>NC_138298.1:6522500-6637500 GCF_965601325.2 Salmo salar
CCAGGCCGGCCCCCATTGACTTGGGCCCGTAGTAGGGTGCTGTCAGGTTGGGTATGGAGGTCCCTATACCCTTTAAAAGTATTTAAAACAGTTATAAAATTTCACCCCTGGTAACCCAAATGCTACGGACACGTCCCCACCAAAACATAGAATATTTTCTGAGAAGAAAAAACATAGCCGATTTTCTGAGAAGAAAAACATAGAATATTTTCAGAGGATTTTTAAAAACTTCCATAAAACACTCATTCTTCATCCCACTGACATGGGACAGCAGTGGGGTGCTGAAACAGGTGTCCTGGGGGTGGTGATGGCCTTTAAAAGTAATTTAGAGCCTTTAAAAAATGTCACCCCTGGTAAGCCAAATGCTACGGACACGTCCCCACCAAAACATAGTGCAATTTCTGAGAAGAAAAAACATAGAATATTTTCAGAGGATTTTTAAAAACTTCCATAAAACACTCATTCTTCATCCCACTGACTTGGGACCACAGTGGGGTGCTGAAACAGGTGTCCTGGGGGTGGTGATGGCCTTTAAAAGTATTTAAAACAGTTGTAAAATTTCACCCCTGGTAACCCAAATGCTACGGACACGTCCCCACCAAAACATAGTGCAATTTCTGAGAAGAAAAAACATAGCCGATTTTCTGACAAGAAAAAACATAGTCATTTTTCTGAAGATTTTTTGAAAAGCTATATAATTCCCTCTTGCTGTATCTCATTGAGTTGGGCCCTTAGGATGGTGCTCTAAGGGTGGGTATGGAGGTCCCTATACCCTCTATAAGTATTTAAAACCGTTTTTCAAAAATGGTTCTGGTAACCCAGAATAAAACCAGGTGCCAGTTTGGACTTAGTGCAATTTCTGAGAAGAAAAACATAGAATATTTTCTGAAGATTTTTTCAAACTTCCATAAATCAGCCAGGCCGGCCCCCATTGACTTGGGCCCGTAGTAGGGTGCTGTCAGGGTGGGTATGGAGGTCCCTATACCCTTTAAAAGTATTTAAAACAGTTATAAAATTTCACCCCTGGTAACCCAAATGCTACGGACACGTCCCCACCAAAACATAGAATATTTTCTGAGAAGAAAAAACATAGCCGATTTTCTGAGAAGAAAAACATAGAATATTTTCAGAGGATTTTTAAAAACTTCCATAAAACACTCATTCTTCATCCCACTGACATGGGACAGCAGTGGGGTGCTGAAACAGGTGTCCTGGGGGTGGTGATGGCCTTTAAAAGTAATTTAGAGCCTTTTAAAAATGTCACCCCTGGTAAGCCAAATGCTACGGACACGTCCCCACCAAAACATAGTGCAATTTCTGAGAAGAAAAAACATAGAATATTTTCAGAGGATTTTTAAAAACTTCCATAAAACACTCATTCTTCATCCCACTGACTTGGGACCACAGTGGGGTGCTGAAACAGGTGTCCTGGGGGTGGTGATGGCCTTTAAAAGTATTTAAAACAGTTGTAAAATTTCACCCCTGGTAACCCAAATGCTACGGACACGTCCCCACCAAAACATAGTGCAATTTCTGAGAAGAAAAAACATAGCCGATTTTCTGACAAGAAAAAACATAGAATATTTTCTGAGAATTTTGGACTTAGTCTCTGAGCGGAAAGCATTAGGGTAACCAGATGCACATAGGTTGTTTCGGGTGACCAGGTGCACGCTGTTGGTAGCAGCGGGGCTATATGCTTTAGTGTCCGAGGAAGGGTGCTTAAGAGTGGGTGCCCTGGTTCGGATGGTGGTGGGTGCCCTGGTTCGGATGGTGGTGGGTGCCCTGGTTCGGATGGAGGTGGGTGCCCTGGTTCGGATGGTGGTGGGTGCCCTGGTTCGGATGGTGGTGGGTGCCCTGGTATTTAAAACCGTTATAACATTTCACCCCTGGTAATCCAAATGCTACGGACACGTCCCCACCAAAACATAGTGCAATTTCTGAGAAGAAAAAACATAGCCGATTTTCTGACAAGAAAAAACATAGTCATTTTTCTGAAGATTTTTTGAAAAGCTATATAATTCCCTCTTGCTGTATCTCATTGAGTTGGGCCCTTAGGATGGTGCTCTAAGGGTGGGTATGGAGGTCCCTATACCCTCTATAAGTATTTAAAACCGTTTTTCAAAAATGGTTGTGGTAACCCAAAAACATAGTGCAATTTCTGAGAAGAAAAACATAGCCGATTTTCTGAGAAGAAAAACATTGAAGATTTTCTGAAGATTTTTTCAAACTTCCATAAATCAGCCAGGCCGGCCCCCATTGACTTGGGCCCGTAGTAGGGTGCTGTCAGGGTGGGTATTGAGGTCCCTATACCCTTTAAAAGTATTTAAAACAGTTATAAAATTTCACCCCTGGTAACCCAAATGCTACGGACACGTCCCCACCAAAACATAGAATATTTTCTGAAGATTTTTTGAAAAGCTATATAATTCCCTCTTGCTGTATCTCATTGAGTTGGGCCCTTAGGATGGTGCTCTAAGGGTGGGTATGGAGGTCCCTATACCCTCTATAAGTATTTAAAACCTTTTTTCAAAAATGGTTCTGGTAACCCAGAATAAAACCAGGTGCCAGTTTGGACTTAGTGCAATTTCTGAGAAGAAAAACATAGAATATTTTCTGAAGATTTTTTCAAACTTCCATAAATCAGCCAGGCCGGCCCCCATTGACTTGGGCCCGTAGTAGGGTGCTGTCAGGGTGGGTATGGAGGTCCCTATACCCTTTAAAAGTATTTAAAACAGTTATAAAATTTCACCCCTGGTAACCCAAATGCTACGGACACGTCCCCACCAAAACATAGAATATTTTCTGAGAAGAAAAAACATAGCCGATTTTCTGAGAAGAAAAACATAGAATATTTTCAGAGGATTTTTAAAAACTTCCATAAAACACTCATTCTTCATCCCACTGACATGGGACAGCAGTGGGGTGCTGAAACAGGTGTCCTGGGGGTGGTGATGGCCTTTAAAAGTAATTTAGAGCCTTTTAAAAATGTCACCCCTGGTAAGCCAAATGCTACGGACACGTCCCCACCAAAACATAGTGCAATTTCTGAGAAGAAAAAACATAGCCGATTTTCTGACAAGAAAAAACATAGAATATTTTCTGAGAATTTTGGACTTAGTCTCTGAGCGGAAAGCATTAGGGTAACCAGATGCACATAGGTTGTTTCGGGTGACCAGGTGCACGCTGTTGGTAGCAGTGGGGCTATATGCTTTAGTGTCCGAGGAAGGGTGCTTAAGAGTGGGTGCCCTGGTTCGGATGGTGGTGGGTGCCCTGGTTCGGATGGTGGTGGGTGCCCTGGTTCGGATGGAGGTGGGTGCCCTGGTTCGGATGGTGGTGGGTGCCCTGGTTCGGATGGTGGTGGGTGCCCTGGTATTTAAAACCGTTATAACATTTCACCCCTGGTAATCCAAATGCTACGGACACGTCCCCACCAAAACATAGTGCAATTTCTGAGAAGAAAAAACATAGCCGATTTTCTGACAAGAAAAAACATAGTCATTTTTCTGAAGATTTTTTGAAAAGCTATATAATTCCCTCTTGCTGTATCTCATTGAGTTGGGCCCTTAGGATGGTGCTCTAAGGGTGGGTATGGAGGTCCCTATACCCTCTATAAGTATTTAAAACCGTTTTTCAAAAATGGTTCTGGTAACCCAGAATAAAACCAGGTGCCAGTTTGGACTTAGTGCAATTTCTGAGAAGAAAAACATAGAATATTTTCTGAAGATTTTTTCAAACTTCCATAAATCAGCCAGGCCGGCCCCCATTGACTTGGGCCCGTAGTAGGGTGCTGTCAGGGTGGGTATGGAGGTCCCTATACCCTTTAAAAGTATTTAAAACAGTTATAAAATTTCACCCCTGGTAACCCAAATGCTACGGACACGTCCCCACCAAAACATAGAATATTTTCTGAGAAGAAAAAACATAGCCGATTTTCTGAGAAGAAAAACATAGAATATTTTCAGAGGATTTTTAAAAACTTCCATAAAACACTCATTCTTCATCCCACTGACATGGGACAGCAGTGGGGTGCTGAAACAGGTGTCCTGGGGGTGGTGATGGCCTTTAAAAGTAATTTAGAGCCTTTTAAAAATGTCACCCCTGGTAAGCCAAATGCTACGGACACGTCCCCACCAAAACATAGTGCAATTTCTGAGAAGAAAAAACATAGAATATTTTCAGAGGATTTTAAAAAACTTCCATAAAACACTCATTCTTCATCCCACTGACTTGGGACCACAGTGGGGTGCTGAAACAGGTGTCCTGGGGGTGGTGATGGCCTTTAAAAGTATTTAAAACAGTTGTAAAATTTCACCCCTGGTAACCCAAATGCTACGGACACGTCCCCACCAAAACATAGTGCAATTTCTGAGAAGAAAAAACATAGCCGATTTTCTGACAAGAAAAAACATAGAATATTTTCTGAGAATTTTGGACTTAGTCTCTGAGCGGAAAGCATTAGGGTAACCAGATGCACATAGGTTGTTTCGGGTGACCAGGTGCACGCTGTTGGTAGCAGCGGGGCTATATGCTTTAGTGTCCGAGGAAGGGTGCTTAAGAGTGGGTGCCCTGGTTCGGATGGTGGTGGGTGCCCTGGTTCGGATGGTGGTGGGTGCCCTGGTTCGGATGGAGGTGGGTGCCCTGGTTCGGATGGTGGTGGGTGCCCTGGTTCGGATGGTGGTGGGTGCCCTGGTATTTAAAACCGTTATAACATTTCACCCCTGGTAATCCAAATGCTACGGACACGTCCCCACCAAAACATAGTGCAATTTCTGAGAAGAAAAAACATAGCCGATTTTCTGACAAGAAAAAACATAGTCATTTTTCTGAAGATTTTTTGAAAAGCTATATAATTCCCTCTTGCTGTATCTCATTGAGTTGGGCCCTTAGGATGGTGCTCTAAGGGTGGGTATGGAGGTCCCTATACCCTCTATAAGTATTTAAAACCGTTTTTCAAAAATGGTTCTGGTAACCCAGAATAAAACCAGGTGCCAGTTTGGACTTAGTGCAATTTCTGAGAAGAAAAACATAGAATATTTTCTGAAGATTTTTTCAAACTTCCATAAATCAGCCAGGCCGGCCCCCATTGACTTGGGCCCGTAGTAGGGTGCTGTCAGGGTGGGTATGGAGGTCCCTATACCCTTTAAAAGTATTTAAAACAGTTATAAAATTTCACCCCTGGTAACCCAAATGCTACGGACACGTCCCCACCAAAACATAGAATATTTTCTGAGAAGAAAAAACATAGCCGATTTTCTGAGAAGAAAAACATAGAATATTTTCAGAGGATTTTTAAAAACTTCCATAAAACACTCATTCTTCATCCCACTGACATGGGACAGCAGTGGGGTGCTGAAACAGGTGTCCTGGGGGTGGTGATGGCCTTTAAAAGTAATTTAGAGCCTTTTAAAAATGTCACCCCTGGTAAGCCAAATGCTACGGACACGTCCCCACCAAAACATAGTGCAATTTCTGAGAAGAAAAAACATAGCCGATTTTCTGACAAGAAAAAACATAGTCATTTTTCTGAAGATTTTTTGAAAAGCTATATAATTCCCTCTTGCTGTATCTCATTGAGTTGGGCCCTTAGGATGGTGCTCTAAGGGTGGGTATGGAGGTCCCTATACCCTCTATAAGTATTTAAAACCGTTTTTCAAAAATGGTTCTGGTAACCCAGAATAAAACCAGGTGCCAGTTTGGACTTAGTGCAATTTCTGAGAAGAAAAACATAGAATATTTTCTGAAGATTTTTTCAAACTTCCATAAATCAGCCAGGCCGGCCCCCATTGACTTGGGCCCGTAGTAGGGTGCTGTCAGGGTGGGTATGGAGGTCCCTATACCCTTTAAAAGTATTTAAAACAGTTATAAAATTTCACCCCTGGTAACCCAAATGCTACGGACACGTCCCCACCAAAACATAGAATATTTTCTGAGAAGAAAAAACATAGCCGATTTTCTGAGAAGAAAAACATAGAATATTTTCAGAGGATTTTTAAAAACTTCCATAAAACACTCATTCTTCATCCCACTGACATGGGACAGCAGTGGGGTGCTGAAACAGGTGTCCTGGGGGTGGTGATGGCCTTTAAAAGTAATTTAGAGCCTTTTAAAAATGTCACCCCTGGTAAGCCAAATGCTACGGACACGTCCCCACCAAAACATAGTGCAATTTCTGAGAAGAAAAAACATAGAATATTTTCAGAGGATTTTAAAAAACTTCCATAAAACACTCATTCTTCATCCCACTGACTTGGGACCACAGTGGGGTGCTGAAACAGGTGTCCTGGGGGTGGTGATGGCCTTTAAAAGTATTTAAAACAGTTGTAAAATTTCACCCCTGGTAACCCAAATGCTACGGACACGTCCCCACCAAAACATAGTGCAATTTCTGAGAAGAAAAAACATAGCCGATTTTCTGACAAGAAAAAACATAGAATATTTTCTGAGAATTTTGGACTTAGTCTCTGAGCGGAAAGCATTAGGGTAACCAGATGCACATAGGTTGTTTCGGGTGACCAGGTGCACGCTGTTGGTAGCAGCGGGGCTATATGCTTTAGTGTCCGAGGAAGGGTGCTTAAGAGTGGGTGCCCTGGTTCGGATGGTGGTGGGTGCCCTGGTTCGGATGGTGGTGGGTGCCCTGGTTCGGATGGAGGTGGGTGCCCTGGTTCGGATGGTGGTGGGTGCCCTGGTTCGGATGGTGGTGGGTGCCCTGGTATTTAAAACCGTTATAACATTTCACCCCTGGTAATCCAAATGCTACGGACACGTCCCCACCAAAACATAGTGCAATTTCTGAGAAGAAAAAACATAGCCGATTTTCTGACAAGAAAAAACATAGTCATTTTTCTGAAGATTTTTTGAAAAGCTATATAATTCCCTCTTGCTGTATCTCATTGAGTTGGGCCCTTAGGATGGTGCTCTAAGGGTGGGTATGGAGGTCCCTATACCCTCTATAAGTATTTAAAACCGTTTTTCAAAAATGGTTCTGGTAACCCAGAATAAAACCAGGTGCCAGTTTGGACTTAGTGCAATTTCTGAGAAGAAAAACATAGAATATTTTCTGAAGATTTTTTCAAACTTCCATAAATCAGCCAGGCCGGCCCCCATTGACTTGGGCCCGTAGTAGGGTGCTGTCAGGGTGGGTATGGAGGTCCCTATACCCTTTAAAAGTATTTAAAACAGTTATAAAATTTCACCCCTGGTAACCCAAATGCTACGGACACGTCCCCACCAAAACATAGAATATTTTCTGAGAAGAAAAAACATAGCCGATTTTCTGAGAAGAAAAACATAGAATATTTTCAGAGGATTTTTAAAAACTTCCATAAAACACTCATTCTTCATCCCACTGACATGGGACAGCAGTGGGGTGCTGAAACAGGTGTCCTGGGGGTGGTGATGGCCTTTAAAAGTAATTTAGAGCCTTTTAAAAATGTCACCCCTGGTAAGCCAAATGCTACGGACACGTCCCCACCAAAACATAGTGCAATTTCTGAGAAGAAAAAACATAGAATATTTTCAGAGGATTTTAAAAAACTTCCATAAAACACTCATTCTTCATCCCACTGACTTGGGACCACAGTGGGGTGCTGAAACAGGTGTCCTGGGGGTGGTGATGGCCTTTAAAAGTATTTAAAACAGTTGTAAAATTTCACCCCTGGTAACCCAAATGCTACGGACACGTCCCCACCAAAACATAGTGCAATTTCTGAGAAGAAAAAACATAGCCAATTTTCTGACAAGAAAAAACATAGAATATTTTCTGAGAATTTTGGACTTAGTCTCTGAGCGGAAAGCATTAGGGTAACCAGATGCACATAGGTTGTTTCGGGTGACCAGGTGCACGCTGTTGGTAGCAGCGGGGCTATATGCTTTAGTGTCCGAGGAAGGGTGCTTAAGAGTGGGTGCCCTGGTTCGGATGGTGGTGGGTGCCCTGGTTCGGATGGTGGTGGGTGCCCTGGTTCGGATGGAGGTGGGTGCCCTGGTTCGGATGGTGGTGGGTGCCCTGGTTCGGATGGTGGTGGGTGCCCTGGTATTTAAAACCGTTATAACATTTCACCCCTGGTAATCCAAATGCTACGGACACGTCCCCACCAAAACATAGTGCAATTTCTGAGAAGAAAAAACATAGCCGATTTTCTGACAAGAAAAAACATAGTCATTTTTCTGAAGATTTTTTGAAAAGCTATATAATTCCCTCTTGCTGTATCTCATTGAGTTGGGCCCTTAGGATGGTGCTCTAAGGGTGGGTATGGAGGTCCCTATACCCTCTATAAGTATTTAAAACCGTTTTTCAAAAATGGTTCTGGTAACCCAGAATAAAACCAGGTGCCAGTTTGGACTTAGTGCAATTTCTGAGAAGAAAAACATAGAATATTTTCTGAAGATTTTTTCAAACTTCCATAAATCAGCCAGGCCGGCCCCCATTGACTTGGGCCCGTAGTAGGGTGCTGTCAGGGTGGGTATGGAGGTCCCTATACCCTTTAAAAGTATTTAAAACAGTTATAAAATTTCACCCCTGGTAACCCAAATGCTACAGACACGTCCCCACCAAAACATAGAATATTTTCTGAGAAGAAAAAACATAGCCGATTTTCTGAGAAGAAAAACATAGAATATTTTCAGAGGATTTTTAAAAACTTCCATAAAACACTCATTCTTCATCCCACTGACATGGGACAGCAGTGGGGTGCTGAAACAGGTGTCCTGGGGGTGGTGATGGCCTTTAAAAGTAATTTAGAGCCTTTTAAAAATGTCACCCCTGGTAAGCCAAATGCTACGGACACGTCCCCACCAAAACATAGTGCAATTTCTGAGAAGAAAAAACATAGAATATTTTCAGAGGATTTTAAAAAACTTCCATAAAACACTCATTCTTCATCCCACTGACTTGGGACCACAGTGGGGTGCTGAAACAGGTGTCCTGGGGGTGGTGATGGCCTTTAAAAGTATTTAAAACAGTTGTAAAATTTCACCCCTGGTAACCCAAATGCTACGGACACGTCCCCACCAAAACATAGTGCAATTTCTGAGAAGAAAAAACATAGCCGATTTTCTGACAAGAAAAAACATAGAATATTTTCTGAGAATTTTGGACTTAGTCTCTGAGCGGAAAGCATTAGGGTAACCAGATGCACATAGGTTGTTTCGGGTGACCAGGTGCACGCTGTTGGTAGCAGCGGGGCTATATGCTTTAGTGTCCGAGGAAGGGTGCTTAAGAGTGGGTGCCCTGGTTCGGATGGTGGTGGGTGCCCTGGTTCGGATGGTGGTGGGTGCCCTGGTTCGGATGGAGGTGGGTGCCCTGGTTCGGATGGTGGTGGGTGCCCTGGTTCGGATGGTGGTGGGTGCCCTGGTATTTAAAACCGTTATAACATTTCACCCCTGGTAATCCAAATGCTACGGACACGTCCCCACCAAAACATAGTGCAATTTCTGAGAAGAAAAAACATAGCCGATTTTCTGACAAGAAAAAACATAGTCATTTTTCTGAAGATTTTTTGAAAAGCTATATAATTCCCTCTTGCTGTATCTCATTGAGTTGGGCCCTTAGGATGGTGCTCTAAGGGTGGGTATGGAGGTCCCTATACCCTCTATAAGTATTTAAAACCGTTTTTCAAAAATGGTTCTGGTAACCCAGAATAAAACCAGGTGCCAGTTTGGACTTAGTGCAATTTCTGAGAAGAAAAACATAGAATATTTTCTGAAGATTTTTTCAAACTTCCATAAATCAGCCAGGCCGGCCCCCATTGACTTGGGCCCGTAGTAGGGTGCTGTCAGGGTGGGTATGGAGGTCCCTATACCCTTTAAAAGTATTTAAAACAGTTATAAAATTTCACCCCTGGTAACCCAAATGCTACGGACACGTCCCCACCAAAACATAGAATATTTTCTGAAGATTTTTTGAAAAGCTATATAATTCCCTCTTGCTGTATCTCATTGAGTTGGGCCCTTAGGATGGTGCTCTAAGGGTGGGTATGGAGGTCCCTATACCCTCTATAAGTATTTAAAACCGTTTTTCAAAAATGGTTGTGGTAACCCAAAAACATAGTGCAATTTCTGAGAAGAAAAACATAGCCGATTTTCTGAGAAGAAAAACATTGAAGATTTTCTGAAGATTTTTTCAAACTTCCATAAATCAGCCAGGCCGGCCCCCATTGACTTGGGCCCGTAGTAGGGTGCTGTCAGGGTGGGTATTGAGGTCCCTATACCCTTTAAAAGTATTTAAAACAGTTATAAAATTTCACCCCTGGTAACCCAAATGCTACGGACACGTCCCCACCAAAACATAGAATATTTTCTGAGAAGAAAAAACATAGCCGATTTTCTGAGAAGAAAAACATAGAATATTTTCAGAGGATTTTTAAAAACTTCCATAAAACACTCATTCTTCATCCCACTGACATGGGACAGCAGTGGGGTGCTGAAACAGGTGTCCTGGGGGTGGTGATGGCCTTTAAAAGTAATTTAGAGCCTTTTAAAAATGTCACCCCTGGTAAGCCAAATGCTACGGACACGTCCCCACCAAAACATAGTGCAATTTCTGAGAAGAAAAAACATAGAATATTTTCAGAGGATTTTAAAAAACTTCCATAAAACACTCATTCTTCATCCCACTGACTTGGGACCACAGTGGGGTGCTGAAACAGGTGTCCTGGGGGTGGTGATGGCCTTTAAAAGTATTTAAAACAGTTGTAAAATTTCACCCCTGGTAACCCAAATGCTACGGACACGTCCCCACCAAAACATAGTGCAATTTCTGAGAAGAAAAAACATAGCCGATTTTCTGACAAGAAAAAACATAGAATATTTTCTGAGAATTTTGGACTTAGTCTCTGAGCGGAAAGCATTAGGGTAACCAGATGCACATAGGTTGTTTCGGGTGACCAGGTGCACGCTGTTGGTAGCAGCGGGGCTATATGCTTTAGTGTCCGAGGAAGGGTGCTTAAGAGTGGGTGCCCTGGTTCGGATGGTGGTGGGTGCCCTGGTTCGGATGGTGGTGGGTGCCCTGGTTCGGATGGAGGTGGGTGCCCTGGTTCGGATGGTGGTGGGTGCCCTGGTTCGGATGGTGGTGGGTGCCCTGGTTCGGATGGAGGTGGGTGCCCTGGTTCGGATGGTGGTGGGTGCCCTGGTTCGGATGGTGGTGGGTGCCCTGGTATTTAAAACCGTTATAACATTTCACCCCTGGTAATCCAAATGCTACGGACACGTCCCCACCAAAACATAGTGCAATTTCTGAGAAGAAAAAACATAGCCGATTTTCTGACAAGAAAAAACATAGTCATTTTTCTGAAGATTTTTTGAAAAGCTATATAATTCCCTCTTGCTGTATCTCATTGAGTTGGGCCCTTAGGATGGTGCTCTAAGGGTGGGTATGGAGGTCCCTATACCCTCTATAAGTATTTAAAACCGTTTTTCAAAAATGGTTGTGGTAACCCAAAAACATAGTGCAATTTCTGAGAAGAAAAACATAGCCGATTTTCTGAGAAGAAAAACATTGAAGATTTTCTGAAGATTTTTTCAAACTTCCATAAATCAGCCAGGCCGGCCCCCATTGACTTGGGCCCGTAGTAGGGTGCTGTCAGGGTGGGTATTGAGGTCCCTATACCCTTTAAAAGTATTTAAAACAGTTATAAAATTTCACCCCTGGTAACCCAAATGCTACGGACACGTCCCCACCAAAACATAGAATATTTTCTGAAGATTTTTTGAAAAGCTATATAATTCCCTCTTGCTGTATCTCATTGAGTTGGGCCCTTAGGATGGTGCTCTAAGGGTGGGTATGGAGGTCCCTATACCCTCTATAAGTATTTAAAACCTTTTTTCAAAAATGGTTCTGGTAACCCAGAATAAAACCAGGTGCCAGTTTGGACTTAGTGCAATTTCTGAGAAGAAAAACATAGAATATTTTCTGAAGATTTTTTCAAACTTCCATAAATCAGCCAGGCCGGCCCCCATTGACTTGGGCCCGTAGTAGGGTGCTGTCAGGGTGGGTATGGAGGTCCCTATACCCTTTAAAAGTATTTAAAACAGTTATAAAATTTCACCCCTGGTAACCCAAATGCTACGGACACGTCCCCACCAAAACATAGAATATTTTCTGAGAAGAAAAAACATAGCCGATTTTCTGAGAAGAAAAACATAGAATATTTTCAGAGGATTTTTAAAAACTTCCATAAAACACTCATTCTTCATCCCACTGACATGGGACAGCAGTGGGGTGCTGAAACAGGTGTCCTGGGGGTGGTGATGGCCTTTAAAAGTAATTTAGAGCCTTTTAAAAATGTCACCCCTGGTAAGCCAAATGCTACGGACACGTCCCCACCAAAACATAGTGCAATTTCTGAGAAGAAAAAACATAGAATATTTTCAGAGGATTTTAAAAAACTTCCATAAAACACTCATTCTTCATCCCACTGACTTGGGACCACAGTGGGGTGCTGAAACAGGTGTCCTGGGGGTGGTGATGGCCTTTAAAAGTATTTAAAACAGTTGTAAAATTTCACCCCTGGTAACCCAAATGCTACGGACACGTCCCCACCAAAACATAGTGCAATTTCTGAGAAGAAAAAACATAGCCGATTTTCTGACAAGAAAAAACATAGAATATTTTCTGAGAATTTTGGACTTAGTCTCTGAGCGGAAAGCATTAGGGTAACCAGATGCACATAGGTTGTTTCGGGTGACCAGGTGCACGCTGTTGGTAGCAGCGGGGCTATATGCTTTAGTGTCCGAGGAAGGGTGCTTAAGAGTGGGTGCCCTGGTTCGGATGGTGGTGGGTGCCCTGGTTCGGATGGTGGTGGGTGCCCTGGTTCGGATGGAGGTGGGTGCCCTGGTTCGGATGGTGGTGGGTGCCCTGGTTCGGATGGTGGTGGGTGCCCTGGTATTTAAAACCGTTATAACATTTCACCCCTGGTAATCCAAATGCTACGGACACGTCCCCACCAAAACATAGTGCAATTTCTGAGAAGAAAAAACATAGCCGATTTTCTGACAAGAAAAAACATAGTCATTTTTCTGAAGATTTTTTGAAAAGCTATATAATTCCCTCTTGCTGTATCTCATTGAGTTGGGCCCTTAGGATGGTGCTCTAAGGGTGGGTATGGAGGTCCCTATACCCTCTATAAGTATTTAAAACCGTTTTTCAAAAATGGTTCTGGTAACCCAGAATAAAACCAGGTGCCAGTTTGGACTTAGTGCAATTTCTGAGAAGAAAAACATAGAATATTTTCTGAAGATTTTTTCAAACTTCCATAAATCAGCCAGGCCGGCCCCCATTGACTTGGGCCCGTAGTAGGGTGCTGTCAGGGTGGGTATGGAGGTCCCTATACCCTTTAAAAGTATTTAAAACAGTTATAAAATTTCACCCCTGGTAACCCAAATGCTACGGACACGTCCCCACCAAAACATAGAATATTTTCTGAGAAGAAAAAACATAGCCGATTTTCTGAGAAGAAAAACATAGAATATTTTCAGAGGATTTTTAAAAACTTCCATAAAACACTCATTCTTCATCCCACTGACATGGGACAGCAGTGGGGTGCTGAAACAGGTGTCCTGGGGGTGGTGATGGCCTTTAAAAGTAATTTAGAGCCTTTTAAAAATGTCACCCCTGGTAAGCCAAATGCTACGGACACGTCCCCACCAAAACATAGTGCAATTTCTGAGAAGAAAAAACATAGCCGATTTTCTGACAAGAAAAAACATAGTCATTTTTCTGAAGATTTTTTGAAAAGCTATATAATTCCCTCTTGCTGTATCTCATTGAGTTGGGCCCTTAGGATGGTGCTCTAAGGGTGGGTATGGAGGTCCCTATACCCTCTATAAGTATTTAAAACCGTTTTTCAAAAATGGTTCTGGTAACCCAGAATAAAACCAGGTGCCAGTTTGGACTTAGTGCAATTTCTGAGAAGAAAAACATAGAATATTTTCTGAAGATTTTTTCAAACTTCCATAAATCAGCCAGGCCGGCCCCCATTGACTTGGGCCCGTAGTAGGGTGCTGTCAGGGTGGGTATGGAGGTCCCTATACCCTTTAAAAGTATTTAAAACAGTTATAAAATTTCACCCCTGGTAACCCAAATGCTACGGACACGTCCCCACCAAAACATAGAATATTTTCTGAGAAGAAAAAACATAGCCGATTTTCTGAGAAGAAAAACATAGAATATTTTCAGAGGATTTTTAAAAACTTCCATAAAACACTCATTCTTCATCCCACTGACATGGGACAGCAGTGGGGTGCTGAAACAGGTGTCCTGGGGGTGGTGATGGCCTTTAAAAGTAATTTAGAGCCTTTTAAAAATGTCACCCCTGGTAAGCCAAATGCTACGGACACGTCCCCACCAAAACATAGTGCAATTTCTGAGAAGAAAAAACATAGAATATTTTCAGAGGATTTTAAAAAACTTCCATAAAACACTCATTCTTCATCCCACTGACTTGGGACCACAGTGGGGTGCTGAAACAGGTGTCCTGGGGGTGGTGATGGCCTTTAAAAGTATTTAAAACAGTTGTAAAATTTCACCCCTGGTAACCCAAATGCTACGGACACGTCCCCACCAAAACATAGTGCAATTTCTGAGAAGAAAAAACATAGCCGATTTTCTGACAAGAAAAAACATAGAATATTTTCTGAGAATTTTGGACTTAGTCTCTGAGCGGAAAGCATTAGGGTAACCAGATGCACATAGGTTGTTTCGGGTGACCAGGTGCACGCTGTTGGTAGCAGCGGGGCTATATGCTTTAGTGTCCGAGGAAGGGTGCTTAAGAGTGGGTGCCCTGGTTCGGATGGTGGTGGGTGCCCTGGTTCGGATGGTGGTGGGTGCCCTGGTTCGGATGGAGGTGGGTGCCCTGGTTCGGATGGTGGTGGGTGCCCTGGTTCGGATGGTGGTGGGTGCCCTGGTATTTAAAACCGTTATAACATTTCACCCCTGGTAATCCAAATGCTACGGACACGTCCCCACCAAAACATAGTGCAATTTCTGAGAAGAAAAAACATAGCCGATTTTCTGACAAGAAAAAACATAGTCATTTTTCTGAAGATTTTTTGAAAAGCTATATAATTCCCTCTTGCTGTATCTCATTGAGTTGGGCCCTTAGGATGGTGCTCTAAGGGTGGGTATGGAGGTCCCTATACCCTCTATAAGTATTTAAAACCGTTTTTCAAAAATGGTTCTGGTAACCCAGAATAAAACCAGGTGCCAGTTTGGACTTAGTGCAATTTCTGAGAAGAAAAACATAGAATATTTTCTGAAGATTTTTTCAAACTTCCATAAATCAGCCAGGCCGGCCCCCATTGACTTGGGCCCGTAGTAGGGTGCTGTCAGGGTGGGTATGGAGGTCCCTATACCCTTTAAAAGTATTTAAAACAGTTATAAAATTTCACCCCTGGTAACCCAAATGCTACGGACACGTCCCCACCAAAACATAGAATATTTTCTGAGAAGAAAAAACATAGCCGATTTTCTGAGAAGAAAAACATAGAATATTTTCAGAGGATTTTTAAAAACTTCCATAAAACACTCATTCTTCATCCCACTGACATGGGACAGCAGTGGGGTGCTGAAACAGGTGTCCTGGGGGTGGTGATGGCCTTTAAAAGTAATTTAGAGCCTTTTAAAAATGTCACCCCTGGTAAGCCAAATGCTACGGACACGTCCCCACCAAAACATAGTGCAATTTCTGAGAAGAAAAAACATAGCCGATTTTCTGACAAGAAAAAACATAGTCATTTTTCTGAAGATTTTTTGAAAAGCTATATAATTCCCTCTTGCTGTATCTCATTGAGTTGGGCCCTTAGGATGGTGCTCTAAGGGTGGGTATGGAGGTCCCTATACCCTCTATAAGTATTTAAAACCGTTTTTCAAAAATGGTTCTGGTAACCCAGAATAAAACCAGGTGCCAGTTTGGACTTAGTGCAATTTCTGAGAAGAAAAACATAGAATATTTTCTGAAGATTTTTTCAAACTTCCATAAATCAGCCAGGCCGGCCCCCATTGACTTGGGCCCGTAGTAGGGTGCTGTCAGGGTGGGTATGGAGGTCCCTATACCCTTTAAAAGTATTTAAAACAGTTATAAAATTTCACCCCTGGTAACCCAAATGCTACGGACACGTCCCCACCAAAACATAGAATATTTTCTGAGAAGAAAAAACATAGCCGATTTTCTGAGAAGAAAAACATAGAATATTTTCAGAGGATTTTTAAAAACTTCCATAAAACACTCATTCTTCATCCCACTGACATGGGACAGCAGTGGGGTGCTGAAACAGGTGTCCTGGGGGTGGTGATGGCCTTTAAAAGTAATTTAGAGCCTTTTAAAAATGTCACCCCTGGTAAGCCAAATGCTACGGACACGTCCCCACCAAAACATAGTGCAATTTCTGAGAAGAAAAAACATAGAATATTTTCAGAGGATTTTAAAAAACTTCCATAAAACACTCATTCTTCATCCCACTGACTTGGGACCACAGTGGGGTGCTGAAACAGGTGTCCTGGGGGTGGTGATGGCCTTTAAAAGTATTTAAAACAGTTGTAAAATTTCACCCCTGGTAACCCAAATGCTACGGACACGTCCCCACCAAAACATAGTGCAATTTCTGAGAAGAAAAAACATAGCCGATTTTCTGACAAGAAAAAACATAGAATATTTTCTGAGAATTTTGGACTTAGTCTCTGAGCGGAAAGCATTAGGGTAACCAGATGCACATAGGTTGTTTCGGGTGACCAGGTGCACGCTGTTGGTAGCAGCGGGGCTATATGCTTTAGTGTCCGAGGAAGGGTGCTTAAGAGTGGGTGCCCTGGTTCGGATGGTGGTGGGTGCCCTGGTTCGGATGGTGGTGGGTGCCCTGGTTCGGATGGAGGTGGGTGCCCTGGTTCGGATGGTGGTGGGTGCCCTGGTTCGGATGGTGGTGGGTGCCCTGGTATTTAAAACCGTTATAACATTTCACCCCTGGTAATCCAAATGCTACGGACACGTCCCCACCAAAACATAGTGCAATTTCTGAGAAGAAAAAACATAGCCGATTTTCTGACAAGAAAAAACATAGTCATTTTTCTGAAGATTTTTTGAAAAGCTATATAATTCCCTCTTGCTGTATCTCATTGAGTTGGGCCCTTAGGATGGTGCTCTAAGGGTGGGTATGGAGGTCCCTATACCCTCTATAAGTATTTAAAACCGTTTTTCAAAAATGGTTCTGGTAACCCAGAATAAAACCAGGTGCCAGTTTGGACTTAGTGCAATTTCTGAGAAGAAAAACATAGAATATTTTCTGAAGATTTTTTCAAACTTCCATAAATCAGCCAGGCCGGCCCCCATTGACTTGGGCCCGTAGTAGGGTGCTGTCAGGGTGGGTATGGAGGTCCCTATACCCTTTAAAAGTATTTAAAACAGTTATAAAATTTCACCCCTGGTAACCCAAATGCTACGGACACGTCCCCACCAAAACATAGAATATTTTCTGAGAAGAAAAAACATAGCCGATTTTCTGAGAAGAAAAACATAGAATATTTTCAGAGGATTTTTAAAAACTTCCATAAAACACTCATTCTTCATCCCACTGACATGGGACAGCAGTGGGGTGCTGAAACAGGTGTCCTGGGGGTGGTGATGGCCTTTAAAAGTAATTTAGAGCCTTTTAAAAATGTCACCCCTGGTAAGCCAAATGCTACGGACACGTCCCCACCAAAACATAGTGCAATTTCTGAGAAGAAAAAACATAGAATATTTTCAGAGGATTTTTAAAAACTTCCATAAAACACTCATTCTTCATCCCACTGACTTGGGACCACAGTGGGGTGCTGAAACAGGTGTCCTGGGGGTGGTGATGGCCTTTAAAAGTATTTAAAACAGTTGTAAAATTTCACCCCTGGTAACCCAAATGCTACGGACACGTCCCCACCAAAACATAGTGCAATTTCTGAGAAGAAAAAACATAGCCGATTTTCTGACAAGAAAAAACATAGAATATTTTCTGAGAATTTTGGACTTAGTCTCTGAGCAGAAAGCATTAGGGTAACCAGATGCACATAGGTTGTTTCGGGTGACCAGGTGCACGCTGTTGGTAGCAGCGGGGCTATATGCTTTAGTGTCCGAGGAAGGGTGCTTAAGAGTGGGTGCCCTGGTTCGGATGGTGGTGGGTGCCCTGGTTCGGATGGTGGTGGGTGCCCTGGTTCGGATGGAGGTGGGTGCCCTGGTTCGGATGGTGGTAGGGTGCCCTGGTTCGGATGGTGGTGGGATGCCCTGGTATTTAAAACCGTTATAACATTTCACCCCTGGTAATCCAAATGCTACGGACACGTCCCCACCAAAACATAGTGCAATTTCTGAGAAGAAAAAACATAGCCGATTTTCTGACAAGAAAAAACATAGTCATTTTTCTGAAGATTTTTTGAAAAGCTATATAATTCCCTCTTGCTGTATCTCATTGAGTTGGGCCCTTAGGATGGTGCTCTAAGGGTGGGTATGGAGGTCCCTATACCCTCTATAAGTATTTAAAACCGTTTTTCAAAAATGGTTGTGGTAACCCAAAAACATAGTGCAAGTTCTGAGAAGAAAAACATAGCCGATTTTCTGAGAAGAAAAACATAGAATATTTTCTGAAGATTTTTTCAAACTTCCATAAATCAGCCAGGCCGGCCCCCATTGACTTGGGCCCGTAGTAGGGTGCTGTCAGGGTGGGTATGGAGGTCCCTATACCCTTTAAAAGTATTTAAAACAGTTATAAAATTTCACCCCTGGTAACCCAAATGCTACGGACACGTCCCCACCAAAACATAGAATATTTTCTGAGAAGAAAAAACATAGCCGATTTTCTGAGAAGAAAAACATAGAATATTTTCAGAGGATTTTTAAAAACTTCCATAAAACACTCATTCTTCATCCCACTGACATGGGACAGCAGTGGGGTGCTGAAACAGGTGTCCTGGGGGTGGTGATGGCCTTTAAAAGTAATTTAGAGCCTTTTAAAAATGTCACCCCTGGTAAGCCAAATGCTACGGACACGTCCCCACCAAAACATAGTGCAATTTCTGAGAAGAAAAAACATAGAATATTTTCAGAGGATTTTTAAAAACTTCCATAAAACACTCATTCTTCATCCCACTGACTTGGGACCACAGTGGGGTGCTGAAACAGGTGTCCTGGGGGTGGTGATGGCCTTTAAAAGTATTTAAAACAGTTGTAAAATTTCACCCCTGGTAACCCAAATGCTACGGACACGTCCCCACCAAAACATAGTGCAATTTCTGAGAAGAAAAAACATAGCCGATTTTCTGACAAGAAAAAACATAGAATATTTTCTGAGAATTTTGGACTTAGTCTCTGAGCTGAAAGCATTAGGGTAACCAGATGCACATAGGTTGTTTCGGGTGACCAGGTGCACGCTGTTGGTAGCAGCGGGGCTATATGCTTTAGTGTCCGAGGAAGGGTGCTTAAGAGTGGGTGCCCTGGTTCGGATGGTGGTGGGTGCCCTGGTTCGGATGGTGGTGGGTGCCCTGGTTCGGATGGAGGTGGGTGCCCTGGTTCGGATGGTGGTGGGTGCCCTGGTTCGGATGGTGGTGGGTGCCCTGGTATTTAAAACCGTTATAACATTTCACCCCTGGTAATCCAAATGCTACGGACACGTCCCCACCAAAACATAGTGCAATTTCTGAGAAGAAAAAACATAGCCGATTTTCTGACAAGAAAAAACATAGTCATTTTTCTGAAGATTTTTTGAAAAGCTATATAATTCCCTCTTGCTGTATCTCATTGAGTTGGGCCCTTAGGATGGTGCTCTAAGGGTGGGTATGGAGGTCCCTATACCCTCTATAAGTATTTAAAACCGTTTTTCAAAAATGGTTGTGGTAACCCAAAAACATCAGGTGCAATTTCTGAGAAGAAAAACATAGCCGCATTTTCTGAGAAGAAAAACATAGAATATTTTCTGAAGATTTTTTCAAACTTCCATAAATCAGCCAGGCCGGCCCCCATTGACTTGGGCCCGTAGTAGGGTGCTGTCAGGGTGGGTATGGAGGTCCCTATACCCTTTAAAAGTATTTAAAACAGTTATAAAATTTCACCCCTGGTAACCCAAATGCTACGGACACGTCCCCACCAAAACATAGAATATTTTCTGAGAAGAAAAAACATAGCCGATTTTCTGAGAAGAAAAACATAGAATATTTTCAGAGGATTTTTAAAAACTTCCATAAAACACTCATTCTTCATCCCACTGACATGGGACAGCAGTGGGGTGCTGAAACAGGTGTCCTGGGGGTGGTGATGGCCTTTAAAAGTAATTTAGAGCCTTTTAAAAATGTCACCCCTGGTAAGCCAAATGCTACGGACACGTCCCCACCAAAACATAGTGCAATTTCTGAGAAGAAAAAACATAGAATATTTTCAGAGGATTTTTAAAAACTTCCATAAAACACTCATTCTTCATCCCACTGACTTGGGACCACAGTGGGGTGCTGAAACAGGTGTCCTGGGGGTGGTGATGGCCTTTAAAAGTATTAAAACCGTTTTTCAAAATGGTTGTGGTAACCCAAAAACATAGTGCAATTTCTGAGAAGAAAAACATAGCCGATTTTCTGAGAAGAAAAACATAGAATATTTTCTGAAGATTTTTTCAAACTTCCATAAATCAGCCAGGCCGGCCCCCATTGACTTGGGCCCGTAGTAGGGTGCTGTCAGGGTGGGTATGGAGGTCCCTATACCCTTTAAAAGTATTTAAAACAGTTATAAAATTTCACCCCTGGTAACCCAAATGCTACGGACACGTCCCCACCAAAACATAGAATATTTTCTGAGAAGAAAAAACATAGCCGATTTTCTGACAAGAAAAAACATAGTCATTTTTCTGAAGATTTTTTGAAAAGCTATATAATTCCCTCTTGCTGTATCTCATTGAGTTGGGCCCTTAGGATGGTGCTCTAAGGGTGGGTATGGAGGTCCCTATACCCTCTATAAGTATTTAAAACCGTTTTTCAAAAATGGTTGTGGTAACCCAAAAACATCAGGTGCAAGTTCTGAGAAGAAAAACATAGCCGCAATTTCTGAGAAGAAAAACATAGAATATTTTCTGAAGATTTTTTCAAACTTCCATAAATCAGCCAGGCCGGCCCCCATTGACTTGGGCCCGTAGTAGGGTGCTGTCAGGGTGGGTATGGAGGTCCCTATACCCTTTAAAAGTATTTAAAACAGTTATAAAATTTCACCCCTGGTAACCCAAATGCTACGGACACGTCCCCACCAAAACATAGAATATTTTCTGAAGATTTTTTGAAAAGCTATATAATTCCCTCTTGCTGTATCTCATTGAGTTGGGCCCTTAGGATGGTGCTCTAAGGGTGGGTATGGAGGTCCCTATACCCTCTATAAGTATTTAAAACCGTTTTTCAAAAATGGTTGTGGTAACCCAAAAACATAGTGCAATTTCTGAGAAGAAAAACATAGCCGATTTTCTGAGAAGAAAAACATAGAATATTTTCTGAAGATTTTTTCAAACTTCCATAAATCAGCCAGGCCGGCCCCCATTGACTTGGGCCCGTAGTAGGGTGCTGTCAGGGTGGGTATGGAGGTCCCTATACCCTTTAAAAGTATTTAAAACAGTTATAAAATTTCACCCCTGGTAACCCAAATGCTACGGACACGTCCCCACCAAAACATAGAATATTTTCTGAGAAGAAAAAACATAGCCGATTTTCTGAGAAGAAAAACATAGAATATTTTCAGAGGATTTTTAAAAACTTCCATAAAACACTCATTCTTCATCCCACTGACATGGGACAGCAGTGGGGTGCTGAAACAGGTGTCCTGGGGGTGGTGATGGCCTTTAAAAGTAATTTAGAGCCTTTTAAAAATGTCACCCCTGGTAAGCCAAATGCTACGGACACGTCCCCACCAAAACATAGTGCAATTTCTGAGAAGAAAAAACATAGAATATTTTCAGAGGATTTTTAAAAACTTCCATAAAACACTCATTCTTCATCCCACTGACTTGGGACCACAGTGGGGTGCTGAAACAGGTGTCCTGGGGGTGGTGATGGCCTTTAAAAGTATTTAAAACAGTTGTAAAATTTCACCCCTGGTAACCCAAATGCTACGGACACGTCCCCACCAAAACATAGTGCAATTTCTGAGAAGAAAAAACATAGCCGATTTTCTGACAAGAAAAAACATAGTCATTTTTCTGAAGATTTTTTGAAAAGCTATATAATTCCCTCTTGCTGTATCTCATTGAGTTGGGCCCTTAGGATGGTGCTCTAAGGGTGGGTATGGAGGTCCCTATACCCTCTATAAGTATTTAAAACCGTTTTTCAAAAATGGTTGTGGTAACCCAAAATAAAACCAGGTGCCCGTTTGGACTTAGTGCAATTTCTGAGAAGAAAAACATAGAATATTTTCTGAAGATTTTTTCAAACTTCCATAAATCAGCCAGGCCGGCCCCCATTGACTTGGGCCCGTAGTAGGGTGCTGTCAGGGTGGGTATGGAGGTCCCTATACCCTTTAAAAGTATTTAAAACAGTTATAAAATTTCACCCCTGGTAACCCAAATGCTACGGACACGTCCCCACCAAAACATAGTGCAATTTCTGAGAAGAAAAAACATAGAATATTTTCTGAGAATTTTGGACTTAGTCTCTGAGCGGAAAGCATTAGGGTAACCAGATGCACATAGGTTGTTTCGGGTGACCAGGTGCACGCTGTTGGTAGCAGCGGGGCTATATGCTTTAGTGTCCGAGGAAGGGTGCTTAAGAGTGGGTGCCCTGGTTCGGATGGTGGTGGGTGCCCTGGTTCGGATGGTGGTGGGTGCCCTGGTTCGGATGGTGGTGGGTGCCCTGGTTCGGATGGTGGTGGGTGCCCTGGTTCGGATGGAGGTGGGTGCCCTGGTTCGGATGGTGGTGGGTGCCCTGGTTCGGATGGTGGTGGGTGCCCTGGTATTTAAAACCGTTATAACATTTCACCCCTGGTAACCCAAATGCTACGGACACGTCCCCACCAAAACATAGTGCAATTTCTGAGAAGAAAAAACATAGCCGATTTTCTGACAAGAAAAAACATAGAATATTTTCAGAGGATTTTTAAAAACTTCCATAAAACACTCATTCTTCATCCCACTGACTTGGGACCACAGTGGGGTGCTGAAACAGGTGTCCTGGGGGTGGTGATGGCCTTTAAAAGTATTTAAAACAGTTATAAAATTTCACCCCTGGTAACCCAAATGCTACGGACACGTCCCCACCAAAACATAGAATATTTTCTGAGAAGAAAAAACATAGCCGATTTTCTGAGAAGAAAAAACATAGAATATTTTCAGAGGATTTTTAAAAACTTCCATAAAACACTCATTCTTCATCCCACTGACTTGGGACCACAGTGGGGTGCTGAAACAGGTGTCCTGGGGGTGGTGATGGCCTTTAAAAGTATTTAAAACAGTTGTAAAATTTCACCCCTGGTAACCCAAATGCTACGGACACGTCCCCACCAAAACATAGTGCAATTTCTGAGAAGAAAAAACATAGCCGATTTTCTGACAAGAAAAAACATAGTCATTTTTCTGAAGATTTTTTGAAAAGCTATATAATTCCCTCTTGCTGTATCTCATTGAGTTGGGCCCTTAGGATGGTGCTCTAAGGGTGGGTATGGAGGTCCCTATACCCTCTATAAGTATTTAAAACCGTTTTTCAAAAATGGTTGTGGTAACCCAAAAACATAGTGCAATTTCTGAGAAGAAAAACATAGCCGATTTTCTGAGAAGAAAAACATAGAATATTTTCTGAAGATTTTTTCAAACTTCCATAAATCAGCCAGGCCGGCCCCCATTGACTTGGGCCCGTAGTAGGGTGCTGTCAGGGTGGGTATGGAGGTCCCTATACCCTTTAAAAGTATTTAAAACAGTTATAAAATTTCACCCCTGGTAACCCAAATGCTACGGACACGTCCCCACCAAAACATAGAATATTTTCTGAGAAGAAAAAACATAGCCGATTTTCTGAGAAGAAAAACATAGAATATTTTCAGAGGATTTTTAAAAACTTCCATAAAACACTCATTCTTCATCCCACTGACATGGGACAGCAGTGGGGTGCTGAAACAGGTGTCCTGGGGGTGGTGATGGCCTTTAAAAGTAATTTAGAGCCTTTTAAAAATGTCACCCCTGGTAAGCCAAATGCTACGGACACGTCCCCACCAAAACATAGTGCAATTTCTGAGAAGAAAAAACATAGAATATTTTCAGAGGATTTTTAAAAACTTCCATAAAACACTCATTCTTCATCCCACTGACTTGGGACCACAGTGGGGTGCTGAAACAGGTGTCCTGGGGGTGGTGATGGCCTTTAAAAGTATTTAAAACAGTTGTAAAATTTCACCCCTGGTAACCCAAATGCTACGGACACGTCCCCACCAAAACATAGTGCAATTTCTGAGAAGAAAAAACATAGCCGATTTTCTGACAAGAAAAAACATAGTCATTTTTCTGAAGATTTTTTGAAAAGCTATATAATTCCCTCTTGCTGTATCTCATTGAGTTGGGCCCTTAGGATGGTGCTCTAAGGGTGGGTATGGAGGTCCCTATACCCTCTATAAGTATTTAAAACCGTTTTTCAAAAATGGTTGTGGTAACCCAAAAACATAGTGCAATTTCTGAGAAGAAAAACATAGCCGATTTTCTGAGAAGAAAAACATAGAATATTTTCTGAAGATTTTTTCAAACTTCCATAAATCAGCCAGGCCGGCCCCCATTGACTTGGGCCCGTAGTAGGGTGCTGTCAGGGTGGGTATGGAGGTCCCTATACCCTTTAAAAGTATTTAAAACAGTTATAAAATTTCACCCCTGGTAACCCAAATGCTACGGACACGTCCCCACCAAAACATAGAATATTTTCTGAGAAGAAAAAACATAGCCGATTTTCTGAGAAGAAAAACATAGAATATTTTCAGAGGATTTTTAAAAACTTCCATAAAACACTCATTCTTCATCCCACTGACATGGGACAGCAGTGGGGTGCTGAAACAGGTGTCCTGGGGGTGGTGATGGCCTTTAAAAGTAATTTAGAGCCTTTTAAAAATGTCACCCCTGGTAAGCCAAATGCTACGGACACGTCCCCACCAAAACATAGTGCAATTTCTGAGAAGAAAAAACATAGAATATTTTCAGAGGATTTTTAAAAACTTCCATAAAACACTCATTCTTCATCCCACTGACTTGGGACCACAGTGGGGTGCTGAAACAGGTGTCCTGGGGGTGGTGATGGCCTTTAAAAGTATTTAAAACAGTTGTAAAATTTCACCCCTGGTAACCCAAATGCTACGGACACGTCCCCACCAAAACATAGTGCAATTTCTGAGAAGAAAAAACATAGAATATTTTCAGAGGATTTTTAAAAACTTCCATAAAACACTCATTCTTCATCCCACTGACTTGGGACCACAGTGGGGTGCTGAAACAGGTGTCCTGGGGGTGGTGATGGCCTTTAAAAGTATTTAAAACAGTTGTAAAATTTCACCCCTGGTAACCCAAATGCTACGGACACGTCCCCACCAAAACATAGTGCAATTTCTGAGAAGAAAAACATAGCCGATTTTCTGAGAAGAAAAACATAGAATATTTTCAGAGGATTTTATCAAACTTCCATAAAACAGCTCAGGCCGGCCTCCCACTGACTTGGGACCACGTAGTGGGGTGCTGAAACAGGGTGGGTCCTGGGGGTCCCTGATGCCCTTTAAAAGTATTTAAAACAGTTGTAAAATTTCACCCCTGGTAACCCAAATGCTACGGACACGTCCCCACCAAAACATAGTGCAATTTCTGAGAAGAAAAAACATAGCCGATTTTCTGACAAGAAAAAACATAGTCATTTTTCTGAAGATTTTTTGAAAAGCTATATAATTCCCTCTTGCTGTATCTCATTGAGTTGGGCCCTTAGGATGGTGCTCTAAGGGTGGGTATGGAGGTCCCTATACCCTCTATAAGTATTTAAAACCGTTTTTCAAAAATGGTTGTGGTAACCCAAAAACATAGTGCAATTTCTGAGAAGAAAAACATAGCCGATTTTCTGAGAAGAAAAACATAGAATATTTTCTGAAGATTTTTTCAAACTTCCATAAATCAGCCAGGCCGGCCCCCATTGACTTGGGCCCGTAGTAGGGTGCTGTCAGGGTGGGTATGGAGGTCCCTATACCCTTTAAAAGTATTTAAAACAGTTATAAAATTTCACCCCTGGTAACCCAAATGCTACGGACACGTCCCCACCAAAACATAGAATATTTTCTGAGAAGAAAAAACATAGCCGATTTTCTGAGAAGAAAAACATAGAATATTTTCAGAGGATTTTTAAAAACTTCCATAAAACACTCATTCTTCATCCCACTGACATGGGACAGCAGTGGGGTGCTGAAACAGGTGTCCTGGGGGTGGTGATGGCCTTTAAAAGTAATTTAGAGCCTTTTAAAAATGTCACCCCTGGTAAGCCAAATGCTACGGACACGTCCCCACCAAAACATAGTGCAATTTCTGAGAAGAAAAAACATAGAATATTTTCAGAGGATTTTTAAAAACTTCCATAAAACACTCATTCTTCATCCCACTGACTTGGGACCACAGTGGGGTGCTGAAACAGGTGTCCTGGGGGTGGTGATGGCCTTTAAAAGTATTTAAAACAGTTGTAAAATTTCACCCCTGGTAACCCAAATGCTACGGACACGTCCCCACCAAAACATAGTGCAATTTCTGAGAAGAAAAAACATAGCCGATTTTCTGACAAGAAAAAACATAGTCATTTTTCTGAAGATTTTTTGAAAAGCTATATAATTCCCTCTTGCTGTATCTCATTGAGTTGGGCCCTTAGGATGGTGCTCTAAGGGTGGGTATGGAGGTCCCTATACCCTCTATAAGTATTTAAAACCGTTTTTCAAAAATGGTTGTGGTAACCCAAAATAAAACCAGGTGCCCGTTTGGACTTAGTGCAATTTCTGAGAAGAAAAACATAGAATATTTTCTGAAGATTTTTTCAAACTTCCATAAATCAGCCAGGCCGGCCCCCATTGACTTGGGCCCGTAGTAGGGTGCTGTCAGGGTGGGTATGGAGGTCCCTATACCCTTTAAAAGTATTTAAAACAGTTATAAAATTTCACCCCTGGTAACCCAAATGCTACGGACACGTCCCCACCAAAACATAGTGCAATTTCTGAGAAGAAAAAACATAGAATATTTTCTGAGAATTTTGGACTTAGTCTCTGAGCGGAAAGCATTAGGGTAACCAGATGCACATAGGTTGTTTCGGGTGACCAGGTGCACGCTGTTGGTAGCAGCGGGGCTATATGCTTTAGTGTCCGAGGAAGGGTGCTTAAGAGTGGGTGCCCTGGTTCGGATGGTGGTGGGTGCCCTGGTTCGGATGGTGGTGGGTGCCCTGGTTCGGATGGTGGTGGGTGCCCTGGTTCGGATGGTGGTGGGTGCCCTGGTTCGGATGGAGGTGGGTGCCCTGGTTCGGATGGTGGTGGGTGCCCTGGTTCGGATGGTGGTGGGTGCCCTGGTATTTAAAACCGTTATAACATTTCACCCCTGGTAACCCAAATGCTACGGACACGTCCCCACCAAAACATAGTGCAATTTCTGAGAAGAAAAAACATAGCCGATTTTCTGACAAGAAAAAACATAGAATATTTTCAGAGGATTTTTAAAAACTTCCATAAAACACTCATTCTTCATCCCACTGACTTGGGACCACAGTGGGGTGCTGAAACAGGTGTCCTGGGGGTGGTGATGGCCTTTAAAAGTATTTAAAACAGTTATAAAATTTCACCCCTGGTAACCCAAATGCTACGGACACGTCCCCACCAAAACATAGAATATTTTCTGAGAAGAAAAAACATAGCCGATTTTCTGAGAAGAAAAAACATAGAATATTTTCAGAGGATTTTTAAAAACTTCCATAAAACACTCATTCTTCATCCCACTGACTTGGGACCACAGTGGGGTGCTGAAACAGGTGTCCTGGGGGTGGTGATGGCCTTTAAAAGTATTTAAAACAGTTGTAAAATTTCACCCCTGGTAACCCAAATGCTACGGACACGTCCCCACCAAAACATAGTGCAATTTCTGAGAAGAAAAAACATAGCCGATTTTCTGACAAGAAAAAACATAGTCATTTTTCTGAAGATTTTTTGAAAAGCTATATAATTCCCTCTTGCTGTATCTCATTGAGTTGGGCCCTTAGGATGGTGCTCTAAGGGTGGGTATGGAGGTCCCTATACCCTCTATAAGTATTTAAAACCGTTTTTCAAAAATGGTTGTGGTAACCCAAAAACATAGTGCAATTTCTGAGAAGAAAAACATAGCCGATTTTCTGAGAAGAAAAACATAGAATATTTTCTGAAGATTTTTTCAAACTTCCATAAATCAGCCAGGCCGGCCCCCATTGACTTGGGCCCGTAGTAGGGTGCTGTCAGGGTGGGTATGGAGGTCCCTATACCCTTTAAAAGTATTTAAAACAGTTATAAAATTTCACCCCTGGTAACCCAAATGCTACGGACACGTCCCCACCAAAACATAGAATATTTTCTGAAGATTTTTTGAAAAGCTATATAATTCCCTCTTGCTGTATCTCATTGAGTTGGGCCCTTAGGATGGTGCTCTAAGGGTGGGTATGGAGGTCCCTATACCCTCTATAAGTATTTAAAACCGTTTTTCAAAAATGGTTGTGGTAACCCAAAAACATAGTGCAATTTCTGAGAAGAAAAACATAGCCGATTTTCTGAGAAGAAAAACATAGAATATTTTCTGAAGATTTTTTCAAACTTCCATAAATCAGCCAGGCCGGCCCCCATTGACTTGGGCCCGTAGTAGGGTGCTGTCAGGGTGGGTATGGAGGTCCCTATACCCTTTAAAAGTATTTAAAACAGTTATAAAATTTCACCCCTGGTAACCCAAATGCTACGGACACGTCCCCACCAAAACATAGAATATTTTCTGAGAAGAAAAAACATAGCCGATTTTCTGAGAAGAAAAACATAGAATATTTTCAGAGGATTTTTAAAAACTTCCATAAAACACTCATTCTTCATCCCACTGACATGGGACAGCAGTGGGGTGCTGAAACAGGTGTCCTGGGGGTGGTGATGGCCTTTAAAAGTAATTTAGAGCCTTTTAAAAATGTCACCCCTGGTAAGCCAAATGCTACGGACACGTCCCCACCAAAACATAGTGCAATTTCTGAGAAGAAAAAACATAGAATATTTTCAGAGGATTTTTAAAAACTTCCATAAAACACTCATTCTTCATCCCACTGACTTGGGACCACAGTGGGGTGCTGAAACAGGTGTCCTGGGGGTGGTGATGGCCTTTAAAAGTATTTAAAACAGTTGTAAAATTTCACCCCTGGTAACCCAAATGCTACGGACACGTCCCCACCAAAACATAGTGCAATTTCTGAGAAGAAAAAACATAGCCGATTTTCTGACAAGAAAAAACATAGAATATTTTCTGAGAATTTTGGACTTAGTCTCTGAGCGGAAAGCATTAGGGTAACCAGATGCACATAGGTTGTTTCGGGTGACCAGGTGCACGCTGTTGGTAGCAGCGGGGCTATATGCTTTAGTGTCCGAGAAGGGTGCTTAAGAGTGGGTGCCCTGGTTCGGATGGTGGTGGGTGCCCTGGTTCGGATGGTGGTGGGTGCCCTGGTTCGGATGGAGGTGGGTGCCCTGGTTCGGATGGTGGTGGGTGCCCTGGTTCGGATGGTGGTGGGTGCCCTGGTTCGGATGGAGGTGGGTGCCCTGGTTCGGATGGTGGTGGGTGCCCTGGTTCGGATGGTGGTGGGTGCCCTGGTATTTAAAACCGTTATAACATTTCACCCCTGGTAATCCAAATGCTACGGACACGTCCCCACCAAAACATAGTGCAATTTCTGAGAAGAAAAAACATAGCCGATTTTCTGACAAGAAAAAACATAGTCATTTTTCTGAAGATTTTTTGAAAAGCTATATAATTCCCTCTTGCTGTATCTCATTGAGTTGGGCCCTTAGGATGGTGCTCTAAGGGTGGGTATGGAGGTCCCTATACCCTCTATAAGTATTTAAAACCGTTTTTCAAAAATGGTTGTGGTAACCCAAAAACATAGTGCAATTTCTGAGAAGAAAAACATAGCCGATTTTCTGAGAAGAAAAACATAGAATATTTTCTGAAGATTTTTTCAAACTTCCATAAATCAGCCAGGCCGGCCCCCATTGACTTGGGCCCGTAGTAGGGTGCTGTCAGGGTGGGTATGGAGGTCCCTATACCCTTTAAAAGTATTTAAAACAGTTATAAAATTTCACCCCTGGTAACCCAAATGCTACGGACACGTCCCCACCAAAACATAGAATATTTTCTGAGAAGAAAAAACATAGCCGATTTTCTGAGAAGAAAAACATAGAATATTTTCAGAGGATTTTTAAAAACTTCCATAAAACACTCATTCTTCATCCCACTGACATGGGACAGCAGTGGGGTGCTGAAACAGGTGTCCTGGGGGTGGTGATGGCCTTTAAAAGTAATTTAGAGCCTTTTAAAAATGTCACCCCTGGTAAGCCAAATGCTACGGACACGTCCCCACCAAAACATAGTGCAATTTCTGAGAAGAAAAAACATAGAATATTTTCAGAGGATTTTTAAAAACTTCCATAAAACACTCATTCTTCATCCCACTGACTTGGGACCACAGTGGGGTGCTGAAACAGGTGTCCTGGGGGTGGTGATGGCCTTTAAAAGTATTTAAAACAGTTGTAAAATTTCACCCCTGGTAACCCAAATGCTACGGACACGTCCCCACCAAAACATAGTGCAATTTCTGAGAAGAAAAAACATAGCCGATTTTCTGACAAGAAAAAACATAGAATATTTTCTGAGAATTTTGGACTTAGTCTCTGAGCGGAAAGCATTAGGGTAACCAGATGCACATAGGTTGTTTCGGGTGACCAGGTGCACGCTGTTGGTAGCAGTGGGGCTATATGCTTTAGTGTCCGAGGAAGGGTGCTTAAGAGTGGGTGCCCTGGTTCGGATGGTGGTGGGTGCCCTGGTTCGGATGGTGGTGGGTGCCCTGGTTCGGATGGAGGTGGGTGCCCTGGTTCGGATGGTGGTGGGTGCCCTGGTTCGGATGGTGGTGGGTGCCCTGGTATTTAAAACCGTTATAACATTTCACCCCTGGTAATCCAAATGCTACGGACACGTCCCCACCAAAACATAGTGCAATTTCTGAGAAGAAAAAACATAGCCGATTTTCTGACAAGAAAAAACATAGTCATTTTTCTGAAGATTTTTTGAAAAGCTATATAATTCCCTCTTGCTGTATCTCATTGAGTTGGGCCCTTAGGATGGTGCTCTAAGGGTGGGTATGGAGGTCCCTATACCCTCTATAAGTATTTAAAACCGTTTTTCAAAAATGGTTCTGGTAACCCAGAATAAAACCAGGTGCCAGTTTGGACTTAGTGCAATTTCTGAGAAGAAAAACATAGAATATTTTCTGAAGATTTTTTCAAACTTCCATAAATCAGCCAGGCCGGCCCCCATTGACTTGGGCCCGTAGTAGGGTGCTGTCAGGGTGGGTATGGAGGTCCCTATACCCTTTAAAAGTATTTAAAACAGTTATAAAATTTCACCCCTGGTAACCCAAATGCTACGGACACGTCCCCACCAAAACATAGAATATTTTCTGAGAAGAAAAAACATAGCCGATATTCTGAGAAGAAAAACATAGAATATTTTCAGAGGATTTTTAAAAACTTCCATAAAACACTCATTCTTCATCCCACTGACATGGGACAGCAGTGGGGTGCTGAAACAGGTGTCCTGGGGGTGGTGATGGCCTTTAAAAGTAATTTAGAGCCTTTTAAAAATGTCACCCCTGGTAAGCCAAATGCTACGGACACGTCCCCACCAAAACATAGTGCAATTTCTGAGAAGAAAAAACATAGAATATTTTCAGAGGATTTTAAAAAACTTCCATAAAACACTCATTCTTCATCCCACTGACTTGGGACCACAGTGGGGTGCTGAAACAGGTGTCCTGGGGGTGGTGATGGCCTTTAAAAGTATTTAAAACAGTTGTAAAATTTCACCCCTGGTAACCCAAATGCTACGGACACGTCCCCACCAAAACATAGTGCAATTTCTGAGAAGAAAAAACATAGCCGATTTTCTGACAAGAAAAAACATAGAATATTTTCTGAGAATTTTGGACTTAGTCTCTGAGCGGAAAGCATTAGGGTAACCAGATGCACATAGGTTGTTTCGGGTGACCAGGTGCACGCTGTTGGTAGCAGCGGGGCTATATGCTTTAGTGTCCGAGGAAGGGTGCTTAAGAGTGGGTGCCCTGGTTCGGATGGTGGTGGGTGCCCTGGTTCGGATGGTGGTGGGTGCCCTGGTTCGGATGGAGGTGGGTGCCCTGGTTCGGATGGTGGTGGGTGCCCTGGTTCGGATGGTGGTGGGTGCCCTGGTATTTAAAACCGTTATAACATTTCACCCCTGGTAATCCAAATGCTACGGACACGTCCCCACCAAAACATAGTGCAATTTCTGAGAAGAAAAAACATAGCCGATTTTCTGACAAGAAAAAACATAGTCATTTTTCTGAAGATTTTTTGAAAAGCTATATAATTCCCTCTTGCTGTATCTCATTGAGTTGGGCCCTTAGGATGGTGCTCTAAGGGTGGGTATGGAGGTCCCTATACCCTCTATAAGTATTTAAAACCGTTTTTCAAAAATGGTTCTGGTAACCCAGAATAAAACCAGGTGCCAGTTTGGACTTAGTGCAATTTCTGAGAAGAAAAACATAGAATATTTTCTGAAGATTTTTTCAAACTTCCATAAATCAGCCAGGCCGGCCCCCATTGACTTGGGCCCGTAGTAGGGTGCTGTCAGGGTGGGTATGGAGGTCCCTATACCCTTTAAAAGTATTTAAAACAGTTATAAAATTTCACCCCTGGTAACCCAAATGCTACGGACACGTCCCCACCAAAACATAGAATATTTTCTGAGAAGAAAAAACATAGCCGATTTTCTGAGAAGAAAAACATAGAATATTTTCAGAGGATTTTTAAAAACTTCCATAAAACACTCATTCTTCATCCCACTGACATGGGACAGCAGTGGGGTGCTGAAACAGGTGTCCTGGGGGTGGTGATGGCCTTTAAAAGTAATTTAGAGCCTTTTAAAAATGTCACCCCTGGTAAGCCAAATGCTACGGACACGTCCCCACCAAAACATAGTGCAATTTCTGAGAAGAAAAAACATAGCCGATTTTCTGACAAGAAAAAACATAGTCATTTTTCTGAAGATTTTTTGAAAAGCTATATAATTCCCTCTTGCTGTATCTCATTGAGTTGGGCCCTTAGGATGGTGCTCTAAGGGTGGGTATGGAGGTCCCTATACCCTCTATAAGTATTTAAAACCGTTTTTCAAAAATGGTTCTGGTAACCCAGAATAAAACCAGGTGCCAGTTTGGACTTAGTGCAATTTCTGAGAAGAAAAACATAGAATATTTTCTGAAGATTTTTTCAAACTTCCATAAATCAGCCAGGCCGGCCCCCATTGACTTGGGCCCGTAGTAGGGTGCTGTCAGGGTGGGTATGGAGGTCCCTATACCCTTTAAAAGTATTTAAAACAGTTATACAATTTCACCCCTGGTAACCCAAATGCTACGGACACGTCCCCACCAAAACATAGAATATTTTCTGAAGATTTTTTGAAAAGCTATATAATTCCCTCTTGCTGTATCTCATTGAGTTGGGCCCTTAGGATGGTGCTCTAAGGGTGGGTATGGAGGTCCCTATACCCTCTATAAGTATTTAAAACCGTTTTTCAAAAATGGTTGTGGTAACCCAAAAACATAGTGCAATTTCTGAGAAGAAAAACATAGCCGATTTTCTGAGAAGAAAAACATTGAAGATTTTCTGAAGATTTTTTCAAACTTCCATAAATCAGCCAGGCCGGCCCCCATTGACTTGGGCCCGTAGTAGGGTGCTGTCAGGGTGGGTATTGAGGTCCCTATACCCTTTAAAAGTATTTAAAACAGTTATAAAATTTCACCCCTGGTAACCCAAATGCTACGGACACGTCCCCACCAAAACATAGAATATTTTCTGAGAAGAAAAAACATAGCCGATTTTCTGAGAAGAAAAACATAGAATATTTTCAGAGGATTTTTAAAAACTTCCATAAAACACTCATTCTTCATCCCACTGACATGGGACAGCAGTGGGGTGCTGAAACAGGTGTCCTGGGGGTGGTGATGGCCTTTAAAAGTAATTTAGAGCCTTTTAAAAATGTCACCCCTGGTAAGCCAAATGCTACGGACACGTCCCCACCAAAACATAGTGCAATTTCTGAGAAGAAAAAACATAGAATATTTTCAGAGGATTTTAAAAAACTTCCATAAAACACTCATTCTTCATCCCACTGACTTGGGACCACAGTGGGGTGCTGAAACAGGTGTCCTGGGGGTGGTGATGGCCTTTAAAAGTATTTAAAACAGTTGTAAAATTTCACCCCTGGTAACCCAAATGCTACGGACACGTCCCCACCAAAACATAGTGCAATTTCTGAGAAGAAAAAACATAGCCGATTTTCTGACAAGAAAAAACATAGAATATTTTCTGAGAATTTTGGACTTAGTCTCTGAGCGGAAAGCATTAGGGTAACCAGATGCACATAGGTTGTTTCGGGTGACCAGGTGCACGCTGTTGGTAGCAGCGGGGCTATATGCTTTAGTGTCCGAGGAAGGGTGCTTAAGAGTGGGTGCCCTGGTTCGGATGGTGGTGGGTGCCCTGGTTCGGATGGTGGTGGGTGCCCTGGTTCGGATGGAGGTGGGTGCCCTGGTTCGGATGGTGGTGGGTGCCCTGGTTCGGATGGTGGTGGGTGCCCTGGTTCGGATGGAGGTGGGTGCCCTGGTTCGGATGGTGGTGGGTGCCCTGGTTCGGATGGTGGTGGGTGCCCTGGTATTTAAAACCGTTATAACATTTCACCCCTGGTAATCCAAATGCTACGGACACGTCCCCACCAAAACATAGTGCAATTTCTGAGAAGAAAAAACATAGCCGATTTTCTGACAAGAAAAAACATAGTCATTTTTCTGAAGATTTTTTGAAAAGCTATATAATTCCCTCTTGCTGTATCTCATTGAGTTGGGCCCTTAGGATGGTGCTCTAAGGGTGGGTATGGAGGTCCCTATACCCTCTATAAGTATTTAAAACCGTTTTTCAAAAATGGTTCTGGTAACCCAGAATAAAACCAGGTGCCAGTTTGGACTTAGTGCAATTTCTGAGAAGAAAAACATAGAATATTTTCTGAAGATTTTTTCAAACTTCCATAAATCAGCCAGGCCGGCCCCCATTGACTTGGGCCCGTAGTAGGGTGCTGTCAGGGTGGGTATGGAGGTCCCTATACCCTTTAAAAGTATTTAAAACAGTTATAAAATTTCACCCCTGGTAACCCAAATGCTACGGACACGTCCCCACCAAAACATAGAATATTTTCTGAGAAGAAAAAACATAGCCGATTTTCTGAGAAGAAAAACATAGAATATTTTCAGAGGATTTTTAAAAACTTCCATAAAACACTCATTCTTCATCCCACTGACATGGGACAGCAGTGGGGTGCTGAAACAGGTGTCCTGGGGGTGGTGATGGCCTTTAAAAGTAATTTAGAGCCTTTTAAAAATGTCACCCCTGGTAAGCCAAATGCTACGGACACGTCCCCACCAAAACATAGTGCAATTTCTGAGAAGAAAAAACATAGCCGATTTTCTGACAAGAAAAAACATAGTCATTTTTCTGAAGATTTTTTGAAAAGCTATATAATTCCCTCTTGCTGTATCTCATTGAGTTGGGCCCTTAGGATGGTGCTCTAAGGGTGGGTATGGAGGTCCCTATACCCTCTATAAGTATTTAAAACCGTTTTTCAAAAATGGTTCTGGTAACCCAGAATAAAACCAGGTGCCAGTTTGGACTTAGTGCAATTTCTGAGAAGAAAAACATAGAATATTTTCTGAAGATTTTTTCAAACTTCCATAAATCAGCCAGGCCGGCCCCCATTGACTTGGGCCCGTAGTAGGGTGCTGTCAGGGTGGGTATGGAGGTCCCTATACCCTTTAAAAGTATTTAAAACAGTTATAAAATTTCACCCCTGGTAACCCAAATGCTACGGACACGTCCCCACCAAAACATAGAATATTTTCTGAAGATTTTTTGAAAAGCTATATAATTCCCTCTTGCTGTATCTCATTGAGTTGGGCCCTTAGGATGGTGCTCTAAGGGTGGGTATGGAGGTCCCTATACCCTCTATAAGTATTTAAAACCGTTTTTCAAAAATGGTTGTGGTAACCCAAAAACATAGTGCAATTTCTGAGAAGAAAAACATAGCCGATTTTCTGAGAAGAAAAACATTGAAGATTTTCTGAAGATTTTTTCAAACTTCCATAAATCAGCCAGGCCGGCCCCCATTGACTTGGGCCCGTAGTAGGGTGCTGTCAGGGTGGGTATTGAGGTCCCTATACCCTTTAAAAGTATTTAAAACAGTTATAAAATTTCACCCCTGGTAACCCAAATGCTACGGACACGTCCCCACCAAAACATAGAATATTTTCTGAGAAGAAAAAACATAGCCGATTTTCTGAGAAGAAAAACATAGAATATTTTCAGAGGATTTTTAAAAACTTCCATAAAACACTCATTCTTCATCCCACTGACATGGGACAGCAGTGGGGTGCTGAAACAGGTGTCCTGGGGGTGGTGATGGCCTTTAAAAGTAATTTAGAGCCTTTTAAAAATGTCACCCCTGGTAAGCCAAATGCTACGGACACGTCCCCACCAAAACATAGTGCAATTTCTGAGAAGAAAAAACATAGAATATTTTCAGAGGATTTTAAAAAACTTCCATAAAACACTCATTCTTCATCCCACTGACTTGGGACCACAGTGGGGTGCTGAAACAGGTGTCCTGGGGGTGGTGATGGCCTTTAAAAGTATTTAAAACAGTTGTAAAATTTCACCCCTGGTAACCCAAATGCTACGGACACGTCCCCACCAAAACATAGTGCAATTTCTGAGAAGAAAAAACATAGCCGATTTTCTGACAAGAAAAAACATAGAATATTTTCTGAGAATTTTGGACTTAGTCTCTGAGCGGAAAGCATTAGGGTAACCAGATGCACATAGGTTGTTTCGGGTGACCAGGTGCACGCTGTTGGTAGCAGCGGGGCTATATGCTTTAGTGTCCGAGGAAGGGTGCTTAAGAGTGGGTGCCCTGGTTCGGATGGTGGTGGGTGCCCTGGTTCGGATGGTGGTGGGTGCCCTGGTTCGGATGGAGGTGGGTGCCCTGGTTCGGATGGTGGTGGGTGCCCTGGTTCGGATGGTGGTGGGTGCCCTGGTATTTAAAACCGTTATAACATTTCACCCCTGGTAATCCAAATGCTACGGACACGTCCCCACCAAAACATAGTGCAATTTCTGAGAAGAAAAAACATAGCCGATTTTCTGACAAGAAAAAACATAGTCATTTTTCTGAAGATTTTTTGAAAAGCTATATAATTCCCTCTTGCTGTATCTCATTGAGTTGGGCCCTTAGGATGGTGCTCTAAGGGTGGGTATGGAGGTCCCTATACCCTCTATAAGTATTTAAAACCGTTTTTCAAAAATGGTTCTGGTAACCCAGAATAAAACCAGGTGCCAGTTTGGACTTAGTGCAATTTCTGAGAAGAAAAACATAGAATATTTTCTGAAGATTTTTTCAAACTTCCATAAATCAGCCAGGCCGGCCCCCATTGACTTGGGCCCGTAGTAGGGTGCTGTCAGGGTGGGTATGGAGGTCCCTATACCCTTTAAAAGTATTTAAAACAGTTATAAAATTTCACCCCTGGTAACCCAAATGCTACGGACACGTCCCCACCAAAACATAGAATATTTTCTGAAGATTTTTTGAAAAGCTATATAATTCCCTCTTGCTGTATCTCATTGAGTTGGGCCCTTAGGATGGTGCTCTAAGGGTGGGTATGGAGGTCCCTATACCCTCTATAAGTATTTAAAACCGTTTTTCAAAAATGGTTGTGGTAACCCAAAAACATAGTGCAATTTCTGAGAAGAAAAACATAGCCGATTTTCTGAGAAGAAAAACATTGAAGATTTTCTGAAGATTTTTTCAAACTTCCATAAATCAGCAAGGCCGGCCCCCATTGACTTGGGCCCGTAGTAGGGTGCTGTCAGGGTGGGTATTGAGGTCCCTATACCCTTTAAAAGTATTTAAAACAGTTATAAAATTTCACCCCTGGTAACCCAAATGCTACGGACACGTCCCCACCAAAACATAGAATATTTTCTGAAGATTTTTTGAAAAGCTATATAATTCCCTCTTGCTGTATCTCATTGAGTTGGGCCCTTAGGATGGTGCTCTAAGGGTGGGTATGGAGGTCCCTATACCCTCTATAAGTATTTAAAACCTTTTTTCAAAAATGGTTCTGGTAACCCAGAATAAAACCAGGTGCCAGTTTGGACTTAGTGCAATTTCTGAGAAGAAAAACATAGAATATTTTCTGAAGATTTTTTCAAACTTCCATAAATCAGCCAGGCCGGCCCCCATTGACTTGGGCCCGTAGTAGGGTGCTGTCAGGGTGGGTATGGAGGTCCCTATACCCTTTAAAAGTATTTAAAACAGTTATAAAATTTCACCCCTGGTAACCCAAATGCTACGGACACGTCCCCACCAAAACATAGAATATTTTCTGAGAAGAAAAAACATAGCCGATTTTCTGAGAAGAAAAACATAGAATATTTTCAGAGGATTTTTAAAAACTTCCATAAAACACTCATTCTTCATCCCACTGACATGGGACAGCAGTGGGGTGCTGAAACAGGTGTCCTGGGGGTGGTGATGGCCTTTAAAAGTAATTTAGAGCCTTTTAAAAATGTCACCCCTGGTAAGCCAAATGCTACGGACACGTCCCCACCAAAACATAGTGCAATTTCTGAGAAGAAAAAACATAGAATATTTTCAGAGGATTTTAAAAAACTTCCATAAAACACTCATTCTTCATCCCACTGACTTGGGACCACAGTGGGGTGCTGAAACAGGTGTCCTGGGGGTGGTGATGGCCTTTAAAAGTATTTAAAACAGTTGTAAAATTTCACCCCTGGTAACCCAAATGCTACGGACACGTCCCCACCAAAACATAGTGCAATTTCTGAGAAGAAAAAACATAGCCGATTTTCTGACAAGAAAAAACATAGAATATTTTCTGAGAATTTTGGACTTAGTCTCTGAGCGGAAAGCATTAGGGTAACCAGATGCACATAGGTTGTTTCGGGTGACCAGGTGCACGCTGTTGGTAGCAGCGGGGCTATATGCTTTAGTGTCCGAGGAAGGGTGCTTAAGAGTGGGTGCCCTGGTTCGGATGGTGGTGGGTGCCCTGGTTCGGATGGTGGTGGGTGCCCTGGTTCGGATGGAGGTGGGTGCCCTGGTTCGGATGGTGGTGGGTGCCCTGGTTCGGATGGTGGTGGGTGCCCTGGTATTTAAAACCGTTATAACATTTCACCCCTGGTAATCCAAATGCTACGGACACGTCCCCACCAAAACATAGTGCAATTTCTGAGAAGAAAAAACATAGCCGATTTTCTGACAAGAAAAAACATAGTCATTTTTCTGAAGATTTTTTGAAAAGCTATATAATTCCCTCTTGCTGTATCTCATTGAGTTGGGCCCTTAGGATGGTGCTCTAAGGGTGGGTATGGAGGTCCCTATACCCTCTATAAGTATTTAAAACCGTTTTTCAAAAATGGTTCTGGTAACCCAGAATAAAACCAGGTGCCAGTTTGGACTTAGTGCAATTTCTGAGAAGAAAAACATAGAATATTTTCTGAAGATTTTTTCAAACTTCCATAAATCAGCCAGGCCGGCCCCCATTGACTTGGGCCCGTAGTAGGGTGCTGTCAGGGTGGGTATGGAGGTCCCTATACCCTTTAAAAGTATTTAAAACAGTTATAAAATTTCACCCCTGGTAACCCAAATGCTACGGACACGTCCCCACCAAAACATAGAATATTTTCTGAGAAGAAAAAACATAGCCGATTTTCTGAGAAGAAAAACATAGAATATTTTCAGAGGATTTTTAAAAACTTCCATAAAACACTCATTCTTCATCCCACTGACATGGGACAGCAGTGGGGTGCTGAAACAGGTGTCCTGGGGGTGGTGATGGCCTTTAAAAGTAATTTAGAGCCTTTTAAAAATGTCACCCCTGGTAACCCAAATGCTACGGACACGTCCCCACCAAAACATAGTGCAATTTCTGAGAAGAAAAAACATAGCCGATTTTCTGACAAGAAAAAACATAGTCATTTTTCTGAAGATTTTTTGAAAAGCTATATAATTCCCTCTTGCTGTATCTCATTGAGTTGGGCCCTTAGGATGGTGCTCTAAGGGTGGGTATGGAGGTCCCTATACCCTCTATAAGTATTTAAAACCGTTTTTCAAAAATGGTTCTGGTAACCCAGAATAAAACCAGGTGCCAGTTTGGACTTAGTGCAATTTCTGAGAAGAAAAACATAGAATATTTTCTGAAGATTTTTTCAAACTTCCATAAATCAGCCAGGCCGGCCCCCATTGACTTGGGCCCGTAGTAGGGTGCTGTCAGGGTGGGTATGGAGGTCCCTATACCCTTTAAAAGTATTTAAAACAGTTATAAAATTTCACCCCTGGTAACCCAAATGCTACGGACACGTCCCCACCAAAACATAGAATATTTTCTGAAGATTTTTTGAAAAGCTATATAATTCCCTCTTGCTGTATCTCATTGAGTTGGGCCCTTAGGATGGTGCTCTAAGGGTGGGTATGGAGGTCCCTATACCCTCTATAAGTATTTAAAACCGTTTTTCAAAAATGGTTGTGGTAACCCAAAAACATAGTGCAATTTCTGAGAAGAAAAACATAGCCGATTTTCTGAGAAGAAAAACATTGAAGATTTTCTGAAGATTTTTTCAAACTTCCATAAATCAGCAAGGCCGGCCCCCATTGACTTGGGCCCGTAGTAGGGTGCTGTCAGGGTGGGTATTGAGGTCCCTATACCCTTTAAAAGTATTTAAAACAGTTATAAAATTTCACCCCTGGTAACCCAAATGCTACGGACACGTCCCCACCAAAACATAGAATATTTTCTGAAGATTTTTTGAAAAGCTATATAATTCCCTCTTGCTGTATCTCATTGAGTTGGGCCCTTAGGATGGTGCTCTAAGGGTGGGTATGGAGGTCCCTATACCCTCTATAAGTATTTAAAACCTTTTTTCAAAAATGGTTCTGGTAACCCAGAATAAAACCAGGTGCCAGTTTGGACTTAGTGCAATTTCTGAGAAGAAAAACATAGAATATTTTCTGAAGATTTTTTCAAACTTCCATAAATCAGCCAGGCCGGCCCCCATTGACTTGGGCCCGTAGTAGGGTGCTGTCAGGGTGGGTATGGAGGTCCCTATACCCTTTAAAAGTATTTAAAACAGTTATAAAATTTCACCCCTGGTAACCCAAATGCTACGGACACGTCCCCACCAAAACATAGAATATTTTCTGAGAAGAAAAAACATAGCCGATTTTCTGAGAAGAAAAACATAGAATATTTTCAGAGGATTTTTAAAAACTTCCATAAAACACTCATTCTTCATCCCACTGACATGGGACAGCAGTGGGGTGCTGAAACAGGTGTCCTGGGGGTGGTGATGGCCTTTAAAAGTAATTTAGAGCCTTTTAAAAATGTCACCCCTGGTAAGCCAAATGCTACGGACACGTCCCCACCAAAACATAGTGCAATTTCTGAGAAGAAAAAACATAGAATATTTTCAGAGGATTTTAAAAAACTTCCATAAAACACTCATTCTTCATCCCACTGACTTGGGACCACAGTGGGGTGCTGAAACAGGTGTCCTGGGGGTGGTGATGGCCTTTAAAAGTATTTAAAACAGTTGTAAAATTTCACCCCTGGTAACCCAAATGCTACGGACACGTCCCCACCAAAACATAGTGCAATTTCTGAGAAGAAAAAACATAGCCGATTTTCTGACAAGAAAAAACATAGAATATTTTCTGAGAATTTTGGACTTAGTCTCTGAGCGGAAAGCATTAGGGTAACCAGATGCACATAGGTTGTTTCGGGTGACCAGGTGCACGCTGTTGGTAGCAGCGGGGCTATATGCTTTAGTGTCCGAGGAAGGGTGCTTAAGAGTGGGTGCCCTGGTTCGGATGGTGGTGGGTGCCCTGGTTCGGATGGTGGTGGGTGCCCTGGTTCGGATGGAGGTGGGTGCCCTGGTTCGGATGGTGGTGGGTGCCCTGGTTCGGATGGTGGTGGGTGCCCTGGTATTTAAAACCGTTATAACATTTCACCCCTGGTAATCCAAATGCTACGGACACGTCCCCACCAAAACATAGTGCAATTTCTGAGAAGAAAAAACATAGCCGATTTTCTGACAAGAAAAAACATAGTCATTTTTCTGAAGATTTTTTGAAAAGCTATATAATTCCCTCTTGCTGTATCTCATTGAGTTGGGCCCTTAGGATGGTGCTCTAAGGGTGGGTATGGAGGTCCCTATACCCTCTATAAGTATTTAAAACCGTTTTTCAAAAATGGTTCTGGTAACCCAGAATAAAACCAGGTGCCAGTTTGGACTTAGTGCAATTTCTGAGAAGAAAAACATAGAATATTTTCTGAAGATTTTTTCAAACTTCCATAAATCAGCCAGGCCGGCCCCCATTGACTTGGGCCCGTAGTAGGGTGCTGTCAGGGTGGGTATGGAGGTCCCTATACCCTTTAAAAGTATTTAAAACAGTTATAAAATTTCACCCCTGGTAACCCAAATGCTACGGACACGTCCCCACCAAAACATAGAATATTTTCTGAGAAGAAAAAACATAGCCGATTTTCTGAGAAGAAAAACATAGAATATTTTCAGAGGATTTTTAAAAACTTCCATAAAACACTCATTCTTCATCCCACTGACATGGGACAGCAGTGGGGTGCTGAAACAGGTGTCCTGGGGGTGGTGATGGCCTTTAAAAGTAATTTAGAGCCTTTTAAAAATGTCACCCCTGGTAACCCAAATGCTACGGACACGTCCCCACCAAAACATAGTGCAATTTCTGAGAAGAAAAAACATAGCCGATTTTCTGACAAGAAAAAACATAGTCATTTTTCTGAAGATTTTTTGAAAAGCTATATAATTCCCTCTTGCTGTATCTCATTGAGTTGGGCCCTTAGGATGGTGCTCTAAGGGTGGGTATGGAGGTCCCTATACCCTCTATAAGTATTTAAAACCGTTTTTCAAAAATGGTTCTGGTAACCCAGAATAAAACCAGGTGCCAGTTTGGACTTAGTGCAATTTCTGAGAAGAAAAACATAGAATATTTTCTGAAGATTTTTTCAAACTTCCATAAATCAGCCAGGCCGGCCCCCATTGACTTGGGCCCGTAGTAGGGTGCTGTCAGGGTGGGTATGGAGGTCCCTATACCCTTTAAAAGTATTTAAAACAGTTATAAAATTTCACCCCTGGTAACCCAAATGCTACGGACACGTCCCCACCAAAACATAGAATATTTTCTGAAGATTTTTTGAAAAGCTATATAATTCCCTCTTGCTGTATCTCATTGAGTTGGGCCCTTAGGATGGTGCTCTAAGGGTGGGTATGGAGGTCCCTATACCCTCTATAAGTATTTAAAACCGTTTTTCAAAAATGGTTGTGGTAACCCAAAAACATAGTGCAATTTCTGAGAAGAAAAACATAGCCGATTTTCTGAGAAGAAAAACATTGAAGATTTTCTGAAGATTTTTTCAAACTTCCATAAATCAGCCAGGCCGGCCCCCATTGACTTGGGCCCGTAGTAGGGTGCTGTCAGGGTGGGTATTGAGGTCCCTATACCCTTTAAAAGTATTTAAAACAGTTATAAAATTTCACCCCTGGTAACCCAAATGCTACGGACACGTCCCCACCAAAACATAGAATATTTTCTGAGAAGAAAAAACATAGCCGATTTTCTGAGAAGAAAAACATAGAATATTTTCAGAGGATTTTTAAAAACTTCCATAAAACACTCATTCTTCATCCCACTGACATGGGACAGCAGTGGGGTGCTGAAACAGGTGTCCTGGGGGTGGTGATGGCCTTTAAAAGTAATTTAGAGCCTTTTAAAAATGTCACCCCTGGTAAGCCAAATGCTACGGACACGTCCCCACCAAAACATAGTGCAATTTCTGAGAAGAAAAAACATAGAATATTTTCAGAGGATTTTAAAAAACTTCCATAAAACACTCATTCTTCATCCCACTGACTTGGGACCACAGTGGGGTGCTGAAACAGGTGTCCTGGGGGTGGTGATGGCCTTTAAAAGTATTTAAAACAGTTGTAAAATTTCACCCCTGGTAACCCAAATGCTACGGACACGTCCCCACCAAAACATAGTGCAATTTCTGAGAAGAAAAAACATAGCCGATTTTCTGACAAGAAAAAACATAGAATATTTTCTGAGAATTTTGGACTTAGTCTCTGAGCGGAAAGCATTAGGGTAACCAGATGCACATAGGTTGTTTCGGGTGACCAGGTGCACGCTGTTGGTAGCAGCGGGGCTATATGCTTTAGTGTCCGAGGAAGGGTGCTTAAGAGTGGGTGCCCTGGTTCGGATGGTGGTGGGTGCCCTGGTTCGGATGGTGGTGGGTGCCCTGGTTCGGATGGAGGTGGGTGCCCTGGTTCGGATGGTGGTGGGTGCCCTGGTTCGGATGGTGGTGGGTGCCCTGGTATTTAAAACCGTTATAACATTTCACCCCTGGTAATCCAAATGCTACGGACACGTCCCCACCAAAACATAGTGCAATTTCTGAGAAGAAAAAACATAGCCGATTTTCTGACAAGAAAAAACATAGTCATTTTTCTGAAGATTTTTTGAAAAGCTATATAATTCCCTCTTGCTGTATCTCATTGAGTTGGGCCCTTAGGATGGTGCTCTAAGGGTGGGTATGGAGGTCCCTATACCCTCTATAAGTATTTAAAACCGTTTTTCAAAAATGGTTCTGGTAACCCAGAATAAAACCAGGTGCCAGTTTGGACTTAGTGCAATTTCTGAGAAGAAAAACATAGAATATTTTCTGAAGATTTTTTCAAACTTCCATAAATCAGCCAGGCCGGCCCCCATTGACTTGGGCCCGTAGTAGGGTGCTGTCAGGGTGGGTATGGAGGTCCCTATACCCTTTAAAAGTATTTAAAACAGTTATAAAATTTCACCCCTGGTAACCCAAATGCTACGGACACGTCCCCACCAAAACATAGAATATTTTCTGAAGATTTTTTGAAAAGCTATATAATTCCCTCTTGCTGTATCTCATTGAGTTGGGCCCTTAGGATGGTGCTCTAAGGGTGGGTATGGAGGTCCCTATACCCTCTATAAGTATTTAAAACCGTTTTTCAAAAATGGTTGTGGTAACCCAAAAACATAGTGCAATTTCTGAGAAGAAAAACATAGCCGATTTTCTGAGAAGAAAAACATTGAAGATTTTCTGAAGATTTTTTCAAACTTCCATAAATCAGCCAGGCCGGCCCCCATTGACTTGGGCCCGTAGTAGGGTGCTGTCAGGGTGGGTATTGAGGTCCCTATACCCTTTAAAAGTATTTAAAACAGTTATAAAATTTCACCCCTGGTAACCCAAATGCTACGGACACGTCCCCACCAAAACATAGAATATTTTCTGAGAAGAAAAAACATAGCCGATTTTCTGAGAAGAAAAACATAGAATATTTTCAGAGGATTTTTAAAAACTTCCATAAAACACTCATTCTTCATCCCACTGACATGGGACAGCAGTGGGGTGCTGAAACAGGTGTCCTGGGGGTGGTGATGGCCTTTAAAAGTAATTTAGAGCCTTTTAAAAATGTCACCCCTGGTAAGCCAAATGCTACGGACACGTCCCCACCAAAACATAGTGCAATTTCTGAGAAGAAAAAACATAGAATATTTTCAGAGGATTTTAAAAAACTTCCATAAAACACTCATTCTTCATCCCACTGACTTGGGACCACAGTGGGGTGCTGAAACAGGTGTCCTGGGGGTGGTGATGGCCTTTAAAAGTATTTAAAACAGTTGTAAAATTTCACCCCTGGTAACCCAAATGCTACGGACACGTCCCCACCAAAACATAGTGCAATTTCTGAGAAGAAAAAACATAGCCGATTTTCTGACAAGAAAAAACATAGAATATTTTCTGAGAATTTTGGACTTAGTCTCTGAGCGGAAAGCATTAGGGTAACCAGATGCACATAGGTTGTTTCGGGTGACCAGGTGCACGCTGTTGGTAGCAGCGGGGCTATATGCTTTAGTGTCCGAGGAAGGGTGCTTAAGAGTGGGTGCCCTGGTTCGGATGGTGGTGGGTGCCCTGGTTCGGATGGTGGTGGGTGCCCTGGTTCGGATGGAGGTGGGTGCCCTGGTTCGGATGGTGGTGGGTGCCCTGGTTCGGATGGTGGTGGGTGCCCTGGTATTTAAAACCGTTATAACATTTCACCCCTGGTAATCCAAATGCTACGGACACGTCCCCACCAAAACATAGTGCAATTTCTGAGAAGAAAAAACATAGCCGATTTTCTGACAAGAAAAAACATAGTCATTTTTCTGAAGATTTTTTGAAAAGCTATATAATTCCCTCTTGCTGTATCTCATTGAGTTGGGCCCTTAGGATGGTGCTCTAAGGGTGGGTATGGAGGTCCCTATACCCTCTATAAGTATTTAAAACCGTTTTTCAAAAATGGTTCTGGTAACCCAGAATAAAACCAGGTGCCAGTTTGGACTTAGTGCAATTTCTGAGAAGAAAAACATAGAATATTTTCTGAAGATTTTTTCAAACTTCCATAAATCAGCCAGGCCGGCCCCCATTGACTTGGGCCCGTAGTAGGGTGCTGTCAGGGTGGGTATGGAGGTCCCTATACCCTTTAAAATTATTTAAAACAGTTATAAAATTTCACCCCTGGTAACCCAAATGCTACGGACACGTCCCCACCAAAACATAGAATATTTTCTGAGAAGAAAAAACATAGCCGATTTTCTGAGAAGAAAAACATAGAATATTTTCAGAGGATTTTTAAAAACTTCCATAAAACACTCATTCTTCATCCCACTGACATGGGACAGCAGTGGGGTGCTGAAACAGGTGTCCTGGGGGTGGTGATGGCCTTTAAAAGTAATTTAGAGCCTTTTAAAAATGTCACCCCTGGTAAGCCAAATGCTACGGACACGTCCCCACCAAAACATAGTGCAATTTCTGAGAAGAAAAAACATAGCCGATTTTCTGACAAGAAAAAACATAGTCATTTTTCTGAAGATTTTTTGAAAAGCTATATAATTCCCTCTTGCTGTATCTCATTGAGTTGGGCCCTTAGGATGGTGCTCTAAGGGTGGGTATGGAGGTCCCTATACCCTCTATAAGTATTTAAAACCGTTTTTCAAAAATGGTTCTGGTAACCCAGAATAAAACCAGGTGCCAGTTTGGACTTAGTGCAATTTCTGAGAAGAAAAACATAGAATATTTTCTGAAGATTTTTTCAAACTTCCATAAATCAGCCAGGCCGGCCCCCATTGACTTGGGCCCGTAGTAGGGTGCTGTCAGGGTGGGTATGGAGGTCCCTATACCCTTTAAAAGTATTTAAAACAGTTATAAAATTTCACCCCTGGTAACCCAAATGCTACGGACACGTCCCCACCAAAACATAGAATATTTTCTGAAGATTTTTTGAAAAGCTATATAATTCCCTCTTGCTGTATCTCATTGAGTTGGGCCCTTAGGATGGTGCTCTAAGGGTGGGTATGGAGGTCCCTATACCCTCTATAAGTATTTAAAACCGTTTTTCAAAAATGGTTGTGGTAACCCAAAAACATAGTGCAATTTCTGAGAAGAAAAACATAGCCGATTTTCTGAGAAGAAAAACATTGAAGATTTTCTGAAGATTTTTTCAAACTTCCATAAATCAGCCAGGCCGGCCCCCATTGACTTGGGCCCGTAGTAGGGTGCTGTCAGGGTGGGTATTGAGGTCCCTATACCCTTTAAAAGTATTTAAAACAGTTATAAAATTTCACCCCTGGTAACCCAAATGCTACGGACACGTCCCCACCAAAACATAGAATATTTTCTGAAGATTTTTTGAAAAGCTATATAATTCCCTCTTGCTGTATCTCATTGAGTTGGGCCCTTAGGATGGTGCTCTAAGGGTGGGTATGGAGGTCCCTATACCCTCTATAAGTATTTAAAACCTTTTTTCAAAAATGGTTCTGGTAACCCAGAATAAAACCAGGTGCCAGTTTGGACTTAGTGCAATTTCTGAGAAGAAAAACATAGAATATTTTCTGAAGATTTTTTCAAACTTCCATAAATCAGCCAGGCCGGCCCCCATTGACTTGGGCCCGTAGTAGGGTGCTGTCAGGGTGGGTATGGAGGTCCCTATACCCTTTAAAAGTATTTAAAACAGTTATAAAATTTCACCCCTGGTAACCCAAATGCTACGGACACGTCCCCACCAAAACATAGAATATTTTCTGAGAAGAAAAAACATAGCCGATTTTCTGAGAAGAAAAACATAGAATATTTTCAGAGGATTTTTAAAAACTTCCATAAAACACTCATTCTTCATCCCACTGACATGGGACAGCAGTGGGGTGCTGAAACAGGTGTCCTGGGGGTGGTGATGGCCTTTAAAAGTAATTTAGAGCCTTTTAAAAATGTCACCCCTGGTAAGCCAAATGCTACGGACACGTCCCCACCAAAACATAGTGCAATTTCTGAGAAGAAAAAACATAGAATATTTTCAGAGGATTTTAAAAAACTTCCATAAAACACTCATTCTTCATCCCACTGACTTGGGACCACAGTGGGGTGCTGAAACAGGTGTCCTGGGGGTGGTGATGGCCTTTAAAAGTATTTAAAACAGTTGTAAAATTTCACCCCTGGTAACCCAAATGCTACGGACACGTCCCCACCAAAACATAGTGCAATTTCTGAGAAGAAAAAACATAGCCGATTTTCTGACAAGAAAAAACATAGAATATTTTCTGAGAATTTTGGACTTAGTCTCTGAGCGGAAAGCATTAGGGTAACCAGATGCACATAGGTTGTTTCGGGTGACCAGGTGCACGCTGTTGGTAGCAGCGGGGCTATATGCTTTAGTGTCCGAGGAAGGGTGCTTAAGAGTGGGTGCCCTGGTTCGGATGGTGGTGGGTGCCCTGGTTCGGATGGTGGTGGGTGCCCTGGTTCGGATGGAGGTGGGTGCCCTGGTTCGGATGGTGGTGGGTGCCCTGGTTCGGATGGTGGTGGGTGCCCTGGTATTTAAAACCGTTATAACATTTCACCCCTGGTAATCCAAATGCTACGGACACGTCCCCACCAAAACATAGTGCAATTTCTGAGAAGAAAAAACATAGCCGATTTTCTGACAAGAAAAAACATAGTCATTTTTCTGAAGATTTTTTGAAAAGCTATATAATTCCCTCTTGCTGTATCTCATTGAGTTGGGCCCTTAGGATGGTGCTCTAAGGGTGGGTATGGAGGTCCCTATACCCTCTATAAGTATTTAAAACCGTTTTTCAAAAATGGTTCTGGTAACCCAGAATAAAACCAGGTGCCAGTTTGGACTTAGTGCAATTTCTGAGAAGAAAAACATAGAATATTTTCTGAAGATTTTTTCAAACTTCCATAAATCAGCCAGGCCGGCCCCCATTGACTTGGGCCCGTAGTAGGGTGCTGTCAGGGTGGGTATGGAGGTCCCTATACCCTTTAAAATTATTTAAAACAGTTATAAAATTTCACCCCTGGTAACCCAAATGCTACGGACACGTCCCCACCAAAACATAGAATATTTTCTGAGAAGAAAAAACATAGCCGATTTTCTGAGAAGAAAAACATAGAATATTTTCAGAGGATTTTTAAAAACTTCCATAAAACACTCATTCTTCATCCCACTGACATGGGACAGCAGTGGGGTGCTGAAACAGGTGTCCTGGGGGTGGTGATGGCCTTTAAAAGTAATTTAGAGCCTTTTAAAAATGTCACCCCTGGTAAGCCAAATGCTACGGACACGTCCCCACCAAAACATAGTGCAATTTCTGAGAAGAAAAAACATAGCCGATTTTCTGACAAGAAAAAACATAGTCATTTTTCTGAAGATTTTTTGAAAAGCTATATAATTCCCTCTTGCTGTATCTCATTGAGTTGGGCCCTTAGGATGGTGCTCTAAGGGTGGGTATGGAGGTCCCTATACCCTCTATAAGTATTTAAAACCGTTTTTCAAAAATGGTTCTGGTAACCCAGAATAAAACCAGGTGCCAGTTTGGACTTAGTGCAATTTCTGAGAAGAAAAACATAGAATATTTTCTGAAGATTTTTTCAAACTTCCATAAATCAGCCAGGCCGGCCCCCATTGACTTGGGCCCGTAGTAGGGTGCTGTCAGGGTGGGTATGGAGGTCCCTATACCCTTTAAAAGTATTTAAAACAGTTATAAAATTTCACCCCTGGTAACCCAAATGCTACGGACACGTCCCCACCAAAACATAGAATATTTTCTGAAGATTTTTTGAAAAGCTATATAATTCCCTCTTGCTGTATCTCATTGAGTTGGGCCCTTAGGATGGTGCTCTAAGGGTGGGTATGGAGGTCCCTATACCCTCTATAAGTATTTAAAACCGTTTTTCAAAAATGGTTGTGGTAACCCAAAAACATAGTGCAATTTCTGAGAAGAAAAACATAGCCGATTTTCTGAGAAGAAAAACATTGAAGATTTTCTGAAGATTTTTTCAAACTTCCATAAATCAGCCAGGCCGGCCCCCATTGACTTGGGCCCGTAGTAGGGTGCTGTCAGGGTGGGTATTGAGGTCCCTATACCCTTTAAAAGTATTTAAAACAGTTATAAAATTTCACCCCTGGTAACCCAAATGCTACGGACACGTCCCCACCAAAACATAGAATATTTTCTGAGAAGAAAAAACATAGCCGATTTTCTGAGAAGAAAAACATAGAATATTTTCAGAGGATTTTTAAAAACTTCCATAAAACACTCATTCTTCATCCCACTGACATGGGACAGCAGTGGGGTGCTGAAACAGGTGTCCTGGGGGTGGTGATGGCCTTTAAAAGTAATTTAGAGCCTTTTAAAAATGTCACCCCTGGTAAGCCAAATGCTACGGACACGTCCCCACCAAAACATAGTGCAATTTCTGAGAAGAAAAAACATAGAATATTTTCAGAGGATTTTAAAAAACTTCCATAAAACACTCATTCTTCATCCCACTGACTTGGGACCACAGTGGGGTGCTGAAACAGGTGTCCTGGGGGTGGTGATGGCCTTTAAAAGTATTTAAAACAGTTGTAAAATTTCACCCCTGGTAACCCAAATGCTACGGACACGTCCCCACCAAAACATAGTGCAATTTCTGAGAAGAAAAAACATAGCCGATTTTCTGACAAGAAAAAACATAGAATATTTTCTGAGAATTTTGGACTTAGTCTCTGAGCGGAAAGCATTAGGGTAACCAGATGCACATAGGTTGTTTCGGGTGACCAGGTGCACGCTGTTGGTAGCAGCGGGGCTATATGCTTTAGTGTCCGAGGAAGGGTGCTTAAGAGTGGGTGCCCTGGTTCGGATGGTGGTGGGTGCCCTGGTTCGGATGGTGGTGGGTGCCCTGGTTCGGATGGAGGTGGGTGCCCTGGTTCGGATGGTGGTGGGTGCCCTGGTTCGGATGGTGGTGGGTGCCCTGGTATTTAAAACCGTTATAACATTTCACCCCTGGTAATCCAAATGCTACGGACACGTCCCCACCAAAACATAGTGCAATTTCTGAGAAGAAAAAACATAGCCGATTTTCTGACAAGAAAAAACATAGTCATTTTTCTGAAGATTTTTTGAAAAGCTATATAATTCCCTCTTGCTGTATCTCATTGAGTTGGGCCCTTAGGATGGTGCTCTAAGGGTGGGTATGGAGGTCCCTATACCCTCTATAAGTATTTAAAACCGTTTTTCAAAAATGGTTCTGGTAACCCAGAATAAAACCAGGTGCCAGTTTGGACTTAGTGCAATTTCTGAGAAGAAAAACATAGAATATTTTCTGAAGATTTTTTCAAACTTCCATAAATCAGCCAGGCCGGCCCCCATTGACTTGGGCCCGTAGTAGGGTGCTGTCAGGGTGGGTATGGAGGTCCCTATACCCTTTAAAAGTATTTAAAACAGTTATAAAATTTCACCCCTGGTAACCCAAATGCTACGGACACGTCCCCACCAAAACATAGAATATTTTCTGAAGATTTTTTGAAAAGCTATATAATTCCCTCTTGCTGTATCTCATTGAGTTGGGCCCTTAGGATGGTGCTCTAAGGGTGGGTATGGAGGTCCCTATACCCTCTATAAGTATTTAAAACCGTTTTTCAAAAATGGTTGTGGTAACCCAAAAACATAGTGCAATTTCTGAGAAGAAAAACATAGCCGATTTTCTGAGAAGAAAAACATTGAAGATTTTCTGAAGATTTTTTCAAACTTCCATAAATCAGCAAGGCCGGCCCCCATTGACTTGGGCCCGTAGTAGGGTGCTGTCAGGGTGGGTATTGAGGTCCCTATACCCTTTAAAAGTATTTAAAACAGTTATAAAATTTCACCCCTGGTAACCCAAATGCTACGGACACGTCCCCACCAAAACATAGAATATTTTCTGAAGATTTTTTGAAAAGCTATATAATTCCCTCTTGCTGTATCTCATTGAGTTGGGCCCTTAGGATGGTGCTCTAAGGGTGGGTATGGAGGTCCCTATACCCTCTATAAGTATTTAAAACCTTTTTTCAAAAATGGTTCTGGTAACCCAGAATAAAACCAGGTGCCAGTTTGGACTTAGTGCAATTTCTGAGAAGAAAAACATAGAATATTTTCTGAAGATTTTTTCAAACTTCCATAAATCAGCCAGGCCGGCCCCCATTGACTTGGGCCCGTAGTAGGGTGCTGTCAGGGTGGGTATGGAGGTCCCTATACCCTTTAAAAGTATTTAAAACAGTTATAAAATTTCACCCCTGGTAACCCAAATGCTACGGACACGTCCCCACCAAAACATAGAATATTTTCTGAGAAGAAAAAACATAGCCGATTTTCTGAGAAGAAAAACATAGAATATTTTCAGAGGATTTTTAAAAACTTCCATAAAACACTCATTCTTCATCCCACTGACATGGGACAGCAGTGGGGTGCTGAAACAGGTGTCCTGGGGGTGGTGATGGCCTTTAAAAGTAATTTAGAGCCTTTTAAAAATGTCACCCCTGGTAAGCCAAATGCTACGGACACGTCCCCACCAAAACATAGTGCAATTTCTGAGAAGAAAAAACATAGAATATTTTCAGAGGATTTTAAAAAACTTCCATAAAACACTCATTCTTCATCCCACTGACTTGGGACCACAGTGGGGTGCTGAAACAGGTGTCCTGGGGGTGGTGATGGCCTTTAAAAGTATTTAAAACAGTTGTAAAATTTCACCCCTGGTAACCCAAATGCTACGGACACGTCCCCACCAAAACATAGTGCAATTTCTGAGAAGAAAAAACATAGCCGATTTTCTGACAAGAAAAAACATAGAATATTTTCTGAGAATTTTGGACTTAGTCTCTGAGCGGAAAGCATTAGGGTAACCAGATGCACATAGGTTGTTTCGGGTGACCAGGTGCACGCTGTTGGTAGCAGCGGGGCTATATGCTTTAGTGTCCGAGGAAGGGTGCTTAAGAGTGGGTGCCCTGGTTCGGATGGTGGTGGGTGCCCTGGTTCGGATGGTGGTGGGTGCCCTGGTTCGGATGGAGGTGGGTGCCCTGGTTCGGATGGTGGTGGGTGCCCTGGTTCGGATGGTGGTGGGTGCCCTGGTATTTAAAACCGTTATAACATTTCACCCCTGGTAATCCAAATGCTACGGACACGTCCCCACCAAAACATAGTGCAATTTCTGAGAAGAAAAAACATAGCCGATTTTCTGACAAGAAAAAACATAGTCATTTTTCTGAAGATTTTTTGAAAAGCTATATAATTCCCTCTTGCTGTATCTCATTGAGTTGGGCCCTTAGGATGGTGCTCTAAGGGTGGGTATGGAGGTCCCTATACCCTCTATAAGTATTTAAAACCGTTTTTCAAAAATGGTTCTGGTAACCCAGAATAAAACCAGGTGCCAGTTTGGACTTAGTGCAATTTCTGAGAAGAAAAACATAGAATATTTTCTGAAGATTTTTTCAAACTTCCATAAATCAGCCAGGCCGGCCCCCATTGACTTGGGCCCGTAGTAGGGTGCTGTCAGGGTGGGTATGGAGGTCCCTATACCCTTTAAAATTATTTAAAACAGTTATAAAATTTCACCCCTGGTAACCCAAATGCTACGGACACGTCCCCACCAAAACATAGAATATTTTCTGAGAAGAAAAAACATAGCCGATTTTCTGAGAAGAAAAACATAGAATATTTTCAGAGGATTTTTAAAAACTTCCATAAAACACTCATTCTTCATTCCACTGACATGGGACAGCAGTGGGGTGCTGAAACAGGTGTCCTGGGGGTGGTGATGGCCTTTAACCTGTTAGGGCTAGGGGGCAGCATTGACACGGCTGGATAAAAAACATACCCGATTTAATCTGGTTACCACTCCTACTCAGTAACTAGAATATGCATATACTTATTACATATGGATAGAAAACACCCTAAATTTTCTAAAACTGTTTGAATGGTGTCTGTGAGTATAACAGAACTCAAATGGCAGGTCAAAACCTGAGAGATTCCTTTACAGGAAGTGGCCTGTCTGACCATTTCTGGAACTTCTTTGCCATCTCTATCATTTACTAAGGATCTCTGCTCTAACGTGACACTTCCCACGTCGTCCATAGGCTCTCATAGCCCGGGAAAAAAGAGAATGTCGTCATTCCAGCCCCAGGCTGAAACACATTATCGCCTTTCTCAAGTGGCCCATCAAGAGACACTAGCTTATGCGCGTGACCCCGACCGCCCCCGCCTTTGGGATTTTTTCCTCTGTTTGCCGAAAAGGAGATTCCCTGTCGGAATTTTACCGCTTTTCTACGAGAAAAATGACGTAAAAATTGATTTTAAACAGCGGTTGACATGCTTCGACGTACGGCAATTGAATACTTTGAATTTTATTGTCAGGAATTGCGCCAAGCGCGCGACACTTCTTTACTATTTCGGATAGTGTCTGGAACGCACGAACAAAACGCCGCTATTCGGATATAACGATGGATTATTTTGGACCAAACCAACATTTGTTATTGAAGTAGACGTCCTGGGTGTGCATTCTGACGAAGACAACAAAAGGTAATGACATTTTTATAATAGTAAATATGATTATGGTGAGTGCTAAACTTGCCGGGTGTCTAAATAGCGAGCCCGTGATGCCTGGGCTATATACTTAGAATATTGCAAAATGTGCTTTCACCAAAAAGCTATTTTAAAATCGGACATATCGAGTGCATAGAGGAGGTCTGTATCTATAATTCTTAAAATAATTGTTATGCTTTTTGTGAACGTTTATCGTGAGTAATTTAGTAAAATGTTAGCGAATTCCCCGTAAGTTTGCGGGGGGTATGCTAGTTCTGAACGTCACATGCTAATGTAAAAAGCTGGTTTTTGATATAAATATGAACTTGATTGAACAAAACATGCATGTATTGTATAACATAATGTCCTAGGGTTGTCATCTGATGAAGATCATCAAAGGTGAGTGCTGCATTTAGCTGTCTTCTGGGTTTTGGTGACATTATATGCTGGCTTGAAAAATGGGTGTCTGATTATTTCTGGCTTGGTACTCTGCTGACATAATCTAATGTTTTGCTTTCGTTGTAAAGCCTTTTTGAAATCGGACAGTGTGGTTAGATTAACGAGAGTCTTATCTTTAAATGGCTGTAAAATAGTCATATGTTTGAGAAATTGAAGTAATAGGATTTTGAAGATTTTGAAAATCGCGCCACAGGCTGGCAGTGGATGTTACGTAGGTGGGACGAATTCGTCCCGCCGGTCCCATAGAGGTTAAAAGTAATTTAGAGCCTTTTAAAAATGTCACCCCTGGTAAGCCAAATGCTACGGACACGTCCCCACCAAAACATAGTGCAATTTCTGAGAAGAAAAAACATAGAATATTTTCAGAGGATTTTTAAAAACTTCCATAAAACACTCATTCTTCATCCCACTGACATGGGACAGCAGTGGGGTGCTGAAACAGGTGTCCTGGGGGTGGTGATGGCCTTTAAAAGTAATTTAGAGCCTTTTAAAAATGTCACCCCTGGTAAGCCAAATGCTACGGACACGTCCCCACCAAAACATAGTGCAATTTCTGAGAAGAAAAAACATAGAATATTTTCAGAGGATTTTAAAAAACTTCCATAAAACACTCATTCTTCATCCCACTGACTTGGGACCACAGTGGGGTGCTGAAACAGGTGTCCTGGGGGTGGTGATGGCCTTTAAAAGTATTTAAAACAGTTGTAAAATTTCACCCCTGGTAACCCAAATGCTACGGACACGTCCCCACCAAAACATAGTGCAATTTCTGAGAAGAAAAAACATAGCCGATTTTCTGACAAGAAAAAACATAGAATATTTTCTGAGAATTTTGGACTTAGTCTCTGAGCGGAAAGCATTAGGGTAACCAGATGCACATAGGTTGTTTCGGGTGACCAGGTGCACGCTGTTGGTAGCAGCGGGGCTATATGCTTTAGTGTCCGAGGAAGGGTGCTTAAGAGTGGGTGCCCTGGTTCGGATGGTGGTGGGTGCCCTGGTTCGGATGGTGGTGGGTGCCCTGGTTCGGATGGAGGTGGGTGCCCTGGTTCGGATGGTGGTGGGTGCCCTGGTTCGGATGGTGGTGGGTGCCCTGGTATTTAAAACCGTTATAACATTTCACCCCTGGTAATCCAAATGCTACGGACACGTCCCCACCAAAACATAGTGCAATTTCTGAGAAGAAAAAACATAGCCGATTTTCTGACAAGAAAAAACATAGTCATTTTTCTGAAGATTTTTTGAAAAGCTATATAATTCCCTCTTGCTGTATCTCATTGAGTTGGGCCCTTAGGATGGTGCTCTAAGGGTGGGTATGGAGGTCCCTATACCCTCTATAAGTATTTAAAACCGTTTTTCAAAAATGGTTCTGGTAACCCAGAATAAAACCAGGTGCCAGTTTGGACTTAGTGCAATTTCTGAGAAGAAAAACATAGAATATTTTCTGAAGATTTTTTCAAACTTCCATAAATCAGCCAGGCCGGCCCCCATTGACTTGGGCCCGTAGTAGGGTGCTGTCAGGGTGGGTATGGAGGTCCCTATACCCTTTAAAATTATTTAAAACAGTTATAAAATTTCACCCCTGGTAACCCAAATGCTACGGACACGTCCCCACCAAAACATAGAATATTTTCTGAGAAGAAAAAACATAGCCGATTTTCTGAGAAGAAAAACATAGAATATTTTCAGAGGATTTTTAAAAACTTCCATAAAACACTCATTCTTCATCCCACTGACATGGGACAGCAGTGGGGTGCTGAAACAGGTGTCCTGGGGGTGGTGATGGCCTTTAAAAGTAATTTAGAGCCTTTTAAAAATGTCACCCCTGGTAAGCCAAATGCTACGGACACGTCCCCACCAAAACATAGTGCAATTTCTGAGAAGAAAAAACATAGCCGATTTTCTGACAAGAAAAAACATAGAATATTTTCAGAGGATTTTAAAAAACTTCCATATAACACTCATTCTTCATCCCACTGACTTGGGACCACAGTGGGGTGCTGAAACAGGTGTCCTGGGGGTGGTGATGGCCTTTAAAAGTATTTAAAACAGTTGTAAAATTTCACCCCTGTTAACCCAAATGCTACGGACACGTCCCCACCAAAACATAGTGCAATTTCTGAGAAGAAAAAACATAGCCGATTTTCTGACAAGAAAAAACATAGTCATTTTTCTGAAGATTTTTTGAAAAGCTATATAATTCCCTCTTGCTGTATCTCATTGAGTTGGGCCCTTAGGATGGTGCTCTAAGGGTGGGTATGGAGGTCCCTATACCCTCTATAAGTATTTAAAACCGTTTTTCAAAAATGGTTCTGGTAACCCAGAATAAAACCAGGTGCCAGTTTGGACTTAGTGCAATTTCTGAGAAGAAAAACATAGAAGATTTTCTGAAGATTTTTTCAAACTTCCATAAATCAGCCAGGCCGGCCCCCATTGACTTGGGCCCGTAGTAGGGTGCTGTCAGGGTGGGTATGGAGGTCCCTATACCCTTTAAAAGTATTTAAAACAGTTATAAAATTTCACCCCTGGTAACCCAAATGCTACGGACACGTCCCCACCAAAACATAGAATATTTTCTGAGAAGAAAAAACATAGCCGATTTTCTGAGAAGAAAAACAGAATATTTTCAGAGGATTTTTAAAAACTTCCATAAAACACTCATTCTTCATCCCACTGACATGGGACAGCAGTGGGGTGCTGAAACAGGTGTCCTGGGGGTGGTGATGGCCTTTAAAAGTAATTTAGAGCCTTTTAAAAATGTCACCCCTGGTAAGCCAAATGCTACGGACACGTCCCCACCAAAACATAGTGCAATTTCTGAGAAGAAAAAACATAGAATATTTTCAGAGGATTTTAAAAAACTTCCATAAAACACTCATTCTTCATCCCACTGACTTGGGACCACAGTGGGGTGCTGAAACAGGTGTCCTGGGGGTGGTGATGGCCTTTAAAAGTATTTAAAACAGTTGTAAAATTTCACCCCTGGTAACCCAAATGCTACGGACACGTCCCCACCAAAACATAGTGCAATTTCTGAGAAGAAAAAACATAGCCGATTTTCTGACAAGAAAAAACATAGTCATTTTTCTGAAGATTTTTTGAAAAGCTATATAATTCCCTCTTGCTGTATCTCATTGAGTTGGGCCCTTAGGATGGTGCTCTAAGGGTGGGTATGGAGGTCCCTATACCCTCTATAAGTATTTAAAACCGTTTTTCAAAAATGGTTCTGGTAACCCAGAATAAAACCAGGTGCCAGTTTGGACTTAGTGCAATTTCTGAGAAGAAAAACATAGAATATTTTCTGAAGATTTTTTCAAACTTCCATAAATCAGCCAGGCCGGCCCCCATTGACTTGGGCCCGTAGTAGGGTGCTGTCAGGGTGGGTATGGAGGTCCCTATACCCTTTAAAAGTATTTAAAACAGTTATAAAATTTCACCCCTGGTAACCCAAATGCTACGGACACGTCCCCACCAAAACATAGAATATTTTCTGAAGATTTTTTGAAAAGCTATATAATTCCCTCTTGCTGTATCTCATTGAGTTGGGCCCTTAGGATGGTGCTCTAAGGGTGGGTATGGAGGTCCCTATACCCTCTATAAGTATTTAAAACCGTTTTTCAAAAATGGTTCTGGTAACCCAGAATAAAACCAGGTGCCAGTTTGGACTTAGTGCAATTTCTGAGAAGAAAAACATAGAATATTTTCTGAAGATTTTTTCAAACTTCCATAAATCAGCCAGGCCGGCCCCCATTGACTTGGGCCCGTAGTAGGGTGCTGTCAGGGTGGGTATGGAGGTCCCTATACCCTTTAAAATTATTTAAAACAGTTATAAAATTTCACCCCTGGTAACCCAAATGCTACGGACACGTCCCCACCAAAACATAGAATATTTTCTGAGAAGAAAAAACATAGCCGATTTTCTGAGAAGAAAAACATAGAATATTTTCAGAGGATTTTTAAAAACTTCCATAAAACACTCATTCTTCATCCCACTGACATGGGACAGCAGTGGGGTGCTGAAACAGGTGTCCTGGGGGTGGTGATGGCCTTTAAAAGTAATTTAGAGCCTTTTAAAAATGTCACCCCTGGTAAGCCAAATGCTACGGACACGTCCCCACCAAAACATAGTGCAATTTCTGAGAAGAAAAAACATAGAATATTTTCAGAGGATTTTAAAAAACTTCCATATAACACTCATTCTTCATCCCACTGACTTGGGACCACAGTGGGGTGCTGAAACAGGTGTCCTGGGGGTGGTGATGGCCTTTAAAAGTATTTAAAAAAGTTGTAAAATTTCACCCCTGTTAACCCAAATGCTACGGACACGTCCCCACCAAAACATAGTGCAATTTCTGAGAAGAAAAAACATAGCCGATTTTCTGACAAGAAAAAACATAGTCATTTTTCTGAAGATTTTTTGAAAAGCTATATAATTCCCTCTTGCTGTATCTCATTGAGTTGGGCCCTTAGGATGGTGCTCTAAGGGTGGGTATGGAGGTCCCTATACCCTCTATAAGTATTTAAAACCGTTTTTCAAAAATGGTTCTGGTAACCCAGAATAAAACCAGGTGCCAGTTTGGACTTAGTGCAATTTCTGAGAAGAAAAACATAGAAGATTTTCTGAAGATTTTTTCAAACTTCCATAAATCAGCCAGGCCGGCCCCCATTGACTTGGGCCCGTAGTAGGGTGCTGTCAGGGTGGGTATGGAGGTCCCTATACCCTTTAAAAGTATTTAAAACAGTTATAAAATTTCACCCCTGGTAACCCAAATGCTACGGACACGTCCCCACCAAAACATAGAATATTTTCTGAAGATTTTTTGAAAAGCTATATAATTCCCTCTTGCTGTATCTCATTGAGTTGGGCCCTTAGGATGGTGCTCTAAGGGTGGGTATGGAGGTCCCTATACCCTCTATAAGTATTTAAAACCGTTTTTCAAAAATGGTTGTGGTAACCCAAAAACATAGTGCAATTTCTGAGAAGAAAAACATAGCCGATTTTCTGAGAAGAAAAACATTGAAGATTTTCTGAAGATTTTTTCAAACTTCCATAAATCAGCCAGGCCGGCCCCCATTGACTTGGGCCCGTAGTAGGGTGCTGTCAGGGTGGGTATGGAGGTCCCTATACCCTTTAAAAGTATTTAAAACAGTTATAAAATTTCACCCCTGGTAACCCAAATGCTACGGACACGTCCCCACCAAAACATAGAATATTTTCTGAGAAGAAAAAACATAGCCGATTTTCTGAGAAGAAAAACATAGAATATTTTCAGAGGATTTTTAAAAACTTCCATAAAACACTCATTCTTCATCCCACTGACATGGGACAGCAGTGGGGTGCTGAAACAGGTGTCCTGGGGGTGGTGATGGCCTTTAAAAGTAATTTAGAGCCTTTTAAAAATGTCACCCCTGGTAAGCCAAATGCTACGGACACGTCCCCACCAAAACATAGTGCAATTTCTGAGAAGAAAAAACATAGAATATTTTCAGAGGATTTTAAAAAACTTCCATAAAACACTCATTCTTCATCCCACTGACTTGGGACCACAGTGGGGTGCTGAAACAGGTGTCCTGGGGGTGGTGATGGCCTTTAAAAGTATTTAAAACAGTTGTAAAATTTCACCCCTGGTAACCCAAATGCTACGGACACGTCCCCACCAAAACATAGTGCAATTTCTGAGAAGAAAAAACATAGCCGATTTTCTGACAAGAAAAAACATAGAATATTTTCTGAGAATTTTGGACTTAGTCTCTGAGCGGAAAGCATTAGGGTAACCAGATGCACATAGGTTGTTTCGGGTGACCAGGTGCACGCTGTTGGTAGCAGCGGGGCTATATGCTTTAGTGTCCGAGGAAGGGTGCTTAAGAGTGGGTGCCCTGGTTCGGATGGTGGTGGGTGCCCTGGTTCGGATGGTGGTGGGTGCCCTGGTTCGGATGGAGGTGGGTGCCCTGGTTCGGATGGTGGTGGGTGCCCTGGTTCGGATGGTGGTGGGTGCCCTGGTATTTAAAACCGTTATAACATTTCACCCCTGGTAATCCAAATGCTACGGACACGTCCCCACCAAAACATAGTGCAATTTCTGAGAAGAAAAAACATAGCCGATTTTCTGACAAGAAAAAACATAGTCATTTTTCTGAAGATTTTTTGAAAAGCTATATAATTCCCTCTTGCTGTATCTCATTGAGTTGGGCCCTTAGGATGGTGCTCTAAGGGTGGGTATGGAGGTCCCTATACCCTCTATAAGTATTTAAAACCGTTTTTCAAAAATGGTTCTGGTAACCCAGAATAAAACCAGGTGCCAGTTTGGACTTAGTGCAATTTCTGAGAAGAAAAACATAGAATATTTTCTGAAGATTTTTTCAAACTTCCATAAATCAGCCAGGCCGGCCCCCATTGACTTGGGCCCGTAGTAGGGTGCTGTCAGGGTGGGTATGGAGGTCCCTATACCCTTTAAAAGTATTTAAAACAGTTATAAAATTTCACCCCTGGTAACCCAAATGCTACGGACACGTCCCCACCAAAACATAGAATATTTTCTGAAGATTTTTTGAAAAGCTATATAATTCCCTCTTGCTGTATCTCATTGAGTTGGGCCCTTAGGATGGTGCTCTAAGGGTGGGTATGGAGGTCCCTATACCCTCTATAAGTATTTAAAACCGTTTTTCAAAAATGGTTGTGGTAACCCAAAAACATAGTGCAATTTCTGAGAAGAAAAACATAGCCGATTTTCTGAGAAGAAAAACATAGAATATTTTCTGAAGATTTTTTCAAACTTCCATAAATCAGCCAGGCCGGCCCCCATTGACTTGGGCCCGTAGTAGGGTGCTGTCAGGGTGGGTATGGAGGTCCCTATACCCTTTAAAAGTATTTAAAACAGTTATAAAATTTCACCCCTGGTAACCCAAATGCTACGGACACGTCCCCACCAAAACATAGAATATTTTCTGAAGATTTTTTGAAAAGCTATATAATTCCCTCTTGCTGTATCTCATTGAGTTGGGCCCTTAGGATGGTGCTCTAAGGGTGGGTATGGAGGTCCCTATACCCTCTATAAGTATTTAAAACCGTTTTTCAAAAATGGTTCTGGTAACCCAGAATAAAACCAGGTGCCAGTTTGGACTTAGTGCAATTTCTGAGAAGAAAAACATAGAATATTTTCTGAAGATTTTTTCAAACTTCCATAAATCAGCCAGGCCGGCCCCCATTGACTTGGGCCCGTAGTAGGGTGCTGTCAGGGTGGGTATGGAGGTCCCTATACCCTTTAAAAGTATTTAAAACAGTTATAAAATTTCACCCCTGGTAACCCAAATGCTACGGACACGTCCCCACCAAAACATAGAATATTTTCTGAGAAGAAAAAACATAGCCGATTTTCTGAGAAGAAAAACATAGAATATTTTCAGAGGATTTTTAAAAACTTCCATAAAACACTCATTCTTCATCCCACTGACATGGGACAGCAGTGGGGTGCTGAAACAGGTGTCCTGGGGGTGGTGATGGCCTTTAAAAGTAATTTAGAGCCTTTTAAAAATGTCACCCCTGGTAAGCCAAATGCTACGGACACGTCCCCACCAAAACATAGTGCAATTTCTGAGAAGAAAAAACATAGAATATTTTCAGAGGATTTTAAAAAACTTCCATAAAACACTCATTCTTCATCCCACTGACTTGGGACCACAGTGGGGTGCTGAAACAGGTGTCCTGGGGGTGGTGATGGCCTTTAAAAGTATTTAAAACAGTTGTAAAATTTCACCCCTGGTAACCCAAATGCTACGGACACGTCCCCACCAAAACATAGTGCAATTTCTGAGAAGAAAAAACATAGCCGATTTTCTGACAAGAAAAAACATAGAATATTTTCTGAGAATTTTGGACTTAGTCTCTGAGCGGAAAGCATTAGGGTAACCAGATGCACATAGGTTGTTTCGGGTGACCAGGTGCACGCTGTTGGTAGCAGCGGGGCTATATGCTTTAGTGTCCGAGGAAGGGTGCTTAAGAGTGGGTGCCCTGGTTCGGATGGTGGTGGGTGCCCTGGTTCGGATGGTGGTGGGTGCCCTGGTTCGGATGGAGGTGGGTGCCCTGGTTCGGATGGTGGTGGGTGCCCTGGTTCGGATGGTGGTGGGTGCCCTGGTATTTAAAACCGTTATAACATTTCACCCCTGGTAATCCAAATGCTACGGACACGTCCCCACCAAAACATAGTGCAATTTCTGAGAAGAAAAAACATAGCCGATTTTCTGACAAGAAAAAACATAGTCATTTTTCTGAAGATTTTTTGAAAAGCTATATAATTCCCTCTTGCTGTATCTCATTGAGTTGGGCCCTTAGGATGGTGCTCTAAGGGTGGGTATGGAGGTCCCTATACCCTCTATAAGTATTTAAAACCGTTTTTCAAAAATGGTTGTGGTAACCCAGAATAAAACCAGGTGCCAGTTTGGACTTAGTGCAATTTCTGAGAAGAAAAACATAGAATATTTTCTGAAGATTTTTTCAAACTTCCATAAATCAGCCAGGCCGGCCCCCATTGACTTGGGCCCGTAGTAGGGTGCTGTCAGGGTGGGTATGGAGGTCCCTATACCCTTTAAAAGTATTTAAAACAGTTATAAAATTTCACCCCTGGTAACCCAAATGCTACGGACACGTCCCCACCAAAACATAGAATATTTTCTGAGAAGAAAAAACATAGCCGATTTTCTGAGAAGAAAAACATAGAATATTTTCAGAGGATTTTTAAAAACTTCCATAAAACACTCATTCTTCATCCCACTGACATGGGACAGCAGTGGGGTGCTGAAACAGGTGTCCTGGGGGTGGTGATGGCCTTTAAAAGTAATTTAGAGCCTTTTAAAAATGTCACCCCTGGTAAGCCAAATGCTACGGACACGTCCCCACCAAAACATAGTGCAATTTCTGAGAAGAAAAAACATAGAATATTTTCAGAGGATTTTTAAAAACTTCCATAAAACACTCATTCTTCATCCCACTGACTTGGGACCACAGTGGGGTGCTGAAACAGGTGTCCTGGGGGTGGTGATGGCCTTTAAAAGTATTTAAAACAGTTGTAAAATTTCACCCCTGGTAACCCAAATGCTACGGACACGTCCCCACCAAAACATAGTGCAATTTCTGAGAAGAAAAAACATAGCCGATTTTCTGACAAGAAAAAACATAGTCATTTTTCTGAAGATTTTTTGAAAAGCTATATAATTCCCTCTTGCTGTATCTCATTGAGTTGGGCCCTTAGGATGGTGCTCTAAGGGTGGGTATGGAGGTCCCTATACCCTCTATAAGTATTTAAAACCGTTTTTCAAAAATGGTTGTGGTAACCCAGAATAAAACCAGGTGCCAGTTTGGACTTAGTGCAATTTCTGAGAAGAAAAACATAGAATATTTTCTGAAGATTTTTTCAAACTTCCATAAATCAGCCAGGCCGGCCCCCATTGACTTGGGCCCGTAGTAGGGTGCTGTCAGGGTGGGTATGGAGGTCCCTATACCCTTTAAAAGTATTTAAAACAGTTATAAAATTTCACCCCTGGTAACCCAAATGCTACGGACACGTCCCCACCAAAACATAGAATATTTTCTGAGAAGAAAAAACATAGCCGATTTTCTGAGAAGAAAAACATAGAATATTTTCAGAGGATTTTTAAAAACTTCCATAAAACACTCATTCTTCATCCCACTGACATGGGACAGCAGTGGGGTGCTGAAACAGGTGTCCTGGGGGTGGTGATGGCCTTTAAAAGTAATTTAGAGCCTTTTAAAAATGTCACCCCTGGTAAGCCAAATGCTACGGACACGTCCCCACCAAAACATAGTGCAATTTCTGAGAAGAAAAAACATAGAATATTTTCAGAGGATTTTTAAAAACTTCCATAAAACACTCATTCTTCATCCCACTGACTTGGGACCACAGTGGGGTGCTGAAACAGGTGTCCTGGGGGTGGTGATGGCCTTTAAAAGTATTTAAAACAGTTGTAAAATTTCACCCCTGGTAACCCAAATGCTACGGACACGTCCCCACCAAAACATAGTGCAATTTCTGAGAAGAAAAAACATAGCCGATTTTCTGACAAGAAAAAACATAGTCATTTTTCTGAAGATTTTTTGAAAAGCTATATAATTCCCTCTTGCTGTATCTCATTGAGTTGGGCCCTTAGGATGGTGCTCTAAGGGTGGGTATGGAGGTCCCTATACCCTCTATAAGTATTTAAAACCGTTTTTCAAAAATGGTTGTGGTAACCCAGAATAAAACCAGGTGCCAGTTTGGACTTAGTGCAATTTCTGAGAAGAAAAACATAGAATATTTTCTGAAGATTTTTTCAAACTTCCATAAATCAGCCAGGCCGGCCCCCATTGACTTGGGCCCGTAGTAGGGTGCTGTCAGGGTGGGTATGGAGGTCCCTATACCCTTTAAAAGTATTTAAAACAGTTATAAAATTTCACCCCTGGTAACCCAAATGCTACGGACACGTCCCCACCAAAACATAGAATATTTTCTGAGAAGAAAAAACATAGCCGATTTTCTGAGAAGAAAAACATAGAATATTTTCAGAGGATTTTTAAAAACTTCCATAAAACACTCATTCTTCATCCCACTGACATGGGACAGCAGTGGGGTGCTGAAACAGGTGTCCTGGGGGTGGTGATGGCCTTTAAAAGTAATTTAGAGCCTTTTAAAAATGTCACCCCTGGTAAGCCAAATGCTACGGACACGTCCCCACCAAAACATAGTGCAATTTCTGAGAAGAAAAAACATAGAATATTTTCAGAGGATTTTAAAAACTTCCATAAAACACTCATTCTTCATCCCACTGACTTGGGACCACAGTGGGGTGCTGAAACAGGTGTCCTGGGGGTGGTGATGGCCTTTAAAAGTATTTAAAACAGTTGTAAAATTTCACCCCTGGTAACCCAAATGCTACGGACACGTCCCCACCAAAACATAGTGCAATTTCTGAGAAGAAAAAACATAGCCGATTTTCTGACAAGAAAAAACATAGTCATTTTTCTGAAGATTTTTTGAAAAGCTATATAATTCCCTCTTGCTGTATCTCATTGAGTTGGGCCCTTAGGATGGTGCTCTAAGGGTGGGTATGGAGGTCCCTATACCCTCTATAAGTATTTAAAACCGTTTTTCAAAAATGGTTGTGGTAAGCCAGAATAAAACCAGGTGCCAGTTTGGACTTAGTGCAATTTCTGAGAAGAAAAACATAGAATATTTTCTGAAGATTTTTTCAAACTTCCATAAATCAGCCAGGCCGGCCCCCATTGACTTGGGCCCGTAGTAGGGTGCTGTCAGGGTGGGTATGGAGGTCCCTATACCCTTTAAAAGTATTTAAAACAGTTATAAAATTTCACCCCTGGTAACCCAAATGCTACGGACACGTCCCCACCAAAACATAGAATATTTTCTGAGAAGAAAAAACATAGCCGATTTTCTGAGAAGAAAAACATAGAATATTTTCAGAGGATTTTTAAAAACTTCCATAAAACACTCATTCTTCATCCCACTGACATGGGACAGCAGTGGGGTGCTGAAACAGGTGTCCTGGGGGTGGTGATGGCCTTTAAAAGTAATTTAGAGCCTTTTAAAAATGTCACCCCTGGTAAGCCAAATGCTACGGACACGTCCCCACCAAAACATAGTGCAATTTCTGAGAAGAAAAAACATAGAATATTTTCAGAGGATTTTTAAAAACTTCCATAAAACACTCATTCTTCATCCCACTGACTTGGGACCACAGTGGGGTGCTGAAACAGGTGTCCTGGGGGTGGTGATGGCCTTTAAAAGTATTTAAAACAGTTGTAAAATTTCACCCCTGGTAACCCAAATGCTACGGACACGTCCCCACCAAAACATAGTGCAATTTCTGAGAAGAAAAAACATAGCCGATTTTCTGACAAGAAAAAACATAGTCATTTTTCTGAAGATTTTTTGAAAAGCTATATAATTCCCTCTTGCTGTATCTCATTGAGTTGGGCCCTTAGGATGGTGCTCTAAGGGTGGGTATGGAGGTCCCTATACCCTCTATAAGTATTTAAAACCGTTTTTCAAAAATGGTTGTGGTAACCCAGAATAAAACCAGGTGCCAGTTTGGACTTAGTGCAATTTCTGAGAAGAAAAACATAGAATATTTTCTGAAGATTTTTTCAAACTTCCATAAATCAGCCAGGCCGGCCCCCATTGACTTGGGCCCGTAGTAGGGTGCTGTCAGGGTGGGTATGGAGGTCCCTATACCCTTTAAAAGTATTTAAAACAGTTATAAAATTTCACCCCTGGTAACCCAAATGCTACGGACACGTCCCCACCAAAACATAGAATATTTTCTGAGAAGAAAAAACATAGCCGATTTTCTGAGAAGAAAAACATAGAATATTTTCAGAGGATTTTTAAAAACTTCCATAAAACACTCATTCTTCATCCCACTGACATGGGACAGCAGTGGGGTGCTGAAACAGGTGTCCTGGGGGTGGTGATGGCCTTTAAAAGTAATTTAGAGCCTTTTAAAAATGTCACCCCTGGTAAGCCAAATGCTACGGACACGTCCCCACCAAAACATAGTGCAATTTCTGAGAAGAAAAAACATAGAATATTTTCAGAGGATTTTTAAAAACTTCCATAAAACACTCATTCTTCATCCCACTGACTTGGGACCACAGTGGGGTGCTGAAACAGGTGTCCTGGGGGTGGTGATGGCCTTTAAAAGTATTTAAAACAGTTGTAAAATTTCACCCCTGGTAACCCAAATGCTACGGACACGTCCCCACCAAAACATAGTGCAATTTCTGAGAAGAAAAAACATAGCCGATTTTCTGACAAGAAAAAACATAGTCATTTTTCTGAAGATTTTTTGAAAAGCTATATAATTCCCTCTTGCTGTATCTCATTGAGTTGGGCCCTTAGGATGGTGCTCTAAGGGTGGGTATGGAGGTCCCTATACCCTCTATAAGTATTTAAAACCGTTTTTCAAAAATGGTTGTGGTAACCCAGAATAAAACCAGGTGCCAGTTTGGACTTAGTGCAATTTCTGAGAAGAAAAACATAGAATATTTTCTGAAGATTTTTTCAAACTTCCATAAATCAGCCAGGCCGGCCCCCATTGACTTGGGCCCGTAGTAGGGTGCTGTCAGGGTGGGTATGGAGGTCCCTATACCCTTTAAAAGTATTTAAAACAGTTATAAAATTTCACCCCTGGTAACCCAAATGCTACGGACACGTCCCCACCAAAACATAGAATATTTTCTGAAGATTTTTTGAAAAGCTATATAATTCCCTCTTGCTGTATCTCATTGAGTTGGGCCCTTAGGATGGTGCTCTAAGGGTGGGTATGGAGGTCCCTATACCCTCTATAAGTATTTAAAACCGTTTTTCAAAAATGGTTGTGGTAACCCAAAAACATAGTGCAATTTCTGAGAAGAAAAACATAGCCGATTTTCTGAGAAGAAAAACATAGAATATTTTCTGAAGATTTTTTCAAACTTCCATAAATCAGCCAGGCCGGCCCCCATTGACTTGGGCCCGTAGTAGGGTGCTGTCAGGGTGGGTATGGAGGTCCCTATACCCTTTAAAAGTATTTAAAACAGTTATAAAATTTCACCCCTGGTAACCCAAATGCTACGGACACGTCCCCACCAAAACATAGAATATTTTCTGAAGATTTTTTGAAAAGCTATATAATTCCCTCTTGCTGTATCTCATTGAGTTGGGCCCTTAGGATGGTGCTCTAAGGGTGGGTATGGAGGTCCCTATACCCTCTATAAGTATTTAAAACCGTTTTTCAAAAATGGTTGTGGTAACCCAAAAACATAGTGCAATTTCTGAGAAGAAAAACATAGCCGATTTTCTGAGAAGAAAAACATAGAATATTTTCTGAAGATTTTTTCAAACTTCCATAAATCAGCCAGGCCGGCCCCCATTGACTTGGGCCCGTAGTAGGGTGCTGTCAGGGTGGGTATGGAGGTCCCTATACCCTTTAAAAGTATTTAAAACAGTTATAAAATTTCACCCCTGGTAACCCAAATGCTACGGACACGTCCCCACCAAAACATAGAATATTTTCTGAGAAGAAAAAACATAGCCGATTTTCTGAGAAGAAAAACATAGAATATTTTCAGAGGATTTTTAAAAACTTCCATAAAACACTCATTCTTCATCCCACTGACATGGGACAGCAGTGGGGTGCTGAAACAGGTGTCCTGGGGGTGGTGATGGCCTTTAAAAGTAATTTAGAGCCTTTTAAAAATGTCACCCCTGGTAAGCCAAATGCTACGGACACGTCCCCACCAAAACATAGTGCAATTTCTGAGAAGAAAAAACATAGAATATTTTCAGAGGATTTTTAAAAACTTCCATAAAACACTCATTCTTCATCCCACTGACTTGGGACCACAGTGGGGTGCTGAAACAGGTGTCCTGGGGGTGGTGATGGCCTTTAAAAGTATTTAAAACAGTTGTAAAATTTCACCCCTGGTAACCCAAATGCTACGGACACGTCCCCACCAAAACATAGTGCAATTTCTGAGAAGAAAAAACATAGCCGATTTTCTGACAAGAAAAAACATAGTCATTTTTCTGAAGATTTTTTGAAAAGCTATATAATTCCCTCTTGCTGTATCTCATTGAGTTGGGCCCTTAGGATGGTGCTCTAAGGGTGGGTATGGAGGTCCCTATACCCTCTATAAGTATTTAAAACCGTTTTTCAAAAATGGTTGTGGTAAGCCAGAATAAAACCAGGTGCCAGTTTGGACTTAGTGCAATTTCTGAGAAGAAAAACATAGAATATTTTCTGAAGATTTTTTCAAACTTCCATAAATCAGCCAGGCCGGCCCCCATTGACTTGGGCCCGTAGTAGGGTGCTGTCAGGGTGGGTATGGAGGTCCCTATACCCTTTAAAAGTATTTAAAACAGTTATAAAATTTCACCCCTGGTAACCCAAATGCTACGGACACGTCCCCACCAAAACATAGAATATTTTCTGAAGATTTTTTGAAAAGCTATATAATTCCCTCTTGCTGTATCTCATTGAGTTGGGCCCTTAGGATGGTGCTCTAAGGGTGGGTATGGAGGTCCCTATACCCTCTATAAGTATTTAAAACCGTTTTTCAAAAATGGTTGTGGTAACCCAAAATAAAACCAGGTGCCCGTTTGGACTTAGTGCAATTTCTGAGAAGAAAAACATAGAATATTTTCTGAAGATTTTTTCAAACTTCCATAAATCAGCCAGGCCGGCCCCCATTGACTTGGGCCCGTAGTAGGGTGCTGTCAGGGTGGGTATGGAGGTCCCTATACCCTTTAAAAGTATTTAAAACAGTTATAAAATTTCACCCCTGGTAACCCAAATGCTACGGACACGTCCCCACCAAAACATAGAATATTTTCTGAGAAGAAAAAACATAGCCGATTTTCTGAGAAGAAAAACATAGAATATTTTCAGAGGATTTTTAAAAACTTCCATAAAACACTCATTCTTCATCCCACTGACATGGGACAGCAGTGGGGTGCTGAAACAGGTGTCCTGGGGGTGGTGATGGCCTTTAAAAGTAATTTAGAGCCTTTTAAAAATGTCACCCCTGGTAAGCCAAATGCTACGGACACGTCCCCACCAAAACATAGTGCAATTTCTGAGAAGAAAAAACATAGAATATTTTCAGAGGATTTTTAAAAACTTCCATAAAACACTCATTCTTCATCCCACTGACTTGGGACCACAGTGGGGTGCTGAAACAGGTGTCCTGGGGGTGGTGATGGCCTTTAAAAGTATTTAAAACAGTTGTAAAATTTCACCCCTGGTAACCCAAATGCTACGGACACGTCCCCACCAAAACATAGTGCAATTTCTGAGAAGAAAAAACATAGCCGATTTTCTGACAAGAAAAAACATAGTCATTTTTCTGAAGATTTTTTGAAAAGCTATATAATTCCCTCTTGCTGTATCTCATTGAGTTGGGCCCTTAGGATGGTGCTCTAAGGGTGGGTATGGAGGTCCCTATACCCTCTATAAGTATTTAAAACCGTTTTTCAAAAATGGTTGTGGTAACCCAGAATAAAACCAGGTGCCAGTTTGGACTTAGTGCAATTTCTGAGAAGAAAAACATAGAATATTTTCTGAAGATTTTTTCAAACTTCCATAAATCAGCCAGGCCGGCCCCCATTGACTTGGGCCCGTAGTAGGGTGCTGTCAGGGTGGGTATGGAGGTCCCTATACCCTTTAAAAGTATTTAAAACAGTTATAAAATTTCACCCCTGGTAACCCAAATGCTACGGACACGTCCCCACCAAAACATAGAATATTTTCTGAGAAGAAAAAACATAGCCGATTTTCTGAGAAGAAAAACATAGAATATTTTCAGAGGATTTTTAAAAACTTCCATAAAACACTCATTCTTCATCCCACTGACATGGGACAGCAGTGGGGTGCTGAAACAGGTGTCCTGGGGGTGGTGATGGCCTTTAAAAGTAATTTAGAGCCTTTTAAAAATGTCACCCCTGGTAAGCCAAATGCTACGGACACGTCCCCACCAAAACATAGTGCAATTTCTGAGAAGAAAAAACATAGAATATTTTCAGAGGATTTTTAAAAACTTCCATAAAACACTCATTCTTCATCCCACTGACTTGGGACCACAGTGGGGTGCTGAAACAGGTGTCCTGGGGGTGGTGATGGCCTTTAAAAGTATTTAAAACAGTTGTAAAATTTCACCCCTGGTAACCCAAATGCTACGGACACGTCCCCACCAAAACATAGTGCAATTTCTGAGAAGAAAAAACATAGCCGATTTTCTGACAAGAAAAAACATAGTCATTTTTCTGAAGATTTTTTGAAAAGCTATATAATTCCCTCTTGCTGTATCTCATTGAGTTGGGCCCTTAGGATGGTGCTCTAAGGGTGGGTATGGAGGTCCCTATACCCTCTATAAGTATTTAAAACCGTTTTTCAAAAATGGTTGTGGTAACCCAGAATAAAACCAGGTGCCAGTTTGGACTTAGTGCAATTTCTGAGAAGAAAAACATAGAATATTTTCTGAAGATTTTTTCAAACTTCCATAAATCAGCCAGGCCGGCCCCCATTGACTTGGGCCCGTAGTAGGGTGCTGTCAGGGTGGGTATGGAGGTCCCTATACCCTTTAAAAGTATTTAAAACAGTTATAAAATTTCACCCCTGGTAACCCAAATGCTACGGACACGTCCCCACCAAAACATAGAATATTTTCTGAGAAGAAAAAACATAGCCGATTTTCTGAGAAGAAAAACATAGAATATTTTCAGAGGATTTTTAAAAACTTCCATAAAACACTCATTCTTCATCCCACTGACATGGGACAGCAGTGGGGTGCTGAAACAGGTGTCCTGGGGGTGGTGATGGCCTTTAAAAGTAATTTAGAGCCTTTTAAAAATGTCACCCCTGGTAAGCCAAATGCTACGGACACGTCCCCACCAAAACATAGTGCAATTTCTGAGAAGAAAAAACATAGAATATTTTCAGAGGATTTTTAAAAACTTCCATAAAACACTCATTCTTCATCCCACTGACTTGGGACCACAGTGGGGTGCTGAAACAGGTGTCCTGGGGGTGGTGATGGCCTTTAAAAGTATTTAAAACAGTTGTAAAATTTCACCCCTGGTAACCCAAATGCTACGGACACGTCCCCACCAAAACATAGTGCAATTTCTGAGAAGAAAAAACATAGCCGATTTTCTGACAAGAAAAAACATAGTCATTTTTCTGAAGATTTTTTGAAAAGCTATATAATTCCCTCTTGCTGTATCTCATTGAGTTGGGCCCTTAGGATGGTGCTCTAAGGGTGGGTATGGAGGTCCCTATACCCTCTATAAGTATTTAAAACCGTTTTTCAAAAATGGTTGTGGTAACCCAGAATAAAACCAGGTGCCAGTTTGGACTTAGTGCAATTTCTGAGAAGAAAAACATAGAATATTTTCTGAAGATTTTTTCAAACTTCCATAAATCAGCCAGGCCGGCCCCCATTGACTTGGGCCCGTAGTAGGGTGCTGTCAGGGTGGGTATGGAGGTCCCTATACCCTTTAAAAGTATTTAAAACAGTTATAAAATTTCACCCCTGGTAACCCAAATGCTACGGACACGTCCCCACCAAAACATAGAATATTTTCTGAGAAGAAAAAACATAGCCGATTTTCTGAGAAGAAAAACATAGAATATTTTCAGAGGATTTTTAAAAACTTCCATAAAACACTCATTCTTCATCCCACTGACATGGGACAGCAGTGGGGTGCTGAAACAGGTGTCCTGGGGGTGGTGATGGCCTTTAAAAGTAATTTAGAGCCTTTTAAAAATGTCACCCCTGGTAAGCCAAATGCTACGGACACGTCCCCACCAAAACATAGTGCAATTTCTGAGAAGAAAAAACATAGAATATTTTCAGAGGATTTTTAAAAACTTCCATAAAACACTCATTCTTCATCCCACTGACTTGGGACCACAGTGGGGTGCTGAAACAGGTGTCCTGGGGGTGGTGATGGCCTTTAAAAGTATTTAAAACAGTTGTAAAATTTCACCCCTGGTAACCCAAATGCTACGGACACGTCCCCACCAAAACATAGTGCAATTTCTGAGAAGAAAAAACATAGCCGATTTTCTGACAAGAAAAAACATAGTCATTTTTCTGAAGATTTTTTGAAAAGCTATATAATTCCCTCTTGCTGTATCTCATTGAGTTGGGCCCTTAGGATGGTGCTCTAAGGGTGGGTATGGAGGTCCCTATACCCTCTATAAGTATTTAAAACCGTTTTTCAAAAATGGTTGTGGTAACCCAGAATAAAACCAGGTGCCAGTTTGGACTTAGTGCAATTTCTGAGAAGAAAAACATAGAATATTTTCTGAAGATTTTTTCAAACTTCCATAAATCAGCCAGGCCGGCCCCCATTGACTTGGGCCCGTAGTAGGGTGCTGTCAGGGTGGGTATGGAGGTCCCTATACCCTTTAAAAGTATTTAAAACAGTTATAAAATTTCACCCCTGGTAACCCAAATGCTACGGACACGTCCCCACCAAAACATAGAATATTTTCTGAGAAGAAAAAACATAGCCGATTTTCTGAGAAGAAAAACATAGAATATTTTCAGAGGATTTTTAAAAACTTCCATAAAACACTCATTCTTCATCCCACTGACATGGGACAGCAGTGGGGTGCTGAAACAGGTGTCCTGGGGGTGGTGATGGCCTTTAAAAGTAATTTAGAGCCTTTTAAAAATGTCACCCCTGGTAAGCCAAATGCTACGGACACGTCCCCACCAAAACATAGTGCAATTTCTGAGAAGAAAAAACATAGAATATTTTCAGAGGATTTTTAAAAACTTCCATAAAACACTCATTCTTCATCCCACTGACTTGGGACCACAGTGGGGTGCTGAAACAGGTGTCCTGGGGGTGGTGATGGCCTTTAAAAGTATTTAAAACAGTTGTAAAATTTCACCCCTGGTAACCCAAATGCTACGGACACGTCCCCACCAAAACATAGTGCAATTTCTGAGAAGAAAAAACATAGCCGATTTTCTGACAAGAAAAAACATAGTCATTTTTCTGAAGATTTTTTGAAAAGCTATATAATTCCCTCTTGCTGTATCTCATTGAGTTGGGCCCTTAGGATGGTGCTCTAAGGGTGGGTATGGAGGTCCCTATACCCTCTATAAGTATTTAAAACCGTTTTTCAAAAATGGTTGTGGTAAGCCAGAATAAAACCAGGTGCCAGTTTGGACTTAGTGCAATTTCTGAGAAGAAAAACATAGAATATTTTCTGAAGATTTTTTCAAACTTCCATAAATCAGCCAGGCCGGCCCCCATTGACTTGGGCCCGTAGTAGGGTGCTGTCAGGGTGGGTATGGAGGTCCCTATACCCTTTAAAAGTATTTAAAACAGTTATAAAATTTCACCCCTGGTAACCCAAATGCTACGGACACGTCCCCACCAAAACATAGAATATTTTCTGAGAAGAAAAAACATAGCCGATTTTCTGAGAAGAAAAACATAGAATATTTTCAGAGGATTTTTAAAAACTTCCATAAAACACTCATTCTTCATCCCACTGACATGGGACAGCAGTGGGGTGCTGAAACAGGTGTCCTGGGGGTGGTGATGGCCTTTAAAAGTAATTTAGAGCCTTTTAAAAATGTCACCCCTGGTAAGCCAAATGCTACGGACACGTCCCCACCAAAACATAGTGCAATTTCTGAGAAGAAAAAACATAGAATATTTTCAGAGGATTTTTAAAAACTTCCATAAAACACTCATTCTTCATCCCACTGACTTGGGACCACAGTGGGGTGCTGAAACAGGTGTCCTGGGGGTGGTGATGGCCTTTAAAAGTATTTAAAACAGTTGTAAAATTTCACCCCTGGTAACCCAAATGCTACGGACACGTCCCCACCAAAACATAGTGCAATTTCTGAGAAGAAAAAACATAGCCGATTTTCTGACAAGAAAAAACATAGTCATTTTTCTGAAGATTTTTTGAAAAGCTATATAATTCCCTCTTGCTGTATCTCATTGAGTTGGGCCCTTAGGATGGTGCTCTAAGGGTGGGTATGGAGGTCCCTATACCCTCTATAAGTATTTAAAACCGTTTTTCAAAAATGGTTGTGGTAACCCAGAATAAAACCAGGTGCCAGTTTGGACTTAGTGCAATTTCTGAGAAGAAAAACATAGAATATTTTCTGAAGATTTTTTCAAACTTCCATAAATCAGCCAGGCCGGCCCCCATTGACTTGGGCCCGTAGTAGGGTGCTGTCAGGGTGGGTATGGAGGTCCCTATACCCTTTAAAAGTATTTAAAACAGTTATAAAATTTCACCCCTGGTAACCCAAATGCTACGGACACGTCCCCACCAAAACATAGAATATTTTCTGAGAAGAAAAAACATAGCCGATTTTCTGAGAAGAAAAACATAGAATATTTTCAGAGGATTTTTAAAAACTTCCATAAAACACTCATTCTTCATCCCACTGACATGGGACAGCAGTGGGGTGCTGAAACAGGTGTCCTGGGGGTGGTGATGGCCTTTAAAAGTAATTTAGAGCCTTTTAAAAATGTCACCCCTGGTAAGCCAAATGCTACGGACACGTCCCCACCAAAACATAGTGCAATTTCTGAGAAGAAAAAACATAGAATATTTTCAGAGGATTTTTAAAAACTTCCATAAAACACTCATTCTTCATCCCACTGACTTGGGACCACAGTGGGGTGCTGAAACAGGTGTCCTGGGGGTGGTGATGGCCTTTAAAAGTATTTAAAACAGTTGTAAAATTTCACCCCTGGTAACCCAAATGCTACGGACACGTCCCCACCAAAACATAGTGCAATTTCTGAGAAGAAAAAACATAGCCGATTTTCTGACAAGAAAAAACATAGTCATTTTTCTGAAGATTTTTTGAAAAGCTATATAATTCCCTCTTGCTGTATCTCATTGAGTTGGGCCCTTAGGATGGTGCTCTAAGGGTGGGTATGGAGGTCCCTATACCCTCTATAAGTATTTAAAACCGTTTTTCAAAAATGGTTGTGGTAACCCAGAATAAAACCAGGTGCCAGTTTGGACTTAGTGCAATTTCTGAGAAGAAAAACATAGAATATTTTCTGAAGATTTTTTCAAACTTCCATAAATCAGCCAGGCCGGCCCCCATTGACTTGGGCCCGTAGTAGGGTGCTGTCAGGGTGGGTATGGAGGTCCCTATACCCTTTAAAAGTATTTAAAACAGTTATAAAATTTCACCCCTGGTAACCCAAATGCTACGGACACGTCCCCACCAAAACATAGAATATTTTCTGAAGATTTTTTGAAAAGCTATATAATTCCCTCTTGCTGTATCTCATTGAGTTGGGCCCTTAGGATGGTGCTCTAAGGGTGGGTATGGAGGTCCCTATACCCTCTATAAGTATTTAAAACCGTTTTTCAAAAATGGTTGTGGTAACCCAAAAACATAGTGCAATTTCTGAGAAGAAAAACATAGCCGATTTTCTGAGAAGAAAAACATAGAATATTTTCTGAAGATTTTTTCAAACTTCCATAAATCAGCCAGGCCGGCCCCCATTGACTTGGGCCCGTAGTAGGGTGCTGTCAGGGTGGGTATGGAGGTCCCTATACCCTTTAAAAGTATTTAAAACAGTTATAAAATTTCACCCCTGGTAACCCAAATGCTACGGACACGTCCCCACCAAAACATAGAATATTTTCTGAAGATTTTTTGAAAAGCTATATAATTCCCTCTTGCTGTATCTCATTGAGTTGGGCCCTTAGGATGGTGCTCTAAGGGTGGGTATGGAGGTCCCTATACCCTCTATAAGTATTTAAAACCGTTTTTCAAAAATGGTTGTGGTAACCCAAAAACATAGTGCAATTTCTGAGAAGAAAAACATAGCCGATTTTCTGAGAAGAAAAACATAGAATATTTTCTGAAGATTTTTTCAAACTTCCATAAATCAGCCAGGCCGGCCCCCATTGACTTGGGCCCGTAGTAGGGTGCTGTCAGGGTGGGTATGGAGGTCCCTATACCCTTTAAAAGTATTTAAAACAGTTATAAAATTTCACCCCTGGTAACCCAAATGCTACGGACACGTCCCCACCAAAACATAGAATATTTTCTGAGAAGAAAAAACATAGCCGATTTTCTGAGAAGAAAAACATAGAATATTTTCAGAGGATTTTTAAAAACTTCCATAAAACACTCATTCTTCATCCCACTGACATGGGACAGCAGTGGGGTGCTGAAACAGGTGTCCTGGGGGTGGTGATGGCCTTTAAAAGTAATTTAGAGCCTTTTAAAAATGTCACCCCTGGTAAGCCAAATGCTACGGACACGTCCCCACCAAAACATAGTGCAATTTCTGAGAAGAAAAAACATAGAATATTTTCAGAGGATTTTTAAAAACTTCCATAAAACACTCATTCTTCATCCCACTGACTTGGGACCACAGTGGGGTGCTGAAACAGGTGTCCTGGGGGTGGTGATGGCCTTTAAAAGTATTTAAAACAGTTGTAAAATTTCACCCCTGGTAACCCAAATGCTACGGACACGTCCCCACCAAAACATAGTGCAATTTCTGAGAAGAAAAAACATAGCCGATTTTCTGACAAGAAAAAACATAGTCATTTTTCTGAAGATTTTTTGAAAAGCTATATAATTCCCTCTTGCTGTATCTCATTGAGTTGGGCCCTTAGGATGGTGCTCTAAGGGTGGGTATGGAGGTCCCTATACCCTCTATAAGTATTTAAAACCGTTTTTCAAAAATGGTTGTGGTAACCCAGAATAAAACCAGGTGCCAGTTTGGACTTAGTGCAATTTCTGAGAAGAAAAACATAGAATATTTTCTGAAGATTTTTTCAAACTTCCATAAATCAGCCAGGCCGGCCCCCATTGACTTGGGCCCGTAGTAGGGTGCTGTCAGGGTGGGTATGGAGGTCCCTATACCCTTTAAAAGTATTTAAAACAGTTATAAAATTTCACCCCTGGTAACCCAAATGCTACGGACACGTCCCCACCAAAACATAGAATATTTTCTGAAGATTTTTTGAAAAGCTATATAATTCCCTCTTGCTGTATCTCATTGAGTTGGGCCCTTAGGATGGTGCTCTAAGGGTGGGTATGGAGGTCCCTATACCCTCTATAAGTATTTAAAACCGTTTTTCAAAAATGGTTGTGGTAACCCAGAATAAAACCAGGTGCCAGTTTGGACTTAGTGCAATTTCTGAGAAGAAAAACATAGAATATTTTCTGAAGATTTTTTCAAACTTCCATAAATCAGCCAGGCCGGCCCCCATTGACTTGGGCCCGTAGTAGGGTGCTGTCAGGGTGGGTATGGAGGTCCCTATACCCTTTAAAAGTATTTAAAACAGTTATAAAATTTCACCCCTGGTAACCCAAATGCTACGGACACGTCCCCACCAAAACATAGAATATTTTCTGAGAAGAAAAAACATAGCCGATTTTCTGAGAAGAAAAACATAGAATATTTTCAGAGGATTTTTAAAAACTTCCATAAAACACTCATTCTTCATCCCACTGACATGGGACAGCAGTGGGGTGCTGAAACAGGTGTCCTGGGGGTGGTGATGGCCTTTAAAAGTAATTTAGAGCCTTTTAAAAATGTCACCCCTGGTAAGCCAAATGCTACGGACACGTCCCCACCAAAACATAGTGCAATTTCTGAGAAGAAAAAACATAGAATATTTTCAGAGGATTTTTAAAAACTTCCATAAAACACTCATTCTTCATCCCACTGACTTGGGACCACAGTGGGGTGCTGAAACAGGTGTCCTGGGGGTGGTGATGGCCTTTAAAAGTATTTAAAACAGTTGTAAAATTTCACCCCTGGTAACCCAAATGCTACGGACACGTCCCCACCAAAACATAGTGCAATTTCTGAGAAGAAAAAACATAGCCGATTTTCTGACAAGAAAAAACATAGTCATTTTTCTGAAGATTTTTTGAAAAGCTATATAATTCCCTCTTGCTGTATCTCATTGAGTTGGGCCCTTAGGATGGTGCTCTAAGGGTGGGTATGGAGGTCCCTATACCCTCTATAAGTATTTAAAACCGTTTTTCAAAAATGGTTGTGGTAACCCAGAATAAAACCAGGTGCCAGTTTGGACTTAGTGCAATTTCTGAGAAGAAAAACATAGAATATTTTCTGAAGATTTTTTCAAACTTCCATAAATCAGCCAGGCCGGCCCCCATTGACTTGGGCCCGTAGTAGGGTGCTGTCAGGGTGGGTATGGAGGTCCCTATACCCTTTAAAAGTATTTAAAACAGTTATAAAATTTCACCCCTGGTAACCCAAATGCTACGGACACGTCCCCACCAAAACATAGAATATTTTCTGAAGATTTTTTGAAAAGCTATATAATTCCCTCTTGCTGTATCTCATTGAGTTGGGCCCTTAGGATGGTGCTCTAAGGGTGGGTATGGAGGTCCCTATACCCTCTATAAGTATTTAAAACCGTTTTTCAAAAATGGTTGTGGTAACCCAAATAACACCAGGTGCCAGTTCTGAGAAGAAAAACATAGCCGCAATTTCTGAGAAGAAAAACATAGAATATTTTCTGAAGATTTTTTCAAACTTCCATAAATCAGCCAGGCCGGCCCCCATTGACTTGGGCCCGTAGTAGGGTGCTGTCAGGGTGGGTATGGAGGTCCCTATACCCTTTAAAAGTATTTAAAACAGTTATAAAATTTCACCCCTGGTAACCCAAATGCTACGGACACGTCCCCACCAAAACATAGAATATTTTCTGAGAAGAAAAAACATAGCCGATTTTCTGAGAAGAAAAACATAGAATATTTTCAGAGGATTTTTAAAAACTTCCATAAAACACTCATTCTTCATCCCACTGACATGGGACAGCAGTGGGGTGCTGAAACAGGTGTCCTGGGGGTGGTGATGGCCTTTAAAAGTAATTTAGAGCCTTTTAAAAATGTCACCCCTGGTAAGCCAAATGCTACGGACACGTCCCCACCAAAACATAGTGCAATTTCTGAGAAGAAAAAACATAGAATATTTTCAGAGGATTTTTAAAAACTTCCATAAAACACTCATTCTTCATCCCACTGACTTGGGACCACAGTGGGGTGCTGAAACAGGTGTCCTGGGGGTGGTGATGGCCTTTAAAAGTATTTAAAACAGTTGTAAAATTTCACCCCTGGTAACCCAAATGCTACGGACACGTCCCCACCAAAACATAGTGCAATTTCTGAGAAGAAAAAACATAGCCGATTTTCTGACAAGAAAAAACATAGTCATTTTTCTGAAGATTTTTTGAAAAGCTATATAATTCCCTCTTGCTGTATCTCATTGAGTTGGGCCCTTAGGATGGTGCTCTAAGGGTGGGTATGGAGGTCCCTATACCCTCTATAAGTATTTAAAACCGTTTTTCAAAAATGGTTGTGGTAACCCAGAATAAAACCAGGTGCCAGTTTGGACTTAGTGCAATTTCTGAGAAGAAAAACATAGAATATTTTCTGAAGATTTTTTCAAACTTCCATAAATCAGCCAGGCCGGCCCCCATTGACTTGGGCCCGTAGTAGGGTGCTGTCAGGGTGGGTATGGAGGTCCCTATACCCTTTAAAAGTATTTAAAACAGTTATAAAATTTCACCCCTGGTAACCCAAATGCTACGGACACGTCCCCACCAAAACATAGAATATTTTCTGAGAAGAAAAAACATAGCCGATTTTCTGAGAAGAAAAACATAGAATATTTTCAGAGGATTTTTAAAAACTTCCATAAAACACTCATTCTTCATCCCACTGACATGGGACAGCAGTGGGGTGCTGAAACAGGTGTCCTGGGGGTGGTGATGGCCTTTAAAAGTAATTTAGAGCCTTTTAAAAATGGTCGCCCCTGGTAACCCAAATGCTACGGACACGTCCCCACCATTTCTGAGAAGAGCTACGGACACGTCCCCACCAAAACATAGTGCAATTTCTGAGAAGAAAAAACATAGAATATTTTCAGAGGATTTTTAAAAACTTCCATAAAACACTCATTCTTCATCCCACTGACTTGGGACCACAGTGGGGTGCTGAAACAGGTGTCCTGGGGGTGGTGATGGCCTTTAAAAGTATTTAAAACAGTTGTAAAATTTCACCCCTGGTAACCCAAATGCTACGGACACGTCCCCACCAAAACATAGTGCAATTTCTGAGAAGAAAAAACATAGCCGATTTTCTGACAAGAAAAAACATAGTCATTTTTCTGAAGATTTTTTGAAAAGCTATATAATTCCCTCTTGCTGTATCTCATTGAGTTGGGCCCTTAGGATGGTGCTCTAAGGGTGGGTATGGAGGTCCCTATACCCTCTATAAGTATTTAAAACCGTTTTTCAAAAATGGTTGTGGTAACCCAGAATAAAACCAGGTGCCAGTTTGGACTTAGTGCAATTTCTGAGAAGAAAAACATAGAATATTTTCTGAAGATTTTTTCAAACTTCCATAAATCAGCCAGGCCGGCCCCCATTGACTTGGGCCCGTAGTAGGGTGCTGTCAGGGTGGGTATGGAGGTCCCTATACCCTTTAAAAGTATTTAAAACAGTTATAAAATTTCACCCCTGGTAACCCAAATGCTACGGACACGTCCCCACCAAAACATAGAATATTTTCTGAAGATTTTTTGAAAAGCTATATAATTCCCTCTTGCTGTATCTCATTGAGTTGGGCCCTTAGGATGGTGCTCTAAGGGTGGGTATGGAGGTCCCTATACCCTCTATAAGTATTTAAAACCGTTTTTCAAAAATGGTTGTGGTAACCCAGAATAAAACCAGGTGCCAGTTTGGACTTAGTGCAATTTCTGAGAAGAAAAACATAGAATATTTTCTGAAGATTTTTTCAAACTTCCATAAATCAGCCAGGCCGGCCCCCATTGACTTGGGCCCGTAGTAGGGTGCTGTCAGGGTGGGTATGGAGGTCCCTATACCCTTTAAAAGTATTTAAAACAGTTATAAAATTTCACCCCTGGTAACCCAAATGCTACGGACACGTCCCCACCAAAACATAGAATATTTTCTGAGAAGAAAAAACATAGCCGATTTTCTGAGAAGAAAAACATAGAATATTTTCAGAGGATTTTTAAAAACTTCCATAAAACACTCATTCTTCATCCCACTGACATGGGACAGCAGTGGGGTGCTGAAACAGGTGTCCTGGGGGTGGTGATGGCCTTTAAAAGTAATTTAGAGCCTTTTAAAAATGTCACCCCTGGTAAGCCAAATGCTACGGACACGTCCCCACCAAAACATAGTGCAATTTCTGAGAAGAAAAAACATAGAATATTTTCAGAGGATTTTTAAAAACTTCCATAAAACACTCATTCTTCATCCCACTGACTTGGGACCACAGTGGGGTGCTGAAACAGGTGTCCTGGGGGTGGTGATGGCCTTTAAAAGTATTTAAAACAGTTGTAAAATTTCACCCCTGGTAACCCAAATGCTACGGACACGTCCCCACCAAAACATAGTGCAATTTCTGAGAAGAAAAAACATAGCCGATTTTCTGACAAGAAAAAACATAGTCATTTTTCTGAAGATTTTTTGAAAAGCTATATAATTCCCTCTTGCTGTATCTCATTGAGTTGGGCCCTTAGGATGGTGCTCTAAGGGTGGGTATGGAGGTCCCTATACCCTCTATAAGTATTTAAAACCGTTTTTCAAAAATGGTTGTGGTAACCCAGAATAAAACCAGGTGCCAGTTTGGACTTAGTGCAATTTCTGAGAAGAAAAACATAGAATATTTTCTGAAGATTTTTTCAAACTTCCATAAATCAGCCAGGCCGGCCCCCATTGACTTGGGCCCGTAGTAGGGTGCTGTCAGGGTGGGTATGGAGGTCCCTATACCCTTTAAAAGTATTTAAAACAGTTATAAAATTTCACCCCTGGTAACCCAAATGCTACGGACACGTCCCCACCAAAACATAGAATATTTTCTGAAGATTTTTTGAAAAGCTATATAATTCCCTCTTGCTGTATCTCATTGAGTTGGGCCCTTAGGATGGTGCTCTAAGGGTGGGTATGGAGGTCCCTATACCCTCTATAAGTATTTAAAACCGTTTTTCAAAAATGGTTGTGGTAACCCAAAAACATAGTGCAATTTCTGAGAAGAAAAACATAGCCGATTTTCTGAGAAGAAAAACATAGAATATTTTCTGAAGATTTTTTCAAACTTCCATAAATCAGCCAGGCCGGCCCCCATTGACTTGGGCCCGTAGTAGGGTGCTGTCAGGGTGGGTATGGAGGTCCCTATACCCTTTAAAAGTATTTAAAACAGTTATAAAATTTCACCCCTGGTAACCCAAATGCTACGGACACGTCCCCACCAAAACATAGAATATTTTCTGAGAAGAAAAAACATAGCCGATTTTCTGAGAAGAAAAACATAGAATATTTTCAGAGGATTTTTAAAAACTTCCATAAAACACTCATTCTTCATCCCACTGACATGGGACAGCAGTGGGGTGCTGAAACAGGTGTCCTGGGGGTGGTGATGGCCTTTAAAAGTAATTTAGAGCCTTTTAAAAATGTCACCCCTGGTAAGCCAAATGCTACGGACACGTCCCCACCAAAACATAGTGCAATTTCTGAGAAGAAAAAACATAGAATATTTTCAGAGGATTTTTAAAAACTTCCATAAAACACTCATTCTTCATCCCACTGACTTGGGACCACAGTGGGGTGCTGAAACAGGTGTCCTGGGGGTGGTGATGGCCTTTAAAAGTATTTAAAACAGTTGTAAAATTTCACCCCTGGTAACCCAAATGCTACGGACACGTCCCCACCAAAACATAGTGCAATTTCTGAGAAGAAAAAACATAGCCGATTTTCTGACAAGAAAAAACATAGTCATTTTTCTGAAGATTTTTTGAAAAGCTATATAATTCCCTCTTGCTGTATCTCATTGAGTTGGGCCCTTAGGATGGTGCTCTAAGGGTGGGTATGGAGGTCCCTATACCCTCTATAAGTATTTAAAACCGTTTTTCAAAAATGGTTGTGGTAACCCAGAATAAAACCAGGTGCCAGTTTGGACTTAGTGCAATTTCTGAGAAGAAAAACATAGAATATTTTCTGAAGATTTTTTCAAACTTCCATAAATCAGCCAGGCCGGCCCCCATTGACTTGGGCCCGTAGTAGGGTGCTGTCAGGGTGGGTATGGAGGTCCCTATACCCTTTAAAAGTATTTAAAACAGTTATAAAATTTCACCCCTGGTAACCCAAATGCTACGGACACGTCCCCACCAAAACATAGAATATTTTCTGAGAAGAAAAAACATAGCCGATTTTCTGAGAAGAAAAACATAGAATATTTTCAGAGGATTTTTAAAAACTTCCATAAAACACTCATTCTTCATCCCACTGACATGGGACAGCAGTGGGGTGCTGAAACAGGTGTCCTGGGGGTGGTGATGGCCTTTAAAAGTAATTTAGAGCCTTTTAAAAATGTCACCCCTGGTAAGCCAAATGCTACGGACACGTCCCCACCAAAACATAGTGCAATTTCTGAGAAGAAAAAACATAGAATATTTTCAGAGGATTTTTAAAAACTTCCATAAAACACTCATTCTTCATCCCACTGACTTGGGACCACAGTGGGGTGCTGAAACAGGTGTCCTGGGGGTGGTGATGGCCTTTAAAAGTATTTAAAACAGTTGTAAAATTTCACCCCTGGTAACCCAAATGCTACGGACACGTCCCCACCAAAACATAGTGCAATTTCTGAGAAGAAAAAACATAGCCGATTTTCTGACAAGAAAAAACATAGTCATTTTTCTGAAGATTTTTTGAAAAGCTATATAATTCCCTCTTGCTGTATCTCATTGAGTTGGGCCCTTAGGATGGTGCTCTAAGGGTGGGTATGGAGGTCCCTATACCCTCTATAAGTATTTAAAACCGTTTTTCAAAAATGGTTGTGGTAACCCAGAATAAAACCAGGTGCCAGTTTGGACTTAGTGCAATTTCTGAGAAGAAAAACATAGAATATTTTCTGAAGATTTTTTCAAACTTCCATAAATCAGCCAGGCCGGCCCCCATTGACTTGGGCCCGTAGTAGGGTGCTGTCAGGGTGGGTATGGAGGTCCCTATACCCTTTAAAAGTATTTAAAACAGTTATAAAATTTCACCCCTGGTAACCCAAATGCTACGGACACGTCCCCACCAAAACATAGAATATTTTCTGAAGATTTTTTGAAAAGCTATATAATTCCCTCTTGCTGTATCTCATTGAGTTGGGCCCTTAGGATGGTGCTCTAAGGGTGGGTATGGAGGTCCCTATACCCTCTATAAGTATTTAAAACCGTTTTTCAAAAATGGTTGTGGTAACCCAAATAAAACCAGGTGCCAGTTTGGACTTAGTGCAATTTCTGAGAAGAAAAACATAGAATATTTTCTGAAGATTTTTTCAAACTTCCATAAATCAGCCAGGCCGGCCCCCATTGACTTGGGCCCGTAGTAGGGTGCTGTCAGGGTGGGTATGGAGGTCCCTATACCCTTTAAAAGTATTTAAAACAGTTATAAAATTTCACCCCTGGTAACCCAAATGCTACGGACACGTCCCCACCAAAACATAGAATATTTTCTGAGAAGAAAAAACATAGCCGATTTTCTGAGAAGAAAAACATAGAATATTTTCAGAGGATTTTTAAAAACTTCCATAAAACACTCATTCTTCATCCCACTGACATGGGACAGCAGTGGGGTGCTGAAACAGGTGTCCTGGGGGTGGTGATGGCCTTTAAAAGTAATTTAGAGCCTTTTAAAAATGTCACCCCTGGTAAGCCAAATGCTACGGACACGTCCCCACCAAAACATAGTGCAATTTCTGAGAAGAAAAAACATAGAATATTTTCAGAGGATTTTTAAAAACTTCCATAAAACACTCATTCTTCATCCCACTGACTTGGGACCACAGTGGGGTGCTGAAACAGGTGTCCTGGGGGTGGTGATGGCCTTTAAAAGTATTTAAAACAGTTGTAAAATTTCACCCCTGGTAACCCAAATGCTACGGACACGTCCCCACCAAAACATAGTGCAATTTCTGAGAAGAAAAAACATAGCCGATTTTCTGACAAGAAAAAACATAGTCATTTTTCTGAAGATTTTTTGAAAAGCTATATAATTCCCTCTTGCTGTATCTCATTGAGTTGGGCCCTTAGGATGGTGCTCTAAGGGTGGGTATGGAGGTCCCTATACCCTCTATAAGTATTTAAAACCGTTTTTCAAAAATGGTTGTGGTAACCCAGAATAAAACCAGGTGCCAGTTTGGACTTAGTGCAATTTCTGAGAAGAAAAACATAGAATATTTTCTGAAGATTTTTTCAAACTTCCATAAATCAGCCAGGCCGGCCCCCATTGACTTGGGCCCGTAGTAGGGTGCTGTCAGGGTGGGTATGGAGGTCCCTATACCCTTTAAAAGTATTTAAAACAGTTATAAAATTTCACCCCTGGTAACCCAAATGCTACGGACACGTCCCCACCAAAACATAGAATATTTTCTGAAGATTTTTTGAAAAGCTATATAATTCCCTCTTGCTGTATCTCATTGAGTTGGGCCCTTAGGATGGTGCTCTAAGGGTGGGTATGGAGGTCCCTATACCCTCTATAAGTATTTAAAACCGTTTTTCAAAAATGGTTGTGGTAACCCAAAAACATAGTGCAATTTCTGAGAAGAAAAACATAGCCGATTTTCTGAGAAGAAAAACATAGAATATTTTCTGAAGATTTTTTCAAACTTCCATAAATCAGCCAGGCCGGCCCCCATTGACTTGGGCCCGTAGTAGGGTGCTGTCAGGGTGGGTATGGAGGTCCCTATACCCTTTAAAAGTATTTAAAACAGTTATAAAATTTCACCCCTGGTAACCCAAATGCTACGGACACGTCCCCACCAAAACATAGAATATTTTCTGAGAAGAAAAAACATAGCCGATTTTCTGAGAAGAAAAACATAGAATATTTTCAGAGGATTTTTAAAAACTTCCATAAAACACTCATTCTTCATCCCACTGACATGGGACAGCAGTGGGGTGCTGAAACAGGTGTCCTGGGGGTGGTGATGGCCTTTAAAAGTAATTTAGAGCCTTTTAAAAATGTCACCCCTGGTAAGCCAAATGCTACGGACACGTCCCCACCAAAACATAGTGCAATTTCTGAGAAGAAAAAACATAGAATATTTTCAGAGGATTTTTAAAAACTTCCATAAAACACTCATTCTTCATCCCACTGACTTGGGACCACAGTGGGGTGCTGAAACAGGTGTCCTGGGGGTGGTGATGGCCTTTAAAAGTATTTAAAACAGTTGTAAAATTTCACCCCTGGTAACCCAAATGCTACGGACACGTCCCCACCAAAACATAGTGCAATTTCTGAGAAGAAAAAACATAGCCGATTTTCTGACAAGAAAAAACATAGTCATTTTTCTGAAGATTTTTTGAAAAGCTATATAATTCCCTCTTGCTGTATCTCATTGAGTTGGGCCCTTAGGATGGTGCTCTAAGGGTGGGTATGGAGGTCCCTATACCCTCTATAAGTATTTAAAACCGTTTTTCAAAAATGGTTGTGGTAACCCAGAATAAAACCAGGTGCCAGTTTGGACTTAGTGCAATTTCTGAGAAGAAAAACATAGAATATTTTCTGAAGATTTTTTCAAACTTCCATAAATCAGCCAGGCCGGCCCCCATTGACTTGGGCCCGTAGTAGGGTGCTGTCAGGGTGGGTATGGAGGTCCCTATACCCTTTAAAAGTATTTAAAACAGTTATAAAATTTCACCCCTGGTAACCCAAATGCTACGGACACGTCCCCACCAAAACATAGAATATTTTCTGAAGATTTTTTGAAAAGCTATATAATTCCCTCTTGCTGTATCTCATTGAGTTGGGCCCTTAGGATGGTGCTCTAAGGGTGGGTATGGAGGTCCCTATACCCTCTATAAGTATTTAAAACCGTTTTTCAAAAATGGTTGTGGTAACCCAAATAACACCAGGTGCCAGTTCTGAGAAGAAAACATAGCCGCAATTTCTGAGAAGAAAAACATAGAATATTTTCTGAAGATTTTTTCAAACTTCCATAAATCAGCCAGGCCGGCCCCCATTGACTTGGGCCCGTAGTAGGGTGCTGTCAGGGTGGGTATGGAGGTCCCTATACCCTTTAAAAGTATTTAAAACAGTTATAAAATTTCACCCCTGGTAACCCAAATGCTACGGACACGTCCCCACCAAAACATAGAATATTTTCTGAAGATTTTTTGAAAAGCTATATAATTCCCTCTTGCTGTATCTCATTGAGTTGGGCCCTTAGGATGGTGCTCTAAGGGTGGGTATGGAGGTCCCTATACCCTCTATAAGTATTTAAAACCGTTTTTCAAAAATGGTTGTGGTAACCCAAAAACATAGTGCAATTTCTGAGAAGAAAAACATAGCCGATTTTCTGAGAAGAAAAACATAGAATATTTTCTGAAGATTTTTTCAAACTTCCATAAATCAGCCAGGCCGGCCCCCATTGACTTGGGCCCGTAGTAGGGTGCTGTCAGGGTGGGTATGGAGGTCCCTATACCCTTTAAAAGTATTTAAAACAGTTATAAAATTTCACCCCTGGTAACCCAAATGCTACGGACACGTCCCCACCAAAACATAGAATATTTTCTGAGAAGAAAAAACATAGCCGATTTTCTGAGAAGAAAAACATAGAATATTTTCAGAGGATTTTTAAAAACTTCCATAAAACACTCATTCTTCATCCCACTGACATGGGACAGCAGTGGGGTGCTGAAACAGGTGTCCTGGGGGTGGTGATGGCCTTTAAAAGTAATTTAGAGCCTTTTAAAAATGTCACCCCTGGTAAGCCAAATGCTACGGACACGTCCCCACCAAAACATAGTGCAATTTCTGAGAAGAAAAAACATAGAATATTTTCAGAGGATTTTTAAAAACTTCCATAAAACACTCATTCTTCATCCCACTGACTTGGGACCACAGTGGGGTGCTGAAACAGGTGTCCTGGGGGTGGTGATGGCCTTTAAAAGTATTTAAAACAGTTGTAAAATTTCACCCCTGGTAACCCAAATGCTACGGACACGTCCCCACCAAAACATAGTGCAATTTCTGAGAAGAAAAAACATAGCCGATTTTCTGACAAGAAAAAACATAGTCATTTTTCTGAAGATTTTTTGAAAAGCTATATAATTCCCTCTTGCTGTATCTCATTGAGTTGGGCCCTTAGGATGGTGCTCTAAGGGTGGGTATGGAGGTCCCTATACCCTCTATAAGTATTTAAAACCGTTTTTCAAAAATGGTTGTGGTAACCCAGAATAAAACCAGGTGCCAGTTTGGACTTAGTGCAATTTCTGAGAAGAAAAACATAGAATATTTTCTGAAGATTTTTTCAAACTTCCATAAATCAGCCAGGCCGGCCCCCATTGACTTGGGCCCGTAGTAGGGTGCTGTCAGGGTGGGTATGGAGGTCCCTATACCCTTTAAAAGTATTTAAAACAGTTATAAAATTTCACCCCTGGTAACCCAAATGCTACGGACACGTCCCCACCAAAACATAGAATATTTTCTGAGAAGAAAAAACATAGCCGATTTTCTGAGAAGAAAAACATAGAATATTTTCAGAGGATTTTTAAAAACTTCCATAAAACACTCATTCTTCATCCCACTGACATGGGACAGCAGTGGGGTGCTGAAACAGGTGTCCTGGGGGTGGTGATGGCCTTTAAAAGTAATTTAGAGCCTTTTAAAAATGTCACCCCTGGTAAGCCAAATGCTACGGACACGTCCCCACCAAAACATAGTGCAATTTCTGAGAAGAAAAAACATAGAATATTTTCAGAGGATTTTTAAAAACTTCCATAAAACACTCATTCTTCATCCCACTGACTTGGGACCACAGTGGGGTGCTGAAACAGGTGTCCTGGGGGTGGTGATGGCCTTTAAAAGTATTTAAAACAGTTGTAAAATTTCACCCCTGGTAACCCAAATGCTACGGACACGTCCCCACCAAAACATAGTGCAATTTCTGAGAAGAAAAAACATAGCCGATTTTCTGACAAGAAAAAACATAGTCATTTTTCTGAAGATTTTTTGAAAAGCTATATAATTCCCTCTTGCTGTATCTCATTGAGTTGGGCCCTTAGGATGGTGCTCTAAGGGTGGGTATGGAGGTCCCTATACCCTCTATAAGTATTTAAAACCGTTTTTCAAAAATGGTTGTGGTAACCCAGAATAAAACCAGGTGCCAGTTTGGACTTAGTGCAATTTCTGAGAAGAAAAACATAGAATATTTTCTGAAGATTTTTTCAAACTTCCATAAATCAGCCAGGCCGGCCCCCATTGACTTGGGCCCGTAGTAGGGTGCTGTCAGGGTGGGTATGGAGGTCCCTATACCCTTTAAAAGTATTTAAAACAGTTATAAAATTTCACCCCTGGTAACCCAAATGCTACGGACACGTCCCCACCAAAACATAGAATATTTTCTGAGAAGAAAAAACATAGCCGATTTTCTGAGAAGAAAAACATAGAATATTTTCAGAGGATTTTTAAAAACTTCCATAAAACACTCATTCTTCATCCCACTGACATGGGACAGCAGTGGGGTGCTGAAACAGGTGTCCTGGGGGTGGTGATGGCCTTTAAAAGTAATTTAGAGCCTTTTAAAAATGTCACCCCTGGTAAGCCAAATGCTACGGACACGTCCCCACCAAAACATAGTGCAATTTCTGAGAAGAAAAAACATAGAATATTTTCAGAGGATTTTTAAAAACTTCCATAAAACACTCATTCTTCATCCCACTGACTTGGGACCACAGTGGGGTGCTGAAACAGGTGTCCTGGGGGTGGTGATGGCCTTTAAAAGTATTTAAAACAGTTGTAAAATTTCACCCCTGGTAACCCAAATGCTACGGACACGTCCCCACCAAAACATAGTGCAATTTCTGAGAAGAAAAAACATAGCCGATTTTCTGACAAGAAAAAACATAGTCATTTTTCTGAAGATTTTTTGAAAAGCTATATAATTCCCTCTTGCTGTATCTCATTGAGTTGGGCCCTTAGGATGGTGCTCTAAGGGTGGGTATGGAGGTCCCTATACCCTCTATAAGTATTTAAAACCGTTTTTCAAAAATGGTTGTGGTAACCCAGAATAAAACCAGGTGCCAGTTTGGACTTAGTGCAATTTCTGAGAAGAAAAACATAGAATATTTTCTGAAGATTTTTTCAAACTTCCATAAATCAGCCAGGCCGGCCCCCATTGACTTGGGCCCGTAGTAGGGTGCTGTCAGGGTGGGTATGGAGGTCCCTATACCCTTTAAAAGTATTTAAAACAGTTATAAAATTTCACCCCTGGTAACCCAAATGCTACGGACACGTCCCCACCAAAACATAGAATATTTTCTGAAGATTTTTTGAAAAGCTATATAATTCCCTCTTGCTGTATCTCATTGAGTTGGGCCCTTAGGATGGTGCTCTAAGGGTGGGTATGGAGGTCCCTATACCCTCTATAAGTATTTAAAACCGTTTTTCAAAAATGGTTGTGGTAACCCAAATAAAACCAGGTGCCAGTTTGGACTTAGTGCAATTTCTGAGAAGAAAAACATAGAATATTTTCTGAAGATTTTTTCAAACTTCCATAAATCAGCCAGGCCGGCCCCCATTGACTTGGGCCCGTAGTAGGGTGCTGTCAGGGTGGGTATGGAGGTCCCTATACCCTTTAAAAGTATTTAAAACAGTTATAAAATTTCACCCCTGGTAACCCAAATGCTACGGACACGTCCCCACCAAAACATAGAATATTTTCTGAAGATTTTTTGAAAAGCTATATAATTCCCTCTTGCTGTATCTCATTGAGTTGGGCCCTTAGGATGGTGCTCTAAGGGTGGGTATGGAGGTCCCTATACCCTCTATAAGTATTTAAAACCGTTTTTCAAAAATGGTTGTGGTAACCCAAATAACACCAGGTGCCAGTTCTGAGAAGAAAAACATAGCCGCAATTTCTGAGAAGAAAAACATAGAATATTTTCTGAAGATTTTTTCAAACTTCCATAAATCAGCCAGGCCGGCCCCCATTGACTTGGGCCCGTAGTAGGGTGCTGTCAGGGTGGGTATGGAGGTCCCTATACCCTTTAAAAGTATTTAAAACAGTTATAAAATTTCACCCCTGGTAACCCAAATGCTACGGACACGTCCCCACCAAAACATAGAATATTTTCTGAGAAGAAAAAACATAGCCGATTTTCTGAGAAGAAAAACATAGAATATTTTCAGAGGATTTTTAAAAACTTCCATAAAACACTCATTCTTCATCCCACTGACATGGGACAGCAGTGGGGTGCTGAAACAGGTGTCCTGGGGGTGGTGATGGCCTTTAAAAGTAATTTAGAGCCTTTTAAAAATGTCACCCCTGGTAAGCCAAATGCTACGGACACGTCCCCACCAAAACATAGTGCAATTTCTGAGAAGAAAAAACATAGAATATTTTCAGAGGATTTTTAAAAACTTCCATAAAACACTCATTCTTCATCCCACTGACTTGGGACCACAGTGGGGTGCTGAAACAGGTGTCCTGGGGGTGGTGATGGCCTTTAAAAGTATTTAAAACAGTTGTAAAATTTCACCCCTGGTAACCCAAATGCTACGGACACGTCCCCACCAAAACATAGTGCAATTTCTGAGAAGAAAAAACATAGCCGATTTTCTGACAAGAAAAAACATAGTCATTTTTCTGAAGATTTTTTGAAAAGCTATATAATTCCCTCTTGCTGTATCTCATTGAGTTGGGCCCTTAGGATGGTGCTCTAAGGGTGGGTATGGAGGTCCCTATACCCTCTATAAGTATTTAAAACCGTTTTTCAAAAATGGTTGTGGTAACCCAGAATAAAACCAGGTGCCAGTTTGGACTTAGTGCAATTTCTGAGAAGAAAAACATAGAATATTTTCTGAAGATTTTTTCAAACTTCCATAAATCAGCCAGGCCGGCCCCCATTGACTTGGGCCCGTAGTAGGGTGCTGTCAGGGTGGGTATGGAGGTCCCTATACCCTTTAAAAGTATTTAAAACAGTTATAAAATTTCACCCCTGGTAACCCAAATGCTACGGACACGTCCCCACCAAAACATAGAATATTTTCTGAGAAGAAAAAACATAGCCGATTTTCTGAGAATGTAAAACCTAGAATATTTTCAGAGGATTTTTAAAAACTTCCATAAAACACTCATTCTTCATCCCACTGACATGGGACCCACAGTGGGGTGCTGAAACAGGTGTCCTGGGGGTGGTGATGGCCTTTAAAAGTATTTAAAACAGTTGTAAAATTTCACCCCTGGTAACCCAAATGCTACGGACACGTCCCCACCAAAACATAGTGCAATTTCTGAGAAGAAAAAACATAGCCGATTTTCTGACAAGAAAAAACATAGTCATTTTTCTGAAGATTTTTTGAAAAGCTATATAATTCCCTCTTGCTGTATCTCATTGAGTTGGGCCCTTAGGATGGTGCTCTAAGGGTGGGTATGGAGGTCCCTATACCCTCTATAAGTATTTAAAACCGTTTTTCAAAAATGGTTGTGGTAACCCAGAATAAAACCAGGTGCCAGTTCTGGGACTTAGCTGCAATTTCTGAGAAGAAAAACATAGAATATTTTCTGAAGATTTTTTCAAACTTCCATAAATCAGCCAGGCCGGCCCCCATTGACTTGGGCCCGTAGTAGGGTGCTGTCAGGGTGGGTATGGAGGTCCCTATACCCTTTAAAAGTATTTAAAACAGTTATAAAATTTCACCCCTGGTAACCCAAATGCTACGGACACGTCCCCACCAAAACATAGAATATTTTCTGAAGATTTTTTGAAAAGCTATATAATTCCCTCTTGCTGTATCTCATTGAGTTGGGCCCTTAGGATGGTGCTCTAAGGGTGGGTATGGAGGTCCCTATACCCTCTATAAGTATTTAAAACCGTTTTTCAAAAATGGTTGTGGTAACCCAAAAACATAGTGCAATTTCTGAGAAGAAAAACATAGCCGATTTTCTGAGAAGAAAAACATAGAATATTTTCTGAAGATTTTTTCAAACTTCCATAAATCAGCCAGGCCGGCCCCCATTGACTTGGGCCCGTAGTAGGGTGCTGTCAGGGTGGGTATGGAGGTCCCTATACCCTTTAAAAGTATTTAAAACAGTTATAAAATTTCACCCCTGGTAACCCAAATGCTACGGACACGTCCCCACCAAAACATAGAATATTTTCTGAGAAGAAAAAACATAGCCGATTTTCTGAGAAGAAAAACATAGAATATTTTCAGAGGATTTTTAAAAACTTCCATAAAACACTCATTCTTCATCCCACTGACATGGGACAGCAGTGGGGTGCTGAAACAGGTGTCCTGGGGGTGGTGATGGCCTTTAAAAGTAATTTAGAGCCTTTTAAAAATGTCACCCCTGGTAAGCCAAATGCTACGGACACGTCCCCACCAAAACATAGTGCAATTTCTGAGAAGAAAAAACATAGAATATTTTCAGAGGATTTTTAAAAACTTCCATAAAACACTCATTCTTCATCCCACTGACTTGGGACCACAGTGGGGTGCTGAAACAGGTGTCCTGGGGGTGGTGATGGCCTTTAAAAGTATTTAAAACAGTTGTAAAATTTCACCCCTGGTAACCCAAATGCTACGGACACGTCCCCACCAAAACATAGTGCAATTTCTGAGAAGAAAAAACATAGCCGATTTTCTGACAAGAAAAAACATAGTCATTTTTCTGAAGATTTTTTGAAAAGCTATATAATTCCCTCTTGCTGTATCTCATTGAGTTGGGCCCTTAGGATGGTGCTCTAAGGGTGGGTATGGAGGTCCCTATACCCTCTATAAGTATTTAAAACCGTTTTTCAAAAATGGTTGTGGTAACCCAGAATAAAACCAGGTGCCAGTTTGGACTTAGTGCAATTTCTGAGAAGAAAAACATAGAATATTTTCTGAAGATTTTTTCAAACTTCCATAAATCAGCCAGGCCGGCCCCCATTGACTTGGGCCCGTAGTAGGGTGCTGTCAGGGTGGGTATGGAGGTCCCTATACCCTTTAAAAGTATTTAAAACAGTTATAAAATTTCACCCCTGGTAACCCAAATGCTACGGACACGTCCCCACCAAAACATAGAATATTTTCTGAAGATTTTTTGAAAAGCTATATAATTCCCTCTTGCTGTATCTCATTGAGTTGGGCCCTTAGGATGGTGCTCTAAGGGTGGGTATGGAGGTCCCTATACCCTCTATAAGTATTTAAAACCGTTTTTCAAAAATGGTTGTGGTAACCCAAAAACATAGTGCAATTTCTGAGAAGAAAAACATAGCCGATTTTCTGAGAAGAAAAACATAGAATATTTTCTGAAGATTTTTTCAAACTTCCATAAATCAGCCAGGCCGGCCCCCATTGACTTGGGCCCGTAGTAGGGTGCTGTCAGGGTGGGTATGGAGGTCCCTATACCCTTTAAAAGTATTTAAAACAGTTATAAAATTTCACCCCTGGTAACCCAAATGCTACGGACACGTCCCCACCAAAACATAGAATATTTTCTGAGAAGAAAAAACATAGCCGATTTTCTGAGAAGAAAAACATAGAATATTTTCAGAGGATTTTTAAAAACTTCCATAAAACACTCATTCTTCATCCCACTGACATGGGACAGCAGTGGGGTGCTGAAACAGGTGTCCTGGGGGTGGTGATGGCCTTTAAAAGTAATTTAGAGCCTTTTAAAAATGTCACCCCTGGTAAGCCAAATGCTACGGACACGTCCCCACCAAAACATAGTGCAATTTCTGAGAAGAAAAAACATAGAATATTTTCAGAGGATTTTTAAAAACTTCCATAAAACACTCATTCTTCATCCCACTGACTTGGGACCACAGTGGGGTGCTGAAACAGGTGTCCTGGGGGTGGTGATGGCCTTTAAAAGTATTTAAAACAGTTGTAAAATTTCACCCCTGGTAACCCAAATGCTACGGACACGTCCCCACCAAAACATAGTGCAATTTCTGAGAAGAAAAAACATAGCCGATTTTCTGACAAGAAAAAACATAGTCATTTTTCTGAAGATTTTTTGAAAAGCTATATAATTCCCTCTTGCTGTATCTCATTGAGTTGGGCCCTTAGGATGGTGCTCTAAGGGTGGGTATGGAGGTCCCTATACCCTCTATAAGTATTTAAAACCGTTTTTCAAAAATGGTTGTGGTAACCCAGAATAAAACCAGGTGCCAGTTTGGACTTAGTGCAATTTCTGAGAAGAAAAACATAGAATATTTTCTGAAGATTTTTTCAAACTTCCATAAATCAGCCAGGCCGGCCCCCATTGACTTGGGCCCGTAGTAGGGTGCTGTCAGGGTGGGTATGGAGGTCCCTATACCCTTTAAAAGTATTTAAAACAGTTATAAAATTTCACCCCTGGTAACCCAAATGCTACGGACACGTCCCCACCAAAACATAGAATATTTTCTGAAGATTTTTTGAAAAGCTATATAATTCCCTCTTGCTGTATCTCATTGAGTTGGGCCCTTAGGATGGTGCTCTAAGGGTGGGTATGGAGGTCCCTATACCCTCTATAAGTATTTAAAACCGTTTTTCAAAAATGGTTGTGGTAACCCAAAAACATAGTGCAATTTCTGAGAAGAAAAACATAGCCGATTTTCTGAGAAGAAAAACATAGAATATTTTCTGAAGATTTTTTCAAACTTCCATAAATCAGCCAGGCCGGCCCCCATTGACTTGGGCCCGTAGTAGGGTGCTGTCAGGGTGGGTATGGAGGTCCCTATACCCTTTAAAAGTATTTAAAACAGTTATAAAATTTCACCCCTGGTAACCCAAATGCTACGGACACGTCCCCACCAAAACATAGAATATTTTCTGAGAAGAAAAAACATAGCCGATTTTCTGAGAAGAAAAACATAGAATATTTTCAGAGGATTTTTAAAAACTTCCATAAAACACTCATTCTTCATCCCACTGACATGGGACAGCAGTGGGGTGCTGAAACAGGTGTCCTGGGGGTGGTGATGGCCTTTAAAAGTAATTTAGAGCCTTTTAAAAATGTCACCCCTGGTAAGCCAAATGCTACGGACACGTCCCCACCAAAACATAGTGCAATTTCTGAGAAGAAAAAACATAGAATATTTTCAGAGGATTTTTAAAAACTTCCATAAAACACTCATTCTTCATCCCACTGACTTGGGACCACAGTGGGGTGCTGAAACAGGTGTCCTGGGGGTGGTGATGGCCTTTAAAAGTATTTAAAACAGTTGTAAAATTTCACCCCTGGTAACCCAAATGCTACGGACACGTCCCCACCAAAACATAGTGCAATTTCTGAGAAGAAAAAACATAGCCGATTTTCTGACAAGAAAAAACATAGTCATTTTTCTGAAGATTTTTTGAAAAGCTATATAATTCCCTCTTGCTGTATCTCATTGAGTTGGGCCCTTAGGATGGTGCTCTAAGGGTGGGTATGGAGGTCCCTATACCCTCTATAAGTATTTAAAACCGTTTTTCAAAAATGGTTGTGGTAACCCAGAATAAAACCAGGTGCCAGTTTGGACTTAGTGCAATTTCTGAGAAGAAAAACATAGAATATTTTCTGAAGATTTTTTCAAACTTCCATAAATCAGCCAGGCCGGCCCCCATTGACTTGGGCCCGTAGTAGGGTGCTGTCAGGGTGGGTATGGAGGTCCCTATACCCTTTAAAAGTATTTAAAACAGTTATAAAATTTCACCCCTGGTAACCCAAATGCTACGGACACGTCCCCACCAAAACATAGAATATTTTCTGAAGATTTTTTGAAAAGCTATATAATTCCCTCTTGCTGTATCTCATTGAGTTGGGCCCTTAGGATGGTGCTCTAAGGGTGGGTATGGAGGTCCCTATACCCTCTATAAGTATTTAAAACCGTTTTTCAAAAATGGTTGTGGTAACCCAAAAACATAGTGCAATTTCTGAGAAGAAAAACATAGCCGATTTTCTGAGAAGAAAAACATAGAATATTTTCTGAAGATTTTTTCAAACTTCCATAAATCAGCCAGGCCGGCCCCCATTGACTTGGGCCCGTAGTAGGGTGCTGTCAGGGTGGGTATGGAGGTCCCTATACCCTTTAAAAGTATTTAAAACAGTTATAAAATTTCACCCCTGGTAACCCAAATGCTACGGACACGTCCCCACCAAAACATAGAATATTTTCTGAGAAGAAAAAACATAGCCGATTTTCTGAGAAGAAAAACATAGAATATTTTCAGAGGATTTTTAAAAACTTCCATAAAACACTCATTCTTCATCCCACTGACATGGGACAGCAGTGGGGTGCTGAAACAGGTGTCCTGGGGGTGGTGATGGCCTTTAAAAGTAATTTAGAGCCTTTTAAAAATGTCACCCCTGGTAAGCCAAATGCTACGGACACGTCCCCACCAAAACATAGTGCAATTTCTGAGAAGAAAAAACATAGAATATTTTCAGAGGATTTTTAAAAACTTCCATAAAACACTCATTCTTCATCCCACTGACTTGGGACCACAGTGGGGTGCTGAAACAGGTGTCCTGGGGGTGGTGATGGCCTTTAAAAGTATTTAAAACAGTTGTAAAATTTCACCCCTGGTAACCCAAATGCTACGGACACGTCCCCACCAAAACATAGTGCAATTTCTGAGAAGAAAAAACATAGCCGATTTTCTGACAAGAAAAAACATAGTCATTTTTCTGAAGATTTTTTGAAAAGCTATATAATTCCCTCTTGCTGTATCTCATTGAGTTGGGCCCTTAGGATGGTGCTCTAAGGGTGGGTATGGAGGTCCCTATACCCTCTATAAGTATTTAAAACCGTTTTTCAAAAATGGTTGTGGTAACCCAGAATAAAACCAGGTGCCAGTTTGGACTTAGTGCAATTTCTGAGAAGAAAAACATAGAATATTTTCTGAAGATTTTTTCAAACTTCCATAAATCAGCCAGGCCGGCCCCCATTGACTTGGGCCCGTAGTAGGGTGCTGTCAGGGTGGGTATGGAGGTCCCTATACCCTTTAAAAGTATTTAAAACAGTTATAAAATTTCACCCCTGGTAACCCAAATGCTACGGACACGTCCCCACCAAAACATAGAATATTTTCTGAAGATTTTTTGAAAAGCTATATAATTCCCTCTTGCTGTATCTCATTGAGTTGGGCCCTTAGGATGGTGCTCTAAGGGTGGGTATGGAGGTCCCTATACCCTCTATAAGTATTTAAAACCGTTTTTCAAAAATGGTTGTGGTAACCCAGAATAAAACCAGGTGCCAGTTCTGGGACTTAGCTGCAATTTCTGAGAAGAAAAACATAGAATATTTTCTGAAGATTTTTTCAAACTTCCATAAATCAGCCAGGCCGGCCCCCATTGACTTGGGCCCGTAGTAGGGTGCTGTCAGGGTGGGTATGGAGGTCCCTATACCCTTTAAAAGTATTTAAAACAGTTATAAAATTTCACCCCTGGTAACCCAAATGCTACGGACACGTCCCCACCAAAACATAGAATATTTTCTGAGAAGAAAAAACATAGCCGATTTTCTGAGAAGAAAAACATAGAATATTTTCAGAGGATTTTTAAAAACTTCCATAAAACACTCATTCTTCATCCCACTGACATGGGACAGCAGTGGGGTGCTGAAACAGGTGTCCTGGGGGTGGTGATGGCCTTTAAAAGTAATTTAGAGCCTTTTAAAAATGTCACCCCTGGTAAGCCAAATGCTACGGACACGTCCCCACCAAAACATAGTGCAATTTCTGAGAAGAAAAAACATAGAATATTTTCAGAGGATTTTTAAAAACTTCCATAAAACACTCATTCTTCATCCCACTGACTTGGGACCACAGTGGGGTGCTGAAACAGGTGTCCTGGGGGTGGTGATGGCCTTTAAAAGTATTTAAAACAGTTGTAAAATTTCACCCCTGGTAACCCAAATGCTACGGACACGTCCCCACCAAAACATAGTGCAATTTCTGAGAAGAAAAAACATAGCCGATTTTCTGACAAGAAAAAACATAGTCATTTTTCTGAAGATTTTTTGAAAAGCTATATAATTCCCTCTTGCTGTATCTCATTGAGTTGGGCCCTTAGGATGGTGCTCTAAGGGTGGGTATGGAGGTCCCTATACCCTCTATAAGTATTTAAAACCGTTTTTCAAAAATGGTTGTGGTAACCCAGAATAAAACCAGGTGCCAGTTTGGACTTAGTGCAATTTCTGAGAAGAAAAACATAGAATATTTTCTGAAGATTTTTTCAAACTTCCATAAATCAGCCAGGCCGGCCCCCATTGACTTGGGCCCGTAGTAGGGTGCTGTCAGGGTGGGTATGGAGGTCCCTATACCCTTTAAAAGTATTTAAAACAGTTATAAAATTTCACCCCTGGTAACCCAAATGCTACGGACACGTCCCCACCAAAACATAGAATATTTTCTGAAGATTTTTTGAAAAGCTATATAATTCCCTCTTGCTGTATCTCATTGAGTTGGGCCCTTAGGATGGTGCTCTAAGGGTGGGTATGGAGGTCCCTATACCCTCTATAAGTATTTAAAACCGTTTTTCAAAAATGGTTGTGGTAACCCAAAAACATAGTGCAATTTCTGAGAAGAAAAACATAGCCGATTTTCTGAGAAGAAAAACATAGAATATTTTCTGAAGATTTTTTCAAACTTCCATAAATCAGCCAGGCCGGCCCCCATTGACTTGGGCCCGTAGTAGGGTGCTGTCAGGGTGGGTATGGAGGTCCCTATACCCTTTAAAAGTATTTAAAACAGTTATAAAATTTCACCCCTGGTAACCCAAATGCTACGGACACGTCCCCACCAAAACATAGAATATTTTCTGAAGATTTTTTGAAAAGCTATATAATTCCCTCTTGCTGTATCTCATTGAGTTGGGCCCTTAGGATGGTGCTCTAAGGGTGGGTATGGAGGTCCCTATACCCTCTATAAGTATTTAAAACCGTTTTTCAAAAATGGTTCTGGTAACCCAGAATAAAACCAGGTGCCAGTTTGGACTTAGTGCAATTTCTGAGAAGAAAAACATAGAATATTTTCTGAAGATTTTTTCAAACTTCCATAAATCAGCCAGGCCGGCCCCCATTGACTTGGGCCCGTAGTAGGGTGCTGTCAGGGTGGGTATGGAGGTCCCTATACCCTTTAAAAGTATTTAAAACAGTTATAAAATTTCACCCCTGGTAACCCAAATGCTACGGACACGTCCCCACCAAAACATAGAATATTTTCTGAGAAGAAAAAACATAGCCGATTTTCTGAGAAGAAAAACATAGAATATTTTCAGAGGATTTTTAAAAACTTCCATAAAACACTCATTCTTCATCCCACTGACATGGGACAGCAGTGGGGTGCTGAAACAGGTGTCCTGGGGGTGGTGATGGCCTTTAAAAGTAATTTAGAGCCTTTTAAAAATGTCACCCCTGGTAAGCCAAATGCTACGGACACGTCCCCACCAAAACATAGTGCAATTTCTGAGAAGAAAAAACATAGAATATTTTCAGAGGATTTTTAAAAACTTCCATAAAACACTCATTCTTCATCCCACTGACTTGGGACCACAGTGGGGTGCTGAAACAGGTGTCCTGGGGGTGGTGATGGCCTTTAAAAGTATTTAAAACAGTTGTAAAATTTCACCCCTGGTAACCCAAATGCTACGGACACGTCCCCACCAAAACATAGTGCAATTTCTGAGAAGAAAAAACATAGCCGATTTTCTGACAAGAAAAAACATAGTCATTTTTCTGAAGATTTTTTGAAAAGCTATATAATTCCCTCTTGCTGTATCTCATTGAGTTGGGCCCTTAGGATGGTGCTCTAAGGGTGGGTATGGAGGTCCCTATACCCTCTATAAGTATTTAAAACCGTTTTTCAAAAATGGTTCTGGTAACCCAGAATAAAACCAGGTGCCAGTTTGGACTTAGTGCAATTTCTGAGAAGAAAAACATAGAATATTTTCTGAAGATTTTTTCAAACTTCCATAAATCAGCCAGGCCGGCCCCCATTGACTTGGGCCCGTAGTAGGGTGCTGTCAGGGTGGGTATGGAGGTCCCTATACCCTTTAAAAGTATTTAAAACAGTTATAAAATTTCACCCCTGGTAACCCAAATGCTACGGACACGTCCCCACCAAAACATAGAATATTTTCTGAGAAGAAAAAACATAGCCGATTTTCTGAGAATTAAAACATAGAATATTTTCAGAGGATTTTTAAAAACTTCCATAAAACACTCATTCTTCATCCCACTGACATGGGACCACAGTGGGGTGCTGAAACAGGTGTCCTGGGGGTGGTGATGGCCTTTAAAAGTATTTAAAACAGTTGTAAAATTTCACCCCTGGTAACCCAAATGCTACGGACACGTCCCCACCAAAACATAGTGCAATTTCTGAGAAGAAAAAACATAGCCGATTTTCTGACAAGAAAAAACTTAGTCATTTTTCTGAAGATTTTTTGAAAAGCTATATAATTCCCTCTTGCTGTATCTCATTGAGTTGGGCCCTTAGGATGGTGCTCTAAGGGTGGGTATGGAGGTCCCTATACCCTCTATAAGTATTTAAAACCGTTTTTCAAAAATGGTTCTGGTAACCCAGAATAAAACCAGGTGCCAGTTTGGACTTAGTGCAATTTCTGAGAAGAAAAACATAGAATATTTTCTGAAGATTTTTTCAAACTTCCATAAATCAGCCAGGCCGGCCCCCATTGACTAGGGCCCGTAGTAGGGTGCTGTCAGGGTGGGTATGGAGGTCCCTATACCCTTTAAAAGTATTTAAAACAGTTATAAAATTTCACCCCTGGTAACCCAAATGCTACGGACACGTCCCCACCAAAACATAGAATATTTTCTGAAGATTTTTTGAAAAGCTATATAATTCCCTCTTGCTGTATCTCATTGAGTTGGGCCCTTAGGATGGTGCTCTAAGGGTGGGTATGGAGGTCCCTATACCCTCTATAAGTATTTAAAACCGTTTTTCAAAAATGGTTCTGGTAACCCAGAATAAAACCAGGTGCCAGTTTGGACTTAGTGCAATTTCTGAGAAGAAAAACATAGAATATTTTCTGAAGATTTTTTCAAACTTCCATAAATCAGCCAGGCCGGCCCCCATTGACTTGGGCCCGTAGTAGGGTGCTGTCAGGGTGGGTATGGAGGTCCCTATACCCTTTAAAAGTATTTAAAACAGTTATAAAATTTCACCCCTGGTAACCCAAATGCTACGGACACGTCCCCACCAAAACATAGAATATTTTCTGAAGATTTTTTGAAAAGCTATATAATTCCCTCTTGCTGTATCTCATTGAGTTGGGCCCTTAGGATGGTGCTCTAAGGGTGGGTATGGAGGTCCCTATACCCTCTATAAGTATTTAAAACCGTTTTTCAAAAATGGTTGTGGTAACCCAAAAACATAGTGCAATTTCTGAGAAGAAAAACATAGCCGATTTTCTGAGAAGAAAAACATAGAAGATTTTCTGAAGATTTTTTCAAACTTCCATAAATCAGCCAGGCCGGCCCCCATTGACTTGGGCCCGTAGTAGGGTGCTGTCAGGGTGGGTATGGAGGTCCCTATACCCTTTAAAAGTATTTAAAACAGTTATAAAATTTCACCCCTGGTAACCCAAATGCTACGGACACGTCCCCACCAAAACATAGAATATTTTCTGAGAAGAAAAAACATAGCCGATTTTCTGAGAAGAAAAACATAGAATATTTTCAGAGGATTTTAAAAAACTTCCATAAAACACTCATTCTTCATCCCACTGACATGGGACAGCAGTGGGGTGCTGAAACAGGTGTCCTGGGGGTGGTGATGGCCTTTAAAAGTAATTTAGAGCCTTTTAAAAATGTCACCCCTGGTAAGCCAAATGCTACGGACACGTCCCCACCAAAACATAGTGCAATTTCTGAGAAGAAAAAACATAGAATATTTTCAGAGGATTTTTAAAAACTTCCATAAAACACTCATTCTTCATCCCACTGACTTGGGACCACAGTGGGGTGCTGAAACAGGTGTCCTGGGGGTGGTGATGGCCTTTAAAAGTATTTAAAACAGTTGTAAAATTTCACCCCTGGTAACCCAAATGCTACGGACACGTCCCCACCAAAACATAGTGCAATTTCTGAGAAGAAAAAACATAGCCGATTTTCTGACAAGAAAAAACTTAGTCATTTTTCTGAAGATTTTTTGAAAAGCTATATAATTCCCTCTTGCTGTATCTCATTGAGTTGGGCCCTTAGGATGGTGCTCTAAGGGTGGGTATGGAGGTCCCTATACCCTCTATAAGTATTTAAAACCGTTTTTCAAAAATGGTTCTGGTAACCCAGAATAAAACCAGGTGCCAGTTTGGACTTAGTGCAATTTCTGAGAAGAAAAACATAGAATATTTTCTGAAGATTTTTTCAAACTTCCATAAATCAGCCAGGCCGGCCCCCATTGACTTGGGCCCGTAGTAGGGTGCTGCCAGGGTGGGTATGGAGGTCCCTATACCCTTTAAAAGTATTTAAAACAGTTATAAAATTTCACCCCTGGTAACCCAAATGCTACGGACACGTCCCCACCAAAACATAGAATATTTTCTGAAGATTTTTTGAAAAGCTATATAATTCCCTCTTGCTGTATCTCATTGAGTTGGGCCCTTAGGATGGTGCTCTAAGGGTGGGTATGGAGGTCCCTATACCCTCTATAAGTATTTAAAACCGTTTTTCAAAAATGGTTCTGGTAACCCAGAATAAAACCAGGTGCCAGTTTGGACTTAGTGCAATTTCTGAGAAGAAAAACATAGAATATTTTCTGAAGATTTTTTCAAACTTCCATAAATCAGCCAGGCCGGCCCCCATTGACTTGGGCCCGTAGTAGGGTGCTGTCAGGGTGGGTATGGAGGTCCCTATACCCTTTAAAAGTATTTAAAACAGTTATAAAATTTCACCCCTGGTAACCCAAATGCTACGGACACGTCCCCACCAAAACATAGAATATTTTCTGAAGATTTTTTGAAAAGCTATATAATTCCCTCTTGCTGTATCTCATTGAGTTGGGCCCTTAGGATGGTGCTCTAAGGGTGGGTATGGAGGTCCCTATACCCTCTATAAGTATTTAAAACCGTTTTTCAAAAATGGTTGTGGTAACCCAAAAACATAGTGCAATTTCTGAGAAGAAAAACATAGCCGATTTTCTGAGAAGAAAAACATAGAAGATTTTCTGAAGATTTTTTCAAACTTCCATAAATCAGCCAGGCCGGCCCCCATTGACTTGGGCCCGTAGTAGGGTGCTGTCAGGGTGGGTATGGAGGTCCCTATACCCTTTAAAAGTATTTAAAACAGTTATAAAATTTCACCCCTGGTAACCCAAATGCTACGGACACGTCCCCACCAAAACATAGAATATTTTCTGAGAAGAAAAAACATAGCCGATTTTCTGAGAAGAAAAACATAGAATATTTTCAGAGGATTTTTAAAAACTTCCATAAAACACTCATTCTTCATCCCACTGACATGGGACAGCAGTGGGGTGCTGAAACAGGTGTCCTGGGGGTGGTGATGGCCTTTAAAAGTAATTTAGAGCCTTTTAAAAATGTCACCCCTGGTAAGCCAAATGCTACGGACACGTCCCCACCAAAACATAGTGCAATTTCTGAGAAGAAAAAACATAGAATATTTTCAGAGGATTTTTAAAAACTTCCATAAAACACTCATTCTTCATCCCACTGACTTGGGACCACAGTGGGGTGCTGAAACAGGTGTCCTGGGGGTGGTGATGGCCTTTAAAAGTATTTAAAAAAGTTGTAAAATTTCACCCCTGGTAACCCAAATGCTACGGACACGTCCCCACCAAAACATAGTGCAATTTCTGAGAAGAAAAAACATAGCCGATTTTCTGACAAGAAAAAACATAGTCATTTTTCTGAAGATTTTTTGAAAAGCTATATAATTCCCTCTTGCTGTATCTCATTGAGTTGGGCCCTTAGGATGGTGCTCTAAGGGTGGGTATGGAGGTCCCTATACCCTCTATAAGTATTTAAAACCGTTTTTCAAAAATGGTTCTGGTAACCCAGAATAAAACCAGGTGCCAGTTTGGACTTAGTGCAATTTCTGAGAAGAAAAACATAGAAGATTTTCTGAAGATTTTTTCAAACTTCCATAAATCAGCCAGGCCGGCCCCCATTGACTTGGGCCCGTAGTAGGGTGCTGTCAGGGTGGGTATGGAGGTCCCTATACCCTTTAAAAGTATTTAAAACAGTTATAAATTTTCACCCCTGGTAACCCAAATGCTACGGACACGTCCCCACCAAAACATAGAATATTTTCTGAGAAGAAAAAACATAGCCGATTTTCTGAGAATTAAAACATAGAATATTTTCAGAGGATTTTTAAAAACTTCCATAAAACACTCATTCTTCATCCCACTGACATGGGACCACAGTGGGGTGCTGAAACAGGTGTCCTGGGGGTGGTGATGGCCTTTAAAAGTATTTAAAACAGTTGTAAAATTTCACCCCTGGTAACCCAAATGCTACGGACACGTCCCCACCAAAACATAGTGCAATTTCTGAGAAGAAAAAACATAGCCGATTTTCTGACAAGAAAAAACTTTGTCATTTTTCTGAAGATTTTTTGAAAAGCTATATAATTCCCTCTTGCTGTATCTCATTGAGTTGGGCCCTTAGGATGGTGCTCTAAGGGTGGGTATGGAGGTCCCTATACCCTCTATAAGTATTTAAAACCGTTTTTCAAAAATGGTTCTGGTAACCCAGAATAAAACCAGGTGCCAGTTTGGACTTAGTGCAATTTCTGAGAAGAAAAACATAGAATATTTTCTGAAGATTTTTTCAAACTTCCATAAATCAGCCAGGCCGGCCCCCATTGACTAGGGCCCGTAGTAGGGTGCTGTCAGGGTGGGTATGGAGGTCCCTATACCCTTTAAAAGTATTTAAAACAGTTATAAAATTTCACCCCTGGTAACCCAAATGCTACGGACACGTCCCCACCAAAACATAGAATATTTTCTGAAGATTTTTTGAAAAGCTATATAATTCCCTCTTGCTGTATCTCATTGAGTTGGGCCCTTAGGATGGTGCTCTAAGGGTGGGTATGGAGGTCCCTATACCCTCTATAAGTATTTAAAACCGTTTTTCAAAAATGGTTGTGGTAACCCAAAAACATAGTGCAATTTCTGAGAAGAAAAACATAGCCGATTTTCTGAGAAGAAAAACATAGAAGATTTTCTGAAGATTTTTTCAAACTTCCATAAATCAGCCAGGCCGGCCCCCATTGACTTGGGCCCGTAGTAGGGTGCTGTCAGGGTGGGTATGGAGGTCCCTATACCCTTTAAAAGTATTTAAAACAGTTATAAAATTTCACCCCTGGTAACCCAAATGCTACGGACACGTCCCCACCAAAACATAGAATATTTTCTGAGAAGAAAAAACATAGCCGATTTTCTGAGAAGAAAAACATAGAATATTTTCAGAGGATTTTAAAAAACTTCCATAAAACACTCATTCTTCATCCCACTGACATGGGACAGCAGTGGGGTGCTGAAACAGGTGTCCTGGGGGTGGTGATGGCCTTTAAAAGTAATTTAGAGCCTTTTAAAAATGTCACCCCTGGTAAGCCAAATGCTACGGACACGTCCCCACCAAAACATAGTGCAATTTCTGAGAAGAAAAAACATAGAATATTTTCAGAGGATTTTTAAAAACTTCCATAAAACACTCATTCTTCATCCCACTGACTTGGGACCACAGTGGGGTGCTGAAACAGGTGTCCTGGGGGTGGTGATGGCCTTTAAAAGTATTTAAAACAGTTGTAAAATTTCACCCCTGGTAACCCAAATGCTACGGACACGTCCCCACCAAAACATAGTGCAATTTCTGAGAAGAAAAAACATAGCCGATTTTCTGACAAGAAAAAACTTAGTCATTTTTCTGAAGATTTTTTGAAAAGCTATATAATTCCCTCTTGCTGTATCTCATTGAGTTGGGCCCTTAGGATGGTGCTCTAAGGGTGGGTATGGAGGTCCCTATACCCTCTATAAGTATTTAAAACCGTTTTTCAAAAATGGTTCTGGTAACCCAGAATAAAACCAGGTGCCAGTTTGGACTTAGTGCAATTTCTGAGAAGAAAAACATAGAATATTTTCTGAAGATTTTTTCAAACTTCCATAAATCAGCCAGGCCGGCCCCCATTGACTTGGGCCCGTAGTAGGGTGCTGCCAGGGTGGGTATGGAGGTCCCTATACCCTTTAAAAGTATTTAAAACAGTTATAAAATTTCACCCCTGGTAACCCAAATGCTACGGACACGTCCCCACCAAAACATAGAATATTTTCTGAAGATTTTTTGAAAAGCTATATAATTCCCTCTTGCTGTATCTCATTGAGTTGGGCCCTTAGGATGGTGCTCTAAGGGTGGGTATGGAGGTCCCTATACCCTCTATAAGTATTTAAAACCGTTTTTCAAAAATGGTTCTGGTAACCCAGAATAAAACCAGGTGCCAGTTTGGACTTAGTGCAATTTCTGAGAAGAAAAACATAGAATATTTTCTGAAGATTTTTTCAAACTTCCATAAATCAGCCAGGCCGGCCCCCATTGACTTGGGCCCGTAGTAGGGTGCTGTCAGGGTGGGTATGGAGGTCCCTATACCCTTTAAAAGTATTTAAAACAGTTATAAAATTTCACCCCTGGTAACCCAAATGCTACGGACACGTCCCCACCAAAACATAGAATATTTTCTGAGAAGAAAAAACATAGCCGATTTTCTGAGAAGAAAAACATAGAATATTTTCAGAGGATTTTAAAAAACTTCCATAAAACACTCATTCTTCATCCCACTGACATGGGACAGCAGTGGGGTGCTGAAACAGGTGTCCTGGGGGTGGTGATGGCCTTTAAAAGTAATTTAGAGCCTTTTAAAAATGTCACCCCTGGTAAGCCAAATGCTACGGACACGTCCCCACCAAAACATAGTGCAATTTCTGAGAAGAAAAAACATAGAATATTTTCAGAGGATTTTTAAAAACTTCCATAAAACACTCATTCTTCATCCCACTGACTTGGGACCACAGTGGGGTGCTGAAACAGGTGTCCTGGGGGTGGTGATGGCCTTTAAAAGTATTTAAAACAGTTGTAAAATTTCACCCCTGGTAACCCAAATGCTACGGACACGTCCCCACCAAAACATAGTGCAATTTCTGAGAAGAAAAAACATAGCCGATTTTCTGACAAGAAAAAACTTAGTCATTTTTCTGAAGATTTTTTGAAAAGCTATATAATTCCCTCTTGCTGTATCTCATTGAGTTGGGCCCTTAGGATGGTGCTCTAAGGGTGGGTATGGAGGTCCCTATACCCTCTATAAGTATTTAAAACCGTTTTTCAAAAATGGTTCTGGTAACCCAGAATAAAACCAGGTGCCAGTTTGGACTTAGTGCAATTTCTGAGAAGAAAAACATAGAATATTTTCTGAAGATTTTTTCAAACTTCCATAAATCAGCCAGGCCGGCCCCCATTGACTTGGGCCCGTAGTAGGGTGCTGCCAGGGTGGGTATGGAGGTCCCTATACCCTTTAAAAGTATTTAAAACAGTTATAAAATTTCACCCCTGGTAACCCAAATGCTACGGACACGTCCCCACCAAAACATAGAATATTTTCTGAAGATTTTTTGAAAAGCTATATAATTCCCTCTTGCTGTATCTCATTGAGTTGGGCCCTTAGGATGGTGCTCTAAGGGTGGGTATGGAGGTCCCTATACCCTCTATAAGTATTTAAAACCGTTTTTCAAAAATGGTTCTGGTAACCCAGAATAAAACCAGGTGCCAGTTTGGACTTAGTGCAATTTCTGAGAAGAAAAACATAGAAGATTTTCTGAAGATTTTTTCAAACTTCCATAAATCAGCCAGGCCGGCCCCCATTGACTTGGGCCCGTAGTAGGGTGCTGTCAGGGTGGGTATGGAGGTCCCTATACCCTTTAAAAGTATTTAAAACAGTTATAAAATTTCACCCCTGGTAACCCAAATGCTACGGACACGTCCCCACCAAAACATAGAATATTTTCTGAGAAGAAAAAACATAGCCGATTTTCTGAGAAGAAAAACATAGAATATTTTCAGAGGATTTTTAAAAACTTCCATAAAACACTCATTCTTCATCCCACTGACATGGGACAGCAGTGGGGTGCTGAAACAGGTGTCCTGGGGGTGGTGATGGCCTTTAAAAGTAATTTAGAGCCTTTTAAAAATGTCACCCCTGGTAAGCCAAATGCTACGGACACGTCCCCACCAAAACATAGTGCAATTTCTGAGAAGAAAAAACATAGCCGATTTTCTGACAAGAAAAAACTTAGTCATTTTTCTGAAGATTTTTTGAAAAGCTATATAATTCCCTCTTGCTGTATCTCATTGAGTTGGGCCCTTAGGATGGTGCTCTAAGGGTGGGTATGGAGGTCCCTATACCCTCTATAAGTATTTAAAACCGTTTTTCAAAAATGGTTCTGGTAACCCAGAATAAAACCAGGTGCCAGTTTGGACTTAGTGCAATTTCTGAGAAGAAAAACATAGAATATTTTCTGAAGATTTTTTCAAACTTCCATAAATCAGCCAGGCCGGCCCCCATTGACTTTGGCCCGTAGTAGGGTGCTGTCAGGGTGGGTATAGAGGTCCCTATACCCTTTAAAAGTATTTAAAACAGTTATAAAATTTCACCCCTGGTAACCCAAATGCTACGGACACGTCCCCACCAAAACATAGAATATTTTCTGAAGATTTTTTGAAAAGCTATATAATTCCCTCTTGCTGTATCTCATTGAGTTGGGCCCTTAGGATGGTGCTCTAAGGGTGGGTATGGAGGTCCCTATACCCTCTATAAGTATTTAAAACCGTTTTTCAAAAATGGTTGTGGTAACCCAAAAACATAGTGCAATTTCTGAGAAGAAAAACATAGCCGATTTTCTGAGAAGAAAAACATAGAATATTTTCTGAATATTTTTTCAAACTTCCATAAATCAGCCAGGCCGGCCCCCATTGACTTGGGCCCGTAGTAGGGTGCTGTCAGGGTGGGTATGGAGGTCCCTATACCCTTTAAAAGTATTTAAAACAGTTATAAAATTTCACCCCTGGTAACCCAAATGCTACGGACACGTCCCCACCAAAACATAGAATATTTTCTGAAGATTTTTTGAAAAGCTATATAATTCCCTCTTGCTGTATCTTATTGAGTTGGGCCCTTAGGATGGTGCTCTAAGGGTGGGTATGGAGGTCCCTATACCCTCTATAAGTATTTAAAACCGTTTTTCAAAAATGGTTGTGGTAACCCAAAAACATAGTGCAATTTCTGAGAAGAAAAACATAGCCGATTTTCTGAGAAGAAAAACATAGAATATTTTCTGAAGATTTTTTCAAACTTCCATAAATCAGCCAGGCCGGCCCCCATTGACTTGGGCCCGTAGTAGGGTGCTGTCAGGGTGGGTATGGAGGTCCCTATACCCTTTAAAAGTATTTAAAACAGTTATAAAATGTCACCCCTGGTAACCCAAATGCTACGGACACGTCCCCACCAAAACATAGAATATTTTCTGAGAAGAAAAAACATAGCCGATTTTCTGAGAAGAAAAACATAGAATATTTTCAGAGGATTTTTAAAAACTTCCATAAAACACTCATTCTTCATCCCACTGACATGGGACAGCAGTGGGGTGCTGAAACAGGTGTCCTGGGGGTGGTGATGGCCTTTAAAAGAGATTTAGAGCCTTTTAAAAATGTCACCCCTGGTAAGCCAAATGCTACGGACACGTCCCCACCAAAACATAGTGCAATTTCTGAGAAGAAAAAACATAGAATATTTTCAGAGGATTTTTAAAAACTTCCATAAAACACTCATTCTTCATCCCACTGACTTGGGACCACAGTGGGGTGCTGAAACAGGTGTCCTGGGGGTGGTGATGGCCTTTAAAAGTATTTAAAACAGTTGTAAAATTTCACCCCTGGTAACCCAAATGCTACGGACACGTCCCCACCAAAACATAATGCAATTTCTGAGAAGAAAAAACATAGCCGATTTTCTGACAAGAAAAAACATAGTCATTTTTCTGAAGATTTTTTGAAAAGCTATATAATTCCCTCTTGCTGTATCTCATTGAGTTGGGCCCTTAGGATGGTGCTCTAAGGGTGGGTATGGAGGTCCCTATACCCTCTATAAGTATTTAAAACCGTTTTTCAAAAATGGTTGTGGTAACCCAGAATAAAACCAGGTGCCAGTTTGGACTTAGTGCAATTTCTGAGAAGAAAAACATAGAAGATTTTCTGAAGATTTTTTCAAACTTCCATAAATCAGCCAGGCCGGCCCCCATTGACTTGGGCCCGTAGTAGGGTGCTGTCAGGGTGGGTATGGAGGTCCCTATACCCTTTAAAAGTATTTAAAACCGTTTTTAAAAAATGGTCCTGGTAACCCAAAATAAAACCAGGTGCCCGTTTGGACTTAGTCTCTGAAGCGAACTGAAAAGTTGGCACTTTGTAACTTTTTTGACCAAAATCTGAAATTTTCAAATAATGATTAAAAATACTTCCTGAGGGGCTAGAGTTCCCAAATTTTGGCTCATAACCTCTCTCGTGATGGGTAACAATTATCCCCTGTTTATAAAATGTCGCATCTACAGTAACTATTTTTTTCTGTTCCGGGAACTTTTTTCGAAAATTTCAAACTCGATTTTCTATTATAAATTTTTATGGAAAAACGGTTTAAATTATATGGAAATGTTCGTTTATATGTGCCATTTCGTGCAAAAAAACCCCCATCAGGATTGGAGTTGTACTTTTCGATTTATTCAAGTTTAAAGTGTTTTTTTTATGGTCCGGATTTTCATACGGGAGAACGGGGAAAAAAATATACTGTGTGAGTAACACAGTGAAGATCGGTAAATTCCGTATTCCCGTCTTTACACAGTCATGCCCATGTGGGGCAGACAGGTACCGGCGCGAAATCAGAAACCTGGTTTTTGACAACACGACTTCCATGGCCTAGAAGCTCGGGGATAGTGGCAAACTACTAGTCCGATTAAATAAATGCGAAACGGACACTTCTGAGGGTTGCTTGTCCCTCGGAACCATGGTAGTTCGGTCCATATCCCCTCGGCGACCGATTGATGATTACTACTCATGCCGAATAGGGAGAGCTTTACGGACACTTTTGAGGGTTACAAGCCCCTCAGAACCGTGGGTACTTTGGACCATATCCCTCCGGCGCCCGATTGGTCCTAAGTATTGATCCGATTTTCCCAGCTTGGTGGTGGGAGGATATTGAGCTCTGTCTTGGACAGGTGCTCTATCCCAGCTATCACCTTGTGGGTTTGGGTCCTCCATGACCATGGTGCTTGTCCCATGAATGTGTCTGTCCCTAACTTCCAACATGTTGCGTATCCATGGTTGTCCTCTGTTGTCGAGCCTGTTTTACATCTTCTGACCGATTTGCAATCTATTTCCACCTGGGAGGGCCCCTGTCGGCCGGCCATTGGTCGGTGTTCAGACGGACGGTTCTTCCCGCCCCATGTGGATTTGCCTCTATCGGGGGAGCCCCTGTCGGAAACGGTTATCCCCGTTTTGATGACAAGCTTCAGCCGCGCTCCGTTCGTGCGAGATCTAGCCGACCCGTCTGTCTCAGTGGCCCTACATTGGTGTTCCGGTTCGGGGAGTGGAGTACCCAGG
>NC_138298.1:6650000-6727500 GCF_965601325.2 Salmo salar
ATTGACTTGGGCCCGTAGTAGGGTGCTGTCAGGGTGGGTATGGAGGTCCCTATACCCTTTAAAAGTATTTAAAACAGTTATAAAATTTCACCCCTGGTAACCCAAATGCTACGGACACGTCCCCACCAAAACATAGAATATTTTCTGAAGATTTTTTGAAAAGCTATATAATTCCCTCTTGCTGTATCTCATTGAGTTGGGCCCTTAGGATGGTGCTCTAAGGGTGGGTATGGAGGTCCCTATACCCTCTATAAGTATTTAAAACCGTTTTTCAAAAATGGTTGTGGTAACCCAGAATAAAACCAGGTGCCAGTTTGGACTTAGTGCAATTTCTGAGAAGAAAAACATAGAATATTTTCTGAAGATTTTTTCAAACTTCCATAAATCAGCCAGGCCGGCCCCCATTGACTTGGGCCCGTAGTAGGGTGCTGTCAGGGTGGGTATGGAGGTCCCTATACCCTTTAAAAGTATTTAAAACAGTTATAAAATTTCACCCCTGGTAACCCAAATGCTACGGACACGTCCCCACCAAAACATAGTGCAATTTCTGAGAAGAAAAAACATAGAATATTTTCAGAGGATTTTTAAAAACTTCCATAAAACACTCATTCTTCATCCCACTGACTTGGGACCACAGTGGGGTGCTGAAACAGGTGTCCTGGGGGTGGTGATGGCCTTTAAAAGTATTTAAAACAGTTGTAAAATTTCACCCCTGGTAACCCAAATGCTACGGACACGTCCCCACCAAAACATAGTGCAATTTCTGAGAAGAAAAAACATAGCCGATTTTCTGACAAGAAAAAACATAGTCATTTTTCTGAAGATTTTTTGAAAAGCTATATAATTCCCTCTTGCTGTATCTCATTGAGTTGGGCCCTTAGGATGGTGCTCTAAGGGTGGGTATGGAGGTCCCTATACCCTCTATAAGTATTTAAAACCGTTTTTCAAAAATGGTTGTGGTAACCCAGAATAAAACCAGGTGCCAGTTTGGACTTAGTGCAATTTCTGAGAAGAAAAACATAGAATATTTTCTGAAGATTTTTTCAAACTTCCATAAATCAGCCAGGCCGGCCCCCATTGACTTGGGCCCGTAGTAGGGTGCTGTCAGGGTGGGTATGGAGGTCCCTATACCCTTTAAAAGTATTTAAAACAGTTATAAAATTTCACCCCTGGTAACCCAAATGCTACGGACACGTCCCCACCAAAACATAGAATATTTTCTGAAGATTTTTTGAAAAGCTATATAATTCCCTCTTGCTGTATCTCATTGAGTTGGGCCCTTAGGATGGTGCTCTAAGGGTGGGTATGGAGGTCCCTATACCCTCTATAAGTATTTAAAACCGTTTTTCAAAAATGGTTGTGGTAACCCAAAAACATAGTGCAATTTCTGAGAAGAAAAACATAGCCGATTTTCTGAGAAGAAAAACAGAATATTTTCTGAAGATTTTTTCAAACTTCCATAAATCAGCCAGGCCGGCCCCCATTGACTTGGGCCCGTAGTAGGGTGCTGTCAGGGTGGGTATGGAGGTCCCTATACCCTTTAAAAGTATTTAAAACAGTTATAAAATTTCACCCCTGGTAACCCAAATGCTACGGACACGTCCCCACCAAAACATAGAATATTTTCTGAAGATTTTTTGAAAAGCTATATAATTCCCTCTTGCTGTATCTCATTGAGTTGGGCCCTTAGGATGGTGCTCTAAGGGTGGGTATGGAGGTCCCTATACCCTCTATAAGTATTTAAAACCGTTTTTCAAAAATGGTTGTGGTAACCCAGAAAACACTAGGTGCAATTTCTGAGAAGAAAAACATAGCCGCATTTTCTGAGAAGAAAAACATAGAATATTTTCTGAAGATTTTTTCAAACTTCCATAAATCAGCCAGGCCGGCCCCCATTGACTTGGGCCCGTAGTAGGGTGCTGTCAGGGTGGGTATGGAGGTCCCTATACCCTTTAAAAGTATTTAAAACAGTTATAAAATTTCACCCCTGGTAACCCAAATGCTACGGACACGTCCCCACCAAAACATAGAATATTTTCTGAAGATTTTTTGAAAAGCTATATAATTCCCTCTTGCTGTATCTCATTGAGTTGGGCCCTTAGGATGGTGCTCTAAGGGTGGGTATGGAGGTCCCTATACCCTCTATAAGTATTTAAAACCGTTTTTCAAAAATGGTTGTGGTAACCCAAAAACATAGTGCAATTTCTGAGAAGAAAAACATAGCCGATTTTCTGAGAAGAAAAACATAGAATATTTTCTGAAGATTTTTTCAAACTTCCATAAATCAGCCAGGCCGGCCCCCATTGACTTGGGCCCGTAGTAGGGTGCTGTCAGGGTGGGTATGGAGGTCCCTATACCCTTTAAAAGTATTTAAAACAGTTATAAAATTTCACCCCTGGTAACCCAAATGCTACGGACACGTCCCCACCAAAACATAGAAGATTTTCTGAAGATTTTTTGAAAAGCTATATAATTCCCTCTTGCTGTATCTCATTGAGTTGGGCCCTTAGGATGGTGCTCTAAGGGTGGGTATGGAGGTCCCTATACCCTCTATAAGTATTTAAAACCGTTTTTCAAAAATGGTTGTGGTAACCCAAAAACATAGTGCAATTTCTGAGAAGAAAAACATAGCCGATTTTCTGAGAAGAAAAACATAGAATATTTTCTGAAGATTTTTTCAAACTTCCATAAATCAGCCAGGCCGGCCCCCATTGACTTGGGCCCGTAGTAGGGTGCTGTCAGGGTGGGTATGGAGGTCCCTATACCCTTTAAAAGTATTTAAAACAGTTATAAAATTTCACCCCTGGTAACCCAAATGCTACGGACACGTCCCCACCAAAACATAGAATATTTTCTGAAGATTTTTTGAAAAGCTATATAATTCCCTCTTGCTGTATCTCATTGAGTTGGGCCCTTAGGATGGTGCTCTAAGGGTGGGTATGGAGGTCCCTATACCCTCTATAAGTATTTAAAACCGTTTTTCAAAAATGGTTGTGGTAACCCAGAATAAAACCAGGTGCCAGTTTGGACTTAGTGCAATTTCTGAGAAGAAAAACATAGAATATTTTCTGAAGATTTTTTCAAACTTCCATAAATCAGCCAGGCCGGCCCCCATTGACTTGGGCCCGTAGTAGGGTGCTGTCAGGGTGGGTATGGAGGTCCCTATACCCTTTAAAAGTATTTAAAACAGTTATAAAATGTCACCCCTGGTAAGCCAAATGCTACGGACACGTCCCCACCAAAACATAGTGCAATTTCTGAGAAGAAAAAACATAGAATATTTTCAGAGGATTTTTAAAAACTTCCATAAAACACTCATTCTTCATCCCACTGACTTGGGACCACAGTGGGGTGCTGAAACAGGTGTCCTGGGGGTGGTGATGGCCTTTAAAAGTATTTAAAACAGTTGTAAAATTTCACCCCTGGTAACCCAAATGCTACGGACACGTCCCCACCAAAACATAGTGCAATTTCTGAGAAGAAAAAACATAGCCGATTTTCTGACAAGAAAAAACATAGTCATTTTTCTGAAGATTTTTTGAAAAGCTATATAATTCCCTCTTGCTGTATCTCATTGAGTTGGGCCCTTAGGATGGTGCTCTAAGGGTGGGTATGGAGGTCCCTATACCCTCTATAAGTATTTAAAACCGTTTTTCAAAAATGGTTGTGGTAACCCAGAATAAAACCAGGTGCCAGTTTGGGACTTAGTGCAATTTCTGAGAAGAAAAACATAGAATATTTTCTGAAGATTTTTTCAAACTTCCATAAATCAGCCAGGCCGGCCCCCATTGACTTGGGCCCGTAGTAGGGTGCTGTCAGGGTGGGTATGGAGGTCCCTATACCCTTTAAAAGTATTTAAAACAGTTATAAAATTTCACCCCTGGTAACCCAAATGCTACGGACACGTCCCCACCAAAACATAGAATATTTTCTGAAGATTTTTTGAAAAGCTATATAATTCCCTCTTGCTGTATCTCATTGAGTTGGGCCCTTAGGATGGTGCTCTAAGGGTGGGTATGGAGGTCCCTATACCCTCTATAAGTATTTAAAACCGTTTTTCAAAAATGGTTGTGGTAACCCAAAAACATAGTGCAATTTCTGAGAAGAAAAACATAGCCGATTTTCTGAGAAGAAAAACAGAATATTTTCTGAAGATTTTTTCAAACTTCCATAAATCAGCCAGGCCGGCCCCCATTGACTTGGGCCCGTAGTAGGGTGCTGTCAGGGTGGGTATGGAGGTCCCTATACCCTTTAAAAGTATTTAAAACAGTTATAAAATTTCAGCCCTGGTAACCCAAATGCTACGGACACGTCCCCACCAAAACATAGAAGATTTTCTGAAGATTTTTTGAAAAGCTATATAATTCCCTCTTGCTGTATCTCATTGAGTTGGGCCCTTAGGATGGTGCTCTAAGGGTGGGTATGGAGGTCCCTATACCCTCTATAAGTATTTAAAACCGTTTTTCAAAAATGGTTGTGGTAACCCAAAAACATAGTGCAATTTCTGAGAAGAAAAACATAGCCGATTTTCTGAGAAGAAAAACATAGAATATTTTCTGAAGATTTTTTCAAACTTCCATAAATCAGCCAGGCCGGCCCCCATTGACTTGGGCCCGTAGTAGGGTGCTGTCAGGGTGGGTATGGAGGTCCCTATACCCTTTAAAAGTATTTAAAACAGTTATAAAATTTCAGCCCTGGTAACCCAAATGCTACGGACACGTCCCCACCAAAACATAGAATATTTTCTGAAGATTTTTTGAAAAGCTATATAATTCCCTCTTGCTGTATCTCATTGAGTTGGGCCCTTAGGATGGTGCTCTAAGGGTGGGTATGGAGGTCCCTATACCCTCTATAAGTATTTAAAACCGTTTTTCAAAAATGGTTGTGGTAACCCAGAATAAAACCAGGTGCCAGTTTGGACTTAGTGCAATTTCTGAGAAGAAAAACATAGAATATTTTCTGAAGATTTTTTCAAACTTCCATAAATCAGCCAGGCCGGCCCCCATTGACTTGGGCCCGTAGTAGGGTGCTGTCAGGGTGGGTATGGAGGTCCCTATACCCTTTAAAAGTATTTAAAACAGTTATAAAATTTCACCCCTGGTAACCCAAATGCTACGGACACGTCCCCACCAAAACATAGAATATTTTCTGAAGATTTTTTGAAAAGCTATATAATTCCCTCTTGCTGTATCTCATTGAGTTGGGCCCTTAGGATGGTGCTCTAAGGGTGGGTATGGAGGTCCCTATACCCTCTATAAGTATTTAAAACCGTTTTTCAAAAATGGTTGTGGTAACCCAGAATAAAACCAGGTGCCAGTTTGGACTTAGTGCAATTTCTGAGAAGAAAAACATAGAATATTTTCTGAAGATTTTTTCAAACTTCCATAAATCAGCCAGGCCGGCCCCCATTGACTTGGGCCCGTAGTAGGGTGCTGTCAGGGTGGGTATGGAGGTCCCTATACCCTTTAAAAGTATTTAAAACAGTTATAAAATTTCACCCCTGGTAACCCAAATGCTACGGACACGTCCCCACCAAAACATAGAATATTTTCTGAAGATTTTTTGAAAAGCTATATAATTCCCTCTTGCTGTATCTCATTGAGTTGGGCCCTTAGGATGGTGCTCTAAGGGTGGGTATGGAGGTCCCTATACCCTCTATAAGTATTTAAAACCGTTTTTCAAAAATGGTTGTGGTAACCCAAAAACATAGTGCAATTTCTGAGAAGAAAAACATAGCCGATTTTCTGAGAAGAAAAACATAGAATATTTTCTGAAGATTTTTTCAAACTTCCATAAATCAGCCAGGCCGGCCCCCATTGACTTGGGCCCGTAGTAGGGTGCTGTCAGGGTGGGTATGGAGGTCCCTATACCCTTTAAAAGTATTTAAAACAGTTATAAAATTTCACCCCTGGTAACCCAAATGCTACGGACACGTCCCCACCAAAACATAGAATATTTTCTGAGAAGAAAAAACATAGCCGATTTTCTGAGAAGAAAAACATAGAATATTTTCAGAGGATTTTTAAAAACTTCCATAAAACACTCATTCTTCATCCCACTGACATGGGACAGCAGTGGGGTGCTGAAACAGGTGTCCTGGGGGTGGTGATGGCCTTTAAAAGTAATTTAGAGCCTTTTAAAAATGTCACCCCTGGTAAGCCAAATGCTACGGACACGTCCCCACCAAAACATAGTGCAATTTCTGAGAAGAAAAAACATAGAATATTTTCAGAGGATTTTTAAAAACTTCCATAAAACACTCATTCTTCATCCCACTGACTTGGGACCACAGTGGGGTGCTGAAACAGGTGTCCTGGGGGTGGTGATGGCCTTTAAAAGTATTTAAAACAGTTGTAAAATTTCACCCCTGGTAACCCAAATGCTACGGACACGTCCCCACCAAAACATAGTGCAATTTCTGAGAAGAAAAAACATAGCCGATTTTCTGACAAGAAAAAACATAGTCATTTTTCTGAAGATTTTTTGAAAAGCTATATAATTCCCTCTTGCTGTATCTCATTGAGTTGGGCCCTTAGGATGGTGCTCTAAGGGTGGGTATGGAGGTCCCTATACCCTCTATAAGTATTTAAAACCGTTTTTCAAAAATGGTTGTGGTAACCCAGAATAAAACCAGGTGCCAGTTTGGACTTAGTGCAATTTCTGAGAAGAAAAACATAGAATATTTTCTGAAGATTTTTTCAAACTTCCATAAATCAGCCAGGCCGGCCCCCATTGACTTGGGCCCGTAGTAGGGTGCTGTCAGGGTGGGTATGGAGGTCCCTATACCCTTTAAAAGTATTTAAAACAGTTATAAAATTTCACCCCTGGTAACCCAAATGCTACGGACACGTCCCCACCAAAACATAGAAGATTTTCTGAAGATTTTTTGAAAAGCTATATAATTCCCTCTTGCTGTATCTCATTGAGTTGGGCCCTTAGGATGGTGCTCTAAGGGTGGGTATGGAGGTCCCTATACCCTCTATAAGTATTTAAAACCGTTTTTCAAAAATGGTTGTGGTAACCCAAAAACATAGTGCAATTTCTGAGAAGAAAAACATAGCCGATTTTCTGAGAAGAAAAACATAGAATATTTTCTGAAGATTTTTTCAAACTTCCATAAATCAGCCAGGCCGGCCCCCATTGACTTGGGCCCGTAGTAGGGTGCTGTCAGGGTGGGTATGGAGGTCCCTATACCCTTTAAAAGTATTTAAAACAGTTATAAAATTTCACCCCTGGTAACCCAAATGCTACGGACACGTCCCCACCAAAACATAGAATATTTTCTGAAGATTTTTTGAAAAGCTATATAATTCCCTCTTGCTGTATCTCATTGAGTTGGGCCCTTAGGATGGTGCTCTAAGGGTGGGTATGGAGGTCCCTATACCCTCTATAAGTATTTAAAACCGTTTTTCAAAAATGGTTGTGGTAACCCAGAATAAAACCAGGTGCCAGTTTGGACTTAGTGCAATTTCTGAGAAGAAAAACATAGAATATTTTCTGAAGATTTTTTCAAACTTCCATAAATCAGCCAGGCCGGCCCCCATTGACTTGGGCCCGTAGTAGGGTGCTGTCAGGGTGGGTATGGAGGTCCCTATACCCTTTAAAAGTATTTAAAACAGTTATAAAATTTCACCCCTGGTAACCCAAATGCTACGGACACGTCCCCACCAAAACATAGAATATTTTCTGAAGATTTTTTGAAAAGCTATATAATTCCCTCTTGCTGTATCTCATTGAGTTGGGCCCTTAGGATGGTGCTCTAAGGGTGGGTATGGAGGTCCCTATACCCTCTATAAGTATTTAAAACCGTTTTTCAAAAATGGTTGTGGTAACCCAGAATAAAACCAGGTGCCAGTTTGGACTTAGTGCAATTTCTGAGAAGAAAAACATAGAATATTTTCTGAAGATTTTTTCAAACTTCCATAAATCAGCCAGGCCGGCCCCCATTGACTTGGGCCCGTAGTAGGGTGCTGTCAGGGTGGGTATGGAGGTCCCTATACCCTTTAAAAGTATTTAAAACAGTTATAAAATTTCACCCCTGGTAACCCAAATGCTACGGACACGTCCCCACCAAAACATAGAATATTTTCTGAAGATTTTTTGAAAAGCTATATAATTCCCTCTTGCTGTATCTCATTGAGTTGGGCCCTTAGGATGGTGCTCTAAGGGTGGGTATGGAGGTCCCTATACCCTCTATAAGTATTTAAAACCGTTTTTCAAAAATGGTTGTGGTAACCCAAAAACATAGTGCAATTTCTGAGAAGAAAAACATAGCCGATTTTCTGAGAAGAAAAACATAGAATATTTTCTGAAGATTTTTTCAAACTTCCATAAATCAGCCAGGCCGGCCCCCATTGACTTGGGCCCGTAGTAGGGTGCTGTCAGGGTGGGTATGGAGGTCCCTATACCCTTTAAAAGTATTTAAAACAGTTATAAAATTTCACCCCTGGTAACCCAAATGCTACGGACACGTCCCCACCAAAACATAGAATATTTTCTGAAGATTTTTTGAAAAGCTATATAATTCCCTCTTGCTGTATCTCATTGAGTTGGGCCCTTAGGATGGTGCTCTAAGGGTGGGTATGGAGGTCCCTATACCCTCTATAAGTATTTAAAACCGTTTTTCAAAAATGGTTGTGGTAACCCAAAAACATAGTGCAATTTCTGAGAAGAAAAACATAGCCGATTTTCTGAGAAGAAAAACAGAATATTTTCTGAAGATTTTTTCAAACTTCCATAAATCAGCCAGGCCGGCCCCCATTGACTTGGGCCCGTAGTAGGGTGCTGTCAGGGTGGGTATGGAGGTCCCTATACCCTTTAAAAGTATTTAAAACAGTTATAAAATTTCACCCCTGGTAACCCAAATGCTACGGACACGTCCCCACCAAAACATAGAATATTTTCTGAAGATTTTTTGAAAAGCTATATAATTCCCTCTTGCTGTATCTCATTGAGTTGGGCCCTTAGGATGGTGCTCTAAGGGTGGGTATGGAGGTCCCTATACCCTCTATAAGTATTTAAAACCGTTTTTCAAAAATGGTTCTGGTAACCCAGAATAAAACCAGGTGCCAGTTTGGACTTAGTGCAATTTCTGAGAAGAAAAACATAGAATATTTTCTGAAGATTTTTTCAAACTTCCATAAATCAGCCAGGCCGGCCCCCATTGACTTGGGCCCGTAGTAGGGTGCTGTCAGGGTGGGTATGGAGGTCCCTATACCCTTTAAAAGTATTTAAAACAGTTATAAAATTTCACCCCTGGTAACCCAAATGCTACGGACACGTCCCCACCAAAACATAGAATATTTTCTGAAGATTTTTTGAAAAGCTATATAATTCCCTCTTGCTGTATCTCATTGAGTTGGGCCCTTAGGATGGTGCTCTAAGGGTGGGTATGGAGGTCCCTATACCCTCTATAAGTATTTAAAACCGTTTTTCAAAAATGGTTGTGGTAACCCAAAAACATAGTGCAATTTCTGAGAAGAAAAACATAGCCGATTTTCTGAGAAGAAAAACAGAATATTTTCTGAAGATTTTTTCAAACTTCCATAAATCAGCCAGGCCGGCCCCCATTGACTTGGGCCCGTAGTAGGGTGCTGTCAGGGTGGGTATGGAGGTCCCTATACCCTTTAAAAGTATTTAAAACAGTTATAAAATTTCACCCCTGGTAACCCAAATGCTACGGACACGTCCCCACCAAAACATAGAAGATTTTCTGAAGATTTTTTGAAAAGCTATATAATTCCCTCTTGCTGTATCTCATTGAGTTGGGCCCTTAGGATGGTGCTCTAAGGGTGGGTATGGAGGTCCCTATACCCTCTATAAGTATTTAAAACCGTTTTTCAAAAATGGTTGTGGTAACCCAAAAACATAGTGCAATTTGTGAGAAGAAAAACATAGCCGATTTTCTGAGAAGAAAAACATAGAATATTTTCTGAAGATTTTTTCAAACTTCCATAAATCAGCCAGGCCGGCCCCCATTGACTTGGGCCCGTAGTAGGGTGCTGTCAGGGTGGGTATGGAGGTCCCTATACCCTTTAAAAGTATTTAAAACAGTTATAAAATTTCACCCCTGGTAACCCAAATGCTACGGACACGTCCCCACCAAAACATAGAATATTTTCTGAAGATTTTTTGAAAAGCTATATAATTCCCTCTTGCTGTATCTCATTGAGTTGGGCCCTTAGGATGGTGCTCTAAGGGTGGGTATGGAGGTCCCTATACCCTCTATAAGTATTTAAAACCGTTTTTCAAAAATGGTTGTGGTAACCCAGAATAAAACCAGGTGCCAGTTTGGACTTAGTGCAATTTCTGAGAAGAAAAACATAGAATATTTTCTGAAGATTTTTTCAAACTTCCATAAATCAGCCAGGCCGGCCCCCATTGACTTGGGCCCGTAGTAGGGTGCTGTCAGGGTGGGTATGGAGGTCCCTATACCCTTTAAAAGTATTTAAAACAGTTATAAAATTTCACCCCTGGTAACCCAAATGCTACGGACACGTCCCCACCAAAACATAGAATATTTTCTGAAGATTTTTTGAAAAGCTATATAATTCCCTCTTGCTGTATCTCATTGAGTTGGGCCCTTAGGATGGTGCTCTAAGGATGGGTATGGAGGTCCCTATACCCTCTATAAGTATTTAAAACCGTTTTTCAAAAATGGTTGTGGTAACCCAAAAACATAGTGCAATTTCTGAGAAGAAAAACATAGCCGATTTTCTGAGAAGAAAAACATAGAATATTTTCTGAAGATTTTTTCAAACTTCCATAAATCAGCCAGGCCGGCCCCCATTGACTTGGGCCCGTAGTAGGGTGCTGTCAGGGTGGGTATGGAGGTCCCTATACCCTTTAAAAGTATTTAAAACAGTTATAAAATTTCACCCCTGGTAACCCAAATGCTACGGACACGTCCCCACCAAAACATAGAATATTTTCTGAAGATTTTTTGAAAAGCTATATAATTCCCTCTTGCTGTATCTCATTGAGTTGGGCCCTTAGGATGGTGCTCTAAGGGTGGGTATGGAGGTCCCTATACCCTCTATAAGTATTTAAAACCGTTTTTCAAAAATGGTTGTGGTAACCCAAAAAAATAGTGCAATTTCTGAGAAGAAAAACATAGCCGATTTTCTGAGAAGAAAAACAGAATATTTTCTGAAGATTTTTTCAAACTTCCATAAATCAGCCAGGCCGGCCCCCATTGACTTGGGCCCGTAGTAGGGTGCTGTCAGGGTGGGTATGGAGGTCCCTATACCCTTTAAAAGTATTTAAAACAGTTATAAAATTTCACCCCTGGTAACCCAAATGCTACGGACACGTCCCCACCAAAACATAGAATATTTTCTGAAGATTTTTTGAAAAGCTATATAATTCCCTCTTGCTGTATCTCATTGAGTTGGGCCCTTAGGATGGTGCTCTAAGGGTGGGTATGGAGGTCCCTATACCCTCTATAAGTATTTAAAACCGTTTTTCAAAAATGGTTGTGGTAACCCAAAAACATAGTGCAATTTCTGAGAAGAAAAACATAGCCGATTTTCTGAGAAGAAAAACAGAATATTTTCTGAAGATTTTTTCAAACTTCCATAAATCAGCCAGGCCGGCCCCCATTGACTTGGGCCCGTAGTAGGGTGCTGTCAGGGTGGGTATGGAGGTCCCTATACCCTTTAAAAGTATTTAAAACAGTTATAAAATTTCACCCCTGGTAACCCAAATGCTACGGACACGTCCCCACCAAAACATAGAATATTTTCTGAAGATTTTTTGAAAAGCTATATAATTCCCTCTTGCTGTATCTCATTGAGTTGGGCCCTTAGGATGGTGCTCTAAGGGTGGGTATGGAGGTCCCTATACCCTCTATAAGTATTTAAAACCGTTTTTCAAAAATGGTTGTGGTAACCCAAAAACATAGTGCAATTTCTGAGAAGAAAAACATAGCCGATTTTCTGAGAAGAAAAACATAGAATATTTTCTGAAGATTTTTTCAAACTTCCATAAATCAGCCAGGCCGGCCCCCATTGACTTGGGCCCGTAGTAGGGTGCTGTCAGGGTGGGTATGGAGGTCCCTATACCCTTTAAAAGTATTTAAAACAGTTATAAAATTTCACCCCTGGTAACCCAAATGCTACGGACACGTCCCCACCAAAACATAGAATATTTTCTGAAGATTTTTTGAAAAGCTATATAATTCCCTCTTGCTGTATCTCATTGAGTTGGGCCCTTAGGATGGTGCTCTAAGGGTGGGTATGGAGGTCCCTATACCCTCTATAAGTATTTAAAACCGTTTTTCAAAAATGGTTGTGGTAACCCAAAAACATAGTGCAATTTCTGAGAAGAAAAACATAGCCGATTTTCTGAGAAGAAAAACATAGAATATTTTCTGAAGATTTTTTCAAACTTCCATAAATCAGCCAGGCCGGCCCCCATTGACTTGGGCCCGTAGTAGGGTGCTGTCAGGGTGGGTATGGAGGTCCCTATACCCTTTAAAAGTATTTAAAACAGTTATAAAATTTCACCCCTGGTAACCCAAATGCTACGGACACGTCCCCACCAAAACATAGAATATTTTCTGAAGATTTTTTGAAAAGCTATATAATTCCCTCTTGCTGTATCTCATTGAGTTGGGCCCTTAGGATGGTGCTCTAAGGGTGGGTATGGAGGTCCCTATACCCTCTATAAGTATTTAAAACCGTTTTTCAAAAATGGTTGTGGTAACCCAAAAACATAGTGCAATTTCTGAGAAGAAAAACATAGCCGATTTTCTGAGAAGAAAAACAGAATATTTTCTGAAGATTTTTTCAAACTTCCATAAATCAGCCAGGCCGGCCCCCATTGACTTGGGCCCGTAGTAGGGTGCTGTCAGGGTGGGTATGGAGGTCCCTATACCCTTTAAAAGTATTTAAAACAGTTATAAAATTTCACCCCTGGTAACCCAAATGCTACGGACACGTCCCCACCAAAACATAGAATATTTTCTGAAGATTTTTTGAAAAGCTATATAATTCCCTCTTGCTGTATCTCATTGAGTTGGGCCCTTAGGATGGTGCTCTAAGGGTGGGTATGGAGGTCCCTATACCCTCTATAAGTATTTAAAACCGTTTTTCAAAAATGGTTCTGGTAACCCAGAATAAAACCAGGTGCCAGTTTGGACTTAGTGCAATTTCTGAGAAGAAAAACATAGAATATTTTCTGAAGATTTTTTCAAACTTCCATAAATCAGCCAGGCCGGCCCCCATTGACTTGGGCCCGTAGTAGGGTGCTGTCAGGGTGGGTATGGAGGTCCCTATACCCTTTAAAAGTATTTAAAACAGTTATAAAATGTCACCCCTGGTAACCCAAATGCTACGGACACGTCCCCACCAAAACATAGAATATTTTCTGAAGATTTTTTGAAAAGCTATATAATTCCCTCTTGCTGTATCTCATTGAGTTGGGCCCTTAGGATGGTGCTCTAAGGGTGGGTATGGAGGTCCCTATACCCTCTATAAGTATTTAAAACCGTTTTTCAAAAATGGTTGTGGTAACCCAAAAACATAGTGCAATTTCTGAGAAGAAAAACATAGCCGATTTTCTGAGAAGAAAAACATAGAATATTTTCTGAAGATTTTTTCAAACTTCCATAAATCAGCCAGGCCGGCCCCCATTGACTTGGGCCCGTAGTAGGGTGCTGTCAGGGTGGGTATGGAGGTCCCTATACCCTTTAAAAGTATTTAAAACAGTTATAAAATTTCACCCCTGGTAACCCAAATGCTACGGACACGTCCCCACCAAAACATAGAATTTTTCTGAAGATTTTTTGAAAAGCTATATAATTCCCTCTTGCTGTATCTCATTGAGTTGGGCCCTTAGGATGGTGCTCTAAGGGTGGGTATGGAGGTCCCTATACCCTCTATAAGTATTTAAAACCGTTTTTCAAAAATGGTTCTGGTAACCCAGAATAAAACCAGGTGCCAGTTTGGACTTAGTGCAATTTCTGAGAAGAAAAACATAGAATATTTTCTGAAGATTTTTTCAAACTTCCATAAATCAGCCAGGCCGGCCCCCATTGACTTGGGCCCGTAGTAGGGTGCTGTCAGGGTGGGTATGGAGGTCCCTATACCCTTTAAAAGTATTTAAAACAGTTATAAAATGTCACCACTGGTAACCCAAATGCTACGGACACGTCCCCACCAAAACATAGAATATTTTCTGAGAAGAAAAAACATAGCCGATTTTCTGAGAAGAAAAACATAGAATATTTTCAGAGGATTTTTAAAAACTTCCATAAAACACTCATTCTTCATCCCACTGACATGGGACAGCAGTGGGGTGCTGAAACAGGTGTCCTGGGGGTGGTGATGGCCTTTAAAAGTAATTTAGAGCCTTTTAAATATGTCACCCCTGGTAAGCCAAATGCTACGGACACGTCCCCACCAAAACATAGTGCAATTTCTGAGAAGAAAAAACATAGAATATTCTCAGAGGATTTTTAAAAACTTCCATAAAACACTCATTCTTCATCCCACTGACTTGGGACCACAGTGGGGTGCTGAAACAGGTGTCCTGGGGGTGGTGATGGCCTTTAAAAGTATTTAAAACAGTTGTAAAATTTCACCCCTGGTAACCCAAATGCTACGGACACGTCCCCACCAAAACATAGTGCAATTTCTGAGAAGAAAAAACATAGCCGATTTTCTGACAAGAAAAAACATAGTCATTTTTCTGAAGATTTTTTGAAAAGCTATATAATTCCCTCTTGCTGTATCTCATTGAGTTGGGCCCTTAGGATGGTGCTCTAAGGGTGGGTATGGAGGTCCCTATACCCTCTATAAGTATTTAAAACCGTTTTTCAAAAATGGTTCTGGTAACCCAGAATAAAACCAGGTGCCAGTTTGGACTTAGTGCAATTTCTGAGAAGAAAAACATAGAATATTTTCTGAAGATTTTTTCAAACTTCCATAAATCAGCCAGGCCGGCCCCCATTGACTTGGGCCCGTAGTAGGGTGCTGTCAGGGTGGGTATGGAGGTCCCTATACCCTTTAAAAGTATTTAAAACAGTTATAAAATTTCACCCCTGGTAACCCAAATGCTACGGACACGTCCCCACCAAAACATAGAATTTTTCTGAAGATTTTTTGAAAAGCTATATAATTCCCTCTTGCTGTATCTCATTGAGTTGGGCCCTTAGGATGGTGCTCTAAGGGTGGGTATGGAGGTCCCTATACCCTCTATAAGTATTTAAAACCGTTTTTCAAAAATGGTTCTGGTAACCCAGAATAAAACCAGGTGCCAGTTTGGACTTAGTGCAATTTCTGAGAAGAAAAACATAGAATATTTTCTGAAGATTTTTTCAAACTTCCATAAATCAGCCAGGCCGGCCCCCATTGACTTGGGCCCGTAGTAGGGTGCTGTCAGGGTGGGTATGGAGGTCCCTATACCCTTTAAAAGTATTTAAAACAGTTATAAAATGTCACCACTGGTAACCCAAATGCTACGGACACGTCCCCACCAAAACATAGAATATTTTCTGAGAAGAAAAAACATAGCCGATTTTCTGAGAAGAAAAACATAGAATATTTTCAGAGGATTTTTAAAAACTTCCATAAAACACTCATTCTTCATCCCACTGACATGGGACAGCAGTGGGGTGCTGAAACAGGTGTCCTGGGGGTGGTGATGGCCTTTAAAAGTAATTTAGAGCCTTTTAAAAATGTCACCCCTGGTAAGCCAAATGCTACGGACACGTCCCCACCAAAACATAGTGCAATTTCTGAGAAGAAAAAACATAGAATATTCTCAGAGGATTTTTAAAAACTTCCATAAAACACTCATTCTTCATCCCACTGACTTGGGACCACAGTGGGGTGCTGAAACAGGTGTCCTGGGGGTGGTGATGGCCTTTAAAAGTATTTAAAACAGTTGTAAAATTTCACCCCTGGTAACCCAAATGCTACGGACACGTCCCCACCAAAACATAGAATATTTTCTGAGAAGAAAAAACATAGCCGATTTTCTGACAAGAAAAACATAGAATATTTTCAGAGGATTTTTAAAAACTTCCATAAAACACTCATTCTTCATCCCACTGACATGGGACAGCAGTGGGGTGCTGAAACAGGTGTCCTGGGGGTGGTGATGGCCTTTAAAAGTAATTTAGAGCCTTTTAAAAATGTCACCCCTGGTAAGCCAAATGCTACTGACACGTCCCCACCAAAACATAGTGCAATTTCTGAGAAGAAAAAACATAGAATATTTTCAGAGGATTTTTAAAAACTTCCATAAAACACTCATTCTTCATCCCACTGACTTGGGACCACAGTGGGGTGCTGAAACAGGTGTCCTGGGGGTGGTGATGGCCTTTAAAAGTATTTAAAACAGTTGTAAAATTTCACCCCTGGTAACCCAAATGCTACGGACACGTCCCCACCAAAACATAGTGCAATTTCTGAGAAGAAAAAACATAGCCGATTTTCTGACAAGAAAAAACATAGTCATTTTTCTGAAGATTTTTTGAAAAGCTATATAATTCCCTCTTGCTGTATCTCATTGAGTTGGGCCCTTAGGATGGTGCTCTAAGGGTGGGTATGGAGGTCCCTATACCCTCTATAAGTATTTAAAACCGTTTTTCAAAAATGGTTCTGGTAACCCAGAATAAAACCAGGTGCCAGTTTGGACTTAGTGCAATTTCTGAGAAGAAAAACAGAATATTTTCTGAAGATTTTTTCAAACTTCCATAAATCAGCCAGGCCGGCCCCCATTGACTTGGGCCCGTAGTAGGGTGCTGTCAGGGTGGGTATGGAGGTCCCTATACCCTTTAAAAGTATTTAAAACAGTTATAAAATTTCACCCCTGGTAACCCAAATGCTACGGACACGTCCCCACCAAAACATAGAATATTTTCTGAGAAGAAAAAACATAGCCGATTTTCTGAGAAGAAAAACATAGAATATTTTCAGAGGATTTTTAAAAACTTCCATAAAACACTCATTCTTCATCCCACTGACATGGGACAGCAGTGGGGTGCTGAAACAGGTGTCCTGGGGGTGGTGATGGCCTTTAAAAGTAATTTAGAGCCTTTTAAAAATGTCACCCCTGGTAAGCCAAATGCTACGGACACGTCCCCACCAAAACATAGTGCAATTTCTGAGAAGAAAAAACATAGAATATTTTCAGAGGATTTTTAAAAACTTCCATAAAACACTCATTCTTCATCCCACTGACTTGGGACCACAGTGGGGTGCTGAAACAGGTGTCCTGGGGGTGGTGATGGCCTTTAAAAGTATTTAAAACAGTTGTAAAATTTCACCCCTGGTAACCCAAATGCTACGGACACGTCCCCACCAAAACATAGTGCAATTTCTGAGAAGAAAAAACATAGCCGATTTTCTGACAAGAAAAAACATAGTCATTTTTCTGAAGATTTTTTGAAAAGCTATATAATTCCCTCTTGCTGTATCTCATTGAGTTGGGCCCTTAGGATGGTGCTCTAAGGGTGGGTATGGAGGTCCCTATACCCTCTATAAGTATTTAAAACCGTTTTTCAAAAATGGTTCTGGTAACCCAGAATAAAACCAGGTGCCAGTTTGGACTTAGTGCAATTTCTGAGAAGAAAAACAGAATATTTTCTGAAGATTTTTTCAAACTTCCATAAATCAGCCAGGCCGGCCCCCATTGACTTGGGCCCGTAGTAGGGTGCTGTCAGGGTGGGTATGGAGGTCCCTATACACTTTAAAAGTATTTAAAACAGTTATAAAATTTCACCCCTGGTAACCCAAATGCTACGGACACGTCCCCACAAAAACATAGAATATTTTCTGAAGATTTTTTGAAAAGCTATATAATTCCCTCTTGCTGTATCTCATTGAGTTGGGCCCTTAGGATGGTGCTCTAAGGGTGGGTATGGAGGTCCATATACCCTCTATAAGTATTTAAAACAGTTTTTCAAAAATGGTTGTGGTAACCCAAAAACATAGTGCAATTTCTGAGAAGAAAAACATAGCCGATTTTCTGAGAAGAAAAACATAGAATATTTTCTGAAGATTTTTTCAAACTTCCATAAATCAGCCAGGCCGGCCCCCATTGACTTGGGCCCGTAGTAGGGTGCTGTCAGGGTGGGTATGGAGGTCCCTATACCCTTTAAAAGTATTTAAAACAGTTATAAAATTTCACCCCTGGTAACCCAAATGCTACGGACACGTCCCCACCAAAACATAGAATTTTTCTGAAGATTTTTTGAAAAGCTATATAATTCCCTCTTGCTGTATCTCATTGAGTTGGGCCCTTAGGATGGTGCTCTAAGGGTGGGTATGGAGGTCCCTATACCCTCTATAAGTATTTAAAACCGTTTTTCAAAAATGGTTGTGGTAACCCAAAAACATAGTGCAATTTCTGAGAAGAAAAACATAGCCGATTTTCTGAGAAGAAAAACATAGAATATTTTCTGAAGATTTTTTCAAACTTCCATAAATCAGCCAGGCCGGCCCCCATTGACTTGGGCCCGTAGTAGGGTGCTGTCAGGGTGGGTATGGAGGTCCCTATACCCTTTAAAAGTATTTAAAACAGTTATAAAATTTCACCCCTGGTAACCCAAATGCTACGGACACGTCCCCACCAAAACATAGAATATTTTCTGAAGATTTTTTGAAAAGCTATATAATTCCCTCTTGCTGTATCTCATTGAGTTGGGCCCTTAGGATGGTGCTCTAAGGGTGGGTATGGAGGTCCCTATACCCTCTATAAGTATTTAAAACCGTTTTTCAAAAATGGTTGTGGTAACCCAAAAACATAGTGCAATTTCTGAGAAGAAAAACATAGCCGATTTTCTGAGAAGAAAAACATAGAATATTTTCTGAAGATTTTTTCAAACTTCCATAAATCAGCCAGGCCGGCCCCCATTGACTTGGGCCCGTAGTAGGGTGCTGTCAGGGTGGGTATGGAGGTCCCTATACCCTTTAAAAGTATTTAAAACAGTTATAAAATTTCACCCCTGGTAACCCAAATGCTACGGACACGTCCCCACCAAAACATAGAATATTTTCTGAAGATTTTTTGAAAAGCTATATAATTCCCTCTTGCTGTATCTCATTGAGTTGGGCCCTTAGGATGGTGCTCTAAGGGTTGGTATGGAGGTCCCTATACCCTCTATAAGTATTTAAAACCGTTTTTCAAAAATGGTTGTGGTAACCCAAAAACATAGTGCAATTTCTGAGAAGAAAAACATAGCCGATTTTCTGAGAAGAAAAACATAGAATATTTTCTGAAGATTTTTTCAAACTTCCATAAATCAGCCAGGCCGGCCCCCATTGACTTGGGCCCGTAGTAGGGTGCTGTCAGGGTGGGTATGGAGGTCCCTATACCCTTTAAAAGTATTTAAAACAGTTATAAAATTTCACCCCTGGTAACCCAAATGCTACGGACACGTCCCCACCAAAACATAGAATATTTTCTGAAGATTTTTTGAAAAGCTATATAATTCCCTCTTGCTGTATCTCATTGAGTTGGGCCCTTAGGATGGTGCTCTAAGGGTGGGTATGGAGGTCCCTATACCCTCTATAAGTATTTAAAACCGTTTTTCAAAAATGGTTCTGGTAACCCAGAATAAAACCAGGTGCCAGTTTGGACTTAGTGCAATTTCTGAGAAGAAAAACATAGAATATTTTCTGAAGATTTTTTCAAACTTCCATAAATCAGCCAGGCCGGCCCCCATTGACTTGGGCCCGTAGTAGGGTGCTGTCAGGGTGGGTATGGAGGTCCCTATACCCTTTAAAAGTATTTAAAACAGTTATAAAATTTCACCCCTGGTAACCCAAATGCTACGGACACGTCCCCACCAAAACATAGAATATTTTCTGAAGATTTTTTGAAAAGCTATATAATTCCCTCTTGCTGTATCTCATTGAGTTGGGCCCTTAGGATGGTGCTCTAAGGGTGGGTATGGAGGTCCCTATACCCTCTATAAGTATTTAAAACCGTTTTTCAAAAATGGTTGTGGTAACCCAAAAACATAGTGCAATTTCTGAGAAGAAAAACATAGCCGATTTTCTGAGAAGAAAAACATAGAATATTTTCTGAAGATTTTTTCAAACTTCCATAAATCAGCCAGGCCGGCCCCCATTGACTTGGGCCCGTAGTAGGGTGCTGTCAGGGTGGGTATGGAGGTCCCTATACCCTTTAAAAGTATTTAAAACAGTTATAAAATTTCACCCCTGGTAACCCAAATGCTACGGACACGTCCCCACCAAAACATAGAATATTTTCTGAAGATTTTTTGAAAAGCTATATAATTCCCTCTTGCTGTATCTCATTGAGTTGGGCCCTTAGGATGGTGCTCTAAGGGTGCGTATGGAGGTCCCTATACCCTCTATAAGTATTTAAAACCGTTTTTCAAAAATGGTTGTGGTAACCCAAAAACATAGTGCAATTTCTGAGAAGAAAAACATAGCCGATTTTCTGAGAAGAAAAACATAGAATATTTTCTGAAGATTTTTTCAAACTTCCATAAATCAGCCAGGCCGGCCCCCATTGACTTGGGCCCGTAGTAGGGTGCTGTCAGGGTGGGTATGGAGGTCCCTATACCCTTTAAAAGTATTTAAAACAGTTATAAAATTTCACCCCTGGTAACCCAAATGCTACGGATACGTCCCCACCAAAACATAGAATATTTTCTGAGAAGAAAAAACATAGCCGATTTTCTGAGAAGAAAAACATAGAATATTTTCAGAGGATTTTTAAAAACTTCCATAAAACACTCATTCTTCATCCCACTGACATGGGACAGCAGTGGGGTGCTGAAACAGGTGTCTTGGGGGTGGTGATGGCCTTTAAAAGTAATTTAGAGCCTTTTAAAAATGTCACCCCTGGTAAGCCAAATGCTACGGACACGTCCCCACCAAAACATAGTGCAATTTCTGAGAAGAAAAAACATAGAATATTTTCAGAGGATTTTTAAAAACTTCCATAAAACACTCATTCTTCATCCCACTGACTTGGGACCACAGTGGGGTGCTGAAACAGGTGTCCTGGGGGTGGTGATGGCCTTTAAAAGTATTTAAAACAGTTGTAAAATTTCACCCCTGGTAACCCAAATGCTACGGACACGTCCCCACCAAAACATAGTGCAATTTCTGAGAAGAAAAAACATAGCCGATTTTCTGACAAGAAAAAACATAGAATATTTTCTGAGAATTTTGGACTTAGTCTCTGAGCGGAAAGCATTAGGGTAACCAGATGCACATAGGTTGTTTCGGGTGACCAGGTGCACGCTGTTGGTAGCAGCGGGGCTATATGCTTTAGTGTCCGAGGAAGGGTGCTTAAGAGTGGGTGCCCTGGTTCGGATGGTGGTGGGTGCCCTGGTTCGGATGGTGGTGGGTGCCCTGGTTCGGATGGAGGTGGGTGCCCTGGTTCGGATGGTGGTGGGTGCCCTGGTTCGGATGGTGGTGGGTGCCCTGGTATTTAAAACAGTTATAAAATTTCACCCCTGGTAACCCAAATGCTACGGACACGTCCCCACCAAAACATAGTGCAATTTCTGAGAAGAAAAAACATAGCCGATTTTCTGACAAGAAAAAATATAGTCATTTTTCTGAAGATTTTTTGAAAAGCTATATAATTCCCTCTTGCTGTATCTCATTGAGTTGGGCCCTTAGGATGGTGCTCTAAGGGTGGGTATGGAGGTCCCTATACCCTCTATAAGTATTTAAAACCGTTTTTCAAAAATGGTTGTGGTAACCCAAAAACATAGTGCAATTTCTGAGAAGAAAAACATAGCCGATTTTCTGAGAAGAAAAACATAGAATATTTTCTGAAGATTTTTTCAAACTTCCATAAATCAGCCAGGCCGGCCCCCATTGACTTGGGCCCGTAGTAGGGTGCTGTCAGGGTGGGTATGGAGGTCCCTATACCCTTTAAAAGTATTTAAAACAGTTATAAAATTTCACCCCTGGTAACCCAAATGCTACGGACACGTCCCCACCAAAACATAGAATATTTTCTGAGAAGAAAAAACATAGCCGATTTTCTGAGAAGAAAAACATAGAATATTTTCAGAGGATTTTTAAAAACTTCCATAAAACACTCATTCTTCATCCCACTGACATGGGACAGCAGTGGGGTGCTGAAACAGGTGTCCTGGGGGTGGTGATGGCCTTTAAAAGTAATTTAGAGCCTTTTAAAAATGTCACCCCTGGTAAGCCAAATGCTACGGACACGTCCCCACCAAAACATAGTGCAATTTCTGAGAAGAAAAAACATAGAATATTTTCAGAGGATTTTTAAAAACTTCCATAAAACACTCATTCTTCATCCCACTGACTTGGGACCACAGTGGGGTGCTGAAACAGGTGTCCTGGGGGTGGTGATGGCCTTTAAAAGTATTTAAAACAGTTGTAAAATTTCACCCCTGGTAACCCAAATGCTACGGACACGTCCCCACCAAAACATAGTGCAATTTCTGAGAAGAAAAAACATAGCCGATTTTCTGACAAGAAAAAACATAGTCATTTTTCTGAAGATTTTTTGAAAAGCTATATAATTCCCTCTTGCTGTATCTCATTGAGTTGGGCCCTTAGGATGGTGCTCTAAGGGTGGGTATGGAGGTCCCTATACCCTCTATAAGTATTTAAAACCGTTTTTCAAAAATGGTTGTGGTAACCCAGAATAAAACCAGGTGCCAGTTTGGACTTAGTGCAATTTCTGAGAAGAAAAACATAGAATATTTTCTGAAGATTTTTTCAAACTTCCATAAATCAGCCAGGCCGGCCCCCATTGACTTGGGCCCGTAGTAGGGTGCTGTCAGGGTGGGTATGGAGGTCCCTATACCCTTTAAAAGTATTTAAAACAGTTATAAAATTTCACCCCTGGTAACCCAAATGCTACGGACACGTCCCCACCAAAACATAGAATATTTTCTGAAGATTTTTTGAAAAGCTATATAATTCCCTCTTGCTGTATCTCATTGAGTTGGGCCCTTAGGATGGTGCTCTAAGGGTGGGTATGGAGGTCCCTATACCCTCTATAAGTATTTAAAACCGTTTTTCAAAAATGGTTGTGGTAACCCAAAAACATAGTGCAATTTCTGAGAAGAAAAACATAGCCGATTTTCTGAGAAGAAAAACATAGAATATTTTCTGAAGATTTTTTCAAACTTCCATAAATCAGCCAGGCCGGCCCCCATTGACTTGGGCCCGTAGTAGGGTGCTGTCAGGGTGGGTATGGAGGTCCCTATACCCTTTAAAAGTATTTAAAACAGTTATAAAATTTCACCCCTGGTAACCCAAATGCTACGGACACGTCCCCACCAAAACATAGAATATTTTCTGAGAAGAAAAAACATAGCCGATTTTCTGAGAAGAAAAACATAGAATATTTTCAGAGGATTTTTAAAAACTTCCATAAAACACTCATTCTTCATCCCACTGACATGGGACAGCAGTGGGGTGCTGAAACAGGTGTCCTGGGGGTGGTGATGGCCTTTAAAAGTAATTTAGAGCCTTTTAAAAATGTCACCCCTGGTAAGCCAAATGCTACGGACACGTCCCCACCAAAACATAGTGCAATTTCTGAGAAGAAAAAACATAGAATATTTTCAGAGGATTTTTAAAAACTTCCATAAAACACTCATTCTTCATCCCACTGACTTGGGACCACAGTGGGGTGCTGAAACAGGTGTCCTGGGGGTGGTGATGGCCTTTAAAAGTATTTAAAACAGTTGTAAAATTTCACCCCTGGTAACCCAAATGCTACGGACACGTCCCCACCAAAACATAGTGCAATTTCTGAGAAGAAAAAACATAGCCGATTTTCTGACAAGAAAAAACATAGTCATTTTTCTGAAGATTTTTTGAAAAGCTATATAATTCCCTCTTGCTGTATCTCATTGAGTTGGGCCCTTAGGATGGTGCTCTAAGGGTGGGTATGGAGGTCCCTATACCCTCTATAAGTATTTAAAACCGTTTTTCAAAAATGGTTGTGGTAACCCAGAATAAAACCAGGTGCCAGTTTGGACTTAGTGCAATTTCTGAGAAGAAAAACATAGAATATTTTCTGAAGATTTTTTCAAACTTCCATAAATCAGCCAGGCCGGCCCCCATTGACTTGGGCCCGTAGTAGGGTGCTGTCAGGGTGGGTATGGAGGTCCCTATACCCTTTAAAAGTATTTAAAACAGTTATAAAATTTCACCCCTGGTAACCCAAATGCTACGGACACGTCCCCACCAAAACATAGAATATTTTCTGAAGATTTTTTGAAAAGCTATATAATTCCCTCTTGCTGTATCTCATTGAGTTGGGCCCTTAGGATGGTGCTCTAAGGGTGGGTATGGAGGTCCCTATACCCTCTATAAGTATTTAAAACCGTTTTTCAAAAATGGTTGTGGTAACCCAAAAACATAGTGCAATTTCTGAGAAGAAAAACATAGCCGATTTTCTGAGAAGAAAAACATAGAATATTTTCTGAAGATTTTTTCAAACTTCCATAAATCAGCCAGGCCGGCCCCCATTGACTTGGGCCCGTAGTAGGGTGCTGTCAGGGTGGGTATGGAGGTCCCTATACCCTTTAAAAGTATTTAAAACAGTTATAAAATTTCACCCCTGGTAACCCAAATGCTACGGACACGTCCCCACCAAAACATAGAATATTTTCTGAGAAGAAAAAACATAGCCGATTTTCTGAGAAGAAAAACATAGAATATTTTCAGAGGATTTTTAAAAACTTCCATAAAACACTCATTCTTCATCCCACTGACATGGGACAGCAGTGGGGTGCTGAAACAGGTGTCCTGGGGGTGGTGATGGCCTTTAAAAGTAATTTAGAGCCTTTTAAAAATGTCACCCCTGGTAAGCCAAATGCTACGGACACGTCCCCACCAAAACATAGTGCAATTTCTGAGAAGAAAAAACATAGAATATTTTCAGAGGATTTTTAAAAACTTCCATAAAACACTCATTCTTCATCCCACTGACTTGGGACCACAGTGGGGTGCTGAAACAGGTGTCCTGGGGGTGGTGATGGCCTTTAAAAGTATTTAAAACAGTTGTAAAATTTCACCCCTGGTAACCCAAATGCTACGGACACGTCCCCACCAAAACATAGTGCAATTTCTGAGAAGAAAAAACATAGCCGATTTTCTGACAAGAAAAAACATAGTCATTTTTCTGAAGATTTTTTGAAAAGCTATATAATTCCCTCTTGCTGTATCTCATTGAGTTGGGCCCTTAGGATGGTGCTCTAAGGGTGGGTATGGAGGTCCCTATACCCTCTATAAGTATTTAAAACCGTTTTTCAAAAATGGTTGTGGTAACCCAGAATAAAACCAGGTGCCAGTTTGGACTTAGTGCAATTTCTGAGAAGAAAAACATAGAATATTTTCTGAAGATTTTTTCAAACTTCCATAAATCAGCCAGGCCGGCCCCCATTGACTTGGGCCCGTAGTAGGGTGCTGTCAGGGTGGGTATGGAGGTCCCTATACCCTTTAAAAGTATTTAAAACAGTTATAAAATTTCACCCCTGGTAACCCAAATGCTACGGACACGTCCCCACCAAAACATAGAATATTTTCTGAGAAGAAAAAACATAGCCGATTTTCTGAGAAGAAAAACATAGAATATTTTCAGAGGATTTTTAAAAACTTCCATAAAACACTCATTCTTCATCCCACTGACATGGGACAGCAGTGGGGTGCTGAAACAGGTGTCCTGGGGGTGGTGATGGCCTTTAAAAGTAATTTAGAGCCTTTTAAAAATGTCACCCCTGGTAAGCCAAATGCTACGGACACGTCCCCACCAAAACATAGTGCAATTTCTGAGAAGAAAAAACATAGAATATTTTCAGAGGATTTTTAAAAACTTCCATAAAACACTCATTCTTCATCCCACTGACTTGGGACCACAGTGGGGTGCTGAAACAGGTGTCCTGGGGGTGGTGATGGCCTTTAAAAGTATTTAAAACAGTTGTAAAATTTCACCCCTGGTAACCCAAATGCTACGGACACGTCCCCACCAAAACATAGTGCAATTTCTGAGAAGAAAAAACATAGCCGATTTTCTGACAAGAAAAAACATAGTCATTTTTCTGAAGATTTTTTGAAAAGCTATATAATTCCCTCTTGCTGTATCTCATTGAGTTGGGCCCTTAGGATGGTGCTCTAAGGGTGGGTATGGAGGTCCCTATACCCTCTATAAGTATTTAAAACCGTTTTTCAAAAATGGTTGTGGTAACCCAGAATAAAACCAGGTGCCAGTTTGGACTTAGTGCAATTTCTGAGAAGAAAAACATAGAATATTTTCTGAAGATTTTTTCAAACTTCCATAAATCAGCCAGGCCGGCCCCCATTGACTTGGGCCCGTAGTAGGGTGCTGTCAGGGTGGGTATGGAGGTCCCTATACCCTTTAAAAGTATTTAAAACAGTTATAAAATTTCACCCCTGGTAACCCAAATGCTACGGACACGTCCCCACCAAAACATAGAATATTTTCTGAAGATTTTTTGAAAAGCTATATAATTCCCTCTTGCTGTATCTCATTGAGTTGGGCCCTTAGGATGGTGCTCTAAGGGTGGGTATGGAGGTCCCTATACCCTCTATAAGTATTTAAAACCGTTTTTCAAAAATGGTTGTGGTAACCCAAAAACATAGTGCAATTTCTGAGAAGAAAAACATAGCCGATTTTCTGAGAAGAAAAACATAGAATATTTTCTGAAGATTTTTTCAAACTTCCATAAATCAGCCAGGCCGGCCCCCATTGACTTGGGCCCGTAGTAGGGTGCTGTCAGGGTGGGTATGGAGGTCCCTATACCCTTTAAAAGTATTTAAAACAGTTATAAAATTTCACCCCTGGTAACCCAAATGCTACGGACACGTCCCCACCAAAACATAGAATATTTTCTGAGAAGAAAAAACATAGCCGATTTTCTGAGAAGAAAAACATAGAATATTTTCAGAGGATTTTTAAAAACTTCCATAAAACACTCATTCTTCATCCCACTGACATGGGACAGCAGTGGGGTGCTGAAACAGGTGTCCTGGGGGTGGTGATGGCCTTTAAAAGTAATTTAGAGCCTTTTAAAAATGTCACCCCTGGTAAGCCAAATGCTACGGACACGTCCCCACCAAAACATAGTGCAATTTCTGAGAAGAAAAAACATAGAATATTTTCAGAGGATTTTTAAAAACTTCCATAAAACACTCATTCTTCATCCCACTGACTTGGGACCACAGTGGGGTGCTGAAACAGGTGTCCTGGGGGTGGTGATGGCCTTTAAAAGTATTTAAAACAGTTGTAAAATTTCACCCCTGGTAACCCAAATGCTACGGACACGTCCCCACCAAAACATAGTGCAATTTCTGAGAAGAAAAAACATAGCCGATTTTCTGACAAGAAAAAACATAGTCATTTTTCTGAAGATTTTTTGAAAAGCTATATAATTCCCTCTTGCTGTATCTCATTGAGTTGGGCCCTTAGGATGGTGCTCTAAGGGTGGGTATGGAGGTCCCTATACCCTCTATAAGTATTTAAAACCGTTTTTCAAAAATGGTTGTGGTAACCCAGAATAAAACCAGGTGCCAGTTTGGACTTAGTGCAATTTCTGAGAAGAAAAACATAGAATATTTTCTGAAGATTTTTTCAAACTTCCATAAATCAGCCAGGCCGGCCCCCATTGACTTGGGCCCGTAGTAGGGTGCTGTCAGGGTGGGTATGGAGGTCCCTATACCCTTTAAAAGTATTTAAAACAGTTATAAAATTTCACCCCTGGTAACCCAAATGCTACGGACACGTCCCCACCAAAACATAGAATATTTTCTGAGAAGAAAAAACATAGCCGATTTTCTGAGAAGAAAAACATAGAATATTTTCAGAGGATTTTTAAAAACTTCCATAAAACACTCATTCTTCATCCCACTGACATGGGACAGCAGTGGGGTGCTGAAACAGGTGTCCTGGGGGTGGTGATGGCCTTTAAAAGTAATTTAGAGCCTTTTAAAAATGTCACCCCTGGTAAGCCAAATGCTACGGACACGTCCCCACCAAAACATAGTGCAATTTCTGAGAAGAAAAAACATAGAATATTTTCAGAGGATTTTTAAAAACTTCCATAAAACACTCATTCTTCATCCCACTGACTTGGGACCACAGTGGGGTGCTGAAACAGGTGTCCTGGGGGTGGTGATGGCCTTTAAAAGTATTTAAAACAGTTGTAAAATTTCACCCCTGGTAACCCAAATGCTACGGACACGTCCCCACCAAAACATAGTGCAATTTCTGAGAAGAAAAAACATAGCCGATTTTCTGACAAGAAAAAACATAGTCATTTTTCTGAAGATTTTTTGAAAAGCTATATAATTCCCTCTTGCTGTATCTCATTGAGTTGGGCCCTTAGGATGGTGCTCTAAGGGTGGGTATGGAGGTCCCTATACCCTCTATAAGTATTTAAAACCGTTTTTCAAAAATGGTTGTGGTAACCCAGAATAAAACCAGGTGCCAGTTTGGACTTAGTGCAATTTCTGAGAAGAAAAACATAGAATATTTTCTGAAGATTTTTTCAAACTTCCATAAATCAGCCAGGCCGGCCCCCATTGACTTGGGCCCGTAGTAGGGTGCTGTCAGGGTGGGTATGGAGGTCCCTATACCCTTTAAAAGTATTTAAAACAGTTATAAAATTTCACCCCTGGTAACCCAAATGCTACGGACACGTCCCCACCAAAACATAGAATATTTTCTGAAGATTTTTTGAAAAGCTATATAATTCCCTCTTGCTGTATCTCATTGAGTTGGGCCCTTAGGATGGTGCTCTAAGGGTGGGTATGGAGGTCCCTATACCCTCTATAAGTATTTAAAACCGTTTTTCAAAAATGGTTGTGGTAACCCAAAAACATAGTGCAATTTCTGAGAAGAAAAACATAGCCGATTTTCTGAGAAGAAAAACATAGAATATTTTCTGAAGATTTTTTCAAACTTCCATAAATCAGCCAGGCCGGCCCCCATTGACTTGGGCCCGTAGTAGGGTGCTGTCAGGGTGGGTATGGAGGTCCCTATACCCTTTAAAAGTATTTAAAACAGTTATAAAATTTCACCCCTGGTAACCCAAATGCTACGGACACGTCCCCACCAAAACATAGAATATTTTCTGAGAAGAAAAAACATAGCCGATTTTCTGAGAAGAAAAACATAGAATATTTTCAGAGGATTTTTAAAAACTTCCATAAAACACTCATTCTTCATCCCACTGACATGGGACAGCAGTGGGGTGCTGAAACAGGTGTCCTGGGGGTGGTGATGGCCTTTAAAAGTAATTTAGAGCCTTTTAAAAATGTCACCCCTGGTAAGCCAAATGCTACGGACACGTCCCCACCAAAACATAGTGCAATTTCTGAGAAGAAAAAACATAGAATATTTTCAGAGGATTTTTAAAAACTTCCATAAAACACTCATTCTTCATCCCACTGACTTGGGACCACAGTGGGGTGCTGAAACAGGTGTCCTGGGGGTGGTGATGGCCTTTAAAAGTATTTAAAACAGTTGTAAAATTTCACCCCTGGTAACCCAAATGCTACGGACACGTCCCCACCAAAACATAGTGCAATTTCTGAGAAGAAAAAACATAGCCGATTTTCTGACAAGAAAAAACATAGTCATTTTTCTGAAGATTTTTTGAAAAGCTATATAATTCCCTCTTGCTGTATCTCATTGAGTTGGGCCCTTAGGATGGTGCTCTAAGGGTGGGTATGGAGGTCCCTATACCCTCTATAAGTATTTAAAACCGTTTTTCAAAAATGGTTGTGGTAAGCCAGAATAAAACCAGGTGCCAGTTTGGACTTAGTGCAATTTCTGAGAAGAAAAACATAGAATATTTTCTGAAGATTTTTTCAAACTTCCATAAATCAGCCAGGCCGGCCCCCATTGACTTGGGCCCGTAGTAGGGTGCTGTCAGGGTGGGTATGGAGGTCCCTATACCCTTTAAAAGTATTTAAAACAGTTATAAAATTTCACCCCTGGTAACCCAAATGCTACGGACACGTCCCCACCAAAACATAGAATATTTTCTGAAGATTTTTTGAAAAGCTATATAATTCCCTCTTGCTGTATCTCATTGAGTTGGGCCCTTAGGATGGTGCTCTAAGGGTGGGTATGGAGGTCCCTATACCCTCTATAAGTATTTAAAACCGTTTTTCAAAAATGGTTGTGGTAACCCAAAAACATAGTGCAATTTCTGAGAAGAAAAACATAGCCGATTTTCTGAGAAGAAAAACATAGAATATTTTCTGAAGATTTTTTCAAACTTCCATAAATCAGCCAGGCCGGCCCCCATTGACTTGGGCCCGTAGTAGGGTGCTGTCAGGGTGGGTATGGAGGTCCCTATACCCTTTAAAAGTATTTAAAACAGTTATAAAATTTCACCCCTGGTAACCCAAATGCTACGGACACGTCCCCACCAAAACATAGAATATTTTCTGAGAAGAAAAAACATAGCCGATTTTCTGAGAAGAAAAACATAGAATATTTTCAGAGGATTTTTAAAAACTTCCATAAAACACTCATTCTTCATCCCACTGACATGGGACAGCAGTGGGGTGCTGAAACAGGTGTCCTGGGGGTGGTGATGGCCTTTAAAAGTAATTTAGAGCCTTTTAAAAATGTCACCCCTGGTAAGCCAAATGCTACGGACACGTCCCCACCAAAACATAGTGCAATTTCTGAGAAGAAAAAACATAGAATATTTTCAGAGGATTTTTAAAAACTTCCATAAAACACTCATTCTTCATCCCACTGACTTGGGACCACAGTGGGGTGCTGAAACAGGTGTCCTGGGGGTGGTGATGGCCTTTAAAAGTATTTAAAACAGTTGTAAAATTTCACCCCTGGTAACCCAAATGCTACGGACACGTCCCCACCAAAACATAGTGCAATTTCTGAGAAGAAAAAACATAGCCGATTTTCTGACAAGAAAAAACATAGTCATTTTTCTGAAGATTTTTTGAAAAGCTATATAATTCCCTCTTGCTGTATCTCATTGAGTTGGGCCCTTAGGATGGTGCTCTAAGGGTGGGTATGGAGGTCCCTATACCCTCTATAAGTATTTAAAACCGTTTTTCAAAAATGGTTGTGGTAACCCAGAATAAAACCAGGTGCCAGTTTGGACTTAGTGCAATTTCTGAGAAGAAAAACATAGAATATTTTCTGAAGATTTTTTCAAACTTCCATAAATCAGCCAGGCCGGCCCCCATTGACTTGGGCCCGTAGTAGGGTGCTGTCAGGGTGGGTATGGAGGTCCCTATACCCTTTAAAAGTATTTAAAACAGTTATAAAATTTCACCCCTGGTAACCCAAATGCTACGGACACGTCCCCACCAAAACATAGAATATTTTCTGAGAAGAAAAAACATAGCCGATTTTCTGAGAAGAAAAACATAGAATATTTTCAGAGGATTTTTAAAAACTTCCATAAAACACTCATTCTTCATCCCACTGACATGGGACAGCAGTGGGGTGCTGAAACAGGTGTCCTGGGGGTGGTGATGGCCTTTAAAAGTAATTTAGAGCCTTTTAAAAATGTCACCCCTGGTAAGCCAAATGCTACGGACACGTCCCCACCAAAACATAGTGCAATTTCTGAGAAGAAAAAACATAGAATATTTTCAGAGGATTTTTAAAAACTTCCATAAAACACTCATTCTTCATCCCACTGACTTGGGACCACAGTGGGGTGCTGAAACAGGTGTCCTGGGGGTGGTGATGGCCTTTAAAAGTATTTAAAACAGTTGTAAAATTTCACCCCTGGTAACCCAAATGCTACGGACACGTCCCCACCAAAACATAGTGCAATTTCTGAGAAGAAAAAACATAGCCGATTTTCTGACAAGAAAAAACATAGTCATTTTTCTGAAGATTTTTTGAAAAGCTATATAATTCCCTCTTGCTGTATCTCATTGAGTTGGGCCCTTAGGATGGTGCTCTAAGGGTGGGTATGGAGGTCCCTATACCCTCTATAAGTATTTAAAACCGTTTTTCAAAAATGGTTGTGGTAAGCCAGAATAAAACCAGGTGCCAGTTTGGACTTAGTGCAATTTCTGAGAAGAAAAACATAGAATATTTTCTGAAGATTTTTTCAAACTTCCATAAATCAGCCAGGCCGGCCCCCATTGACTTGGGCCCGTAGTAGGGTGCTGTCAGGGTGGGTATGGAGGTCCCTATACCCTTTAAAAGTATTTAAAACAGTTATAAAATTTCACCCCTGGTAACCCAAATGCTACGGACACGTCCCCACCAAAACATAGAATATTTTCTGAAGATTTTTTGAAAAGCTATATAATTCCCTCTTGCTGTATCTCATTGAGTTGGGCCCTTAGGATGGTGCTCTAAGGGTGGGTATGGAGGTCCCTATACCCTCTATAAGTATTTAAAACCGTTTTTCAAAAATGGTTGTGGTAACCCAAAAACATAGTGCAATTTCTGAGAAGAAAAACATAGCCGATTTTCTGAGAAGAAAAACATAGAATATTTTCTGAAGATTTTTTCAAACTTCCATAAATCAGCCAGGCCGGCCCCCATTGACTTGGGCCCGTAGTAGGGTGCTGTCAGGGTGGGTATGGAGGTCCCTATACCCTTTAAAAGTATTTAAAACAGTTATAAAATTTCACCCCTGGTAACCCAAATGCTACGGACACGTCCCCACCAAAACATAGAATATTTTCTGAAGATTTTTTGAAAAGCTATATAATTCCCTCTTGCTGTATCTCATTGAGTTGGGCCCTTAGGATGGTGCTCTAAGGGTGGGTATGGAGGTCCCTATACCCTCTATAAGTATTTAAAACCGTTTTTCAAAAATGGTTGTGGTAACCCAAAAACATAGTGCAATTTCTGAGAAGAAAAACATAGCCGATTTTCTGAGAAGAAAAACATAGAATATTTTCTGAAGATTTTTTCAAACTTCCATAAATCAGCCAGGCCGGCCCCCATTGACTTGGGCCCGTAGTAGGGTGCTGTCAGGGTGGGTATGGAGGTCCCTATACCCTTTAAAAGTATTTAAAACAGTTATAAAATTTCACCCCTGGTAACCCAAATGCTACGGACACGTCCCCACCAAAACATAGAATATTTTCTGAAGATTTTTTGAAAAGCTATATAATTCCCTCTTGCTGTATCTCATTGAGTTGGGCCCTTAGGATGGTGCTCTAAGGGTGGGTATGGAGGTCCCTATACCCTCTATAAGTATTTAAAACCGTTTTTCAAAAATGGTTGTGGTAACCCAAAAACATAGTGCAATTTCTGAGAAGAAAAACATAGCCGATTTTCTGAGAAGAAAAACATAGAATATTTTCTGAAGATTTTTTCAAACTTCCATAAATCAGCCAGGCCGGCCCCCATTGACTTGGGCCCGTAGTAGGGTGCTGTCAGGGTGGGTATGGAGGTCCCTATACCCTTTAAAAGTATTTAAAACAGTTATAAAATTTCACCCCTGGTAACCCAAATGCTACGGACACGTCCCCACCAAAACATAGAATATTTTCTGAAGATTTTTTGAAAAGCTATATAATTCCCTCTTGCTGTATCTCATTGAGTTGGGCCCTTAGGATGGTGCTCTAAGGGTGGGTATGGAGGTCCCTATACCCTCTATAAGTATTTAAAACCGTTTTTCAAAAATGGTTGTGGTAACCCAAAAACATAGTGCAATTTCTGAGAAGAAAAACATAGCCGATTTTCTGAGAAGAAAAACATAGAATATTTTCTGAAGATTTTTTCAAACTTCCATAAATCAGCCAGGCCGGCCCCCATTGACTTGGGCCCGTAGTAGGGTGCTGTCAGGGTGGGTATGGAGGTCCCTATACCCTTTAAAAGTATTTAAAACAGTTATAAAATTTCACCCCTGGTAACCCAAATGCTACGGACACGTCCCCACCAAAACATAGAATATTTTCTGAGAAGAAAAAACATAGCCGATTTTCTGAGAAGAAAAACATAGAATATTTTCAGAGGATTTTTAAAAACTTCCATAAAACACTCATTCTTCATCCCACTGACATGGGACAGCAGTGGGGTGCTGAAACAGGTGTCCTGGGGGTGGTGATGGCCTTTAAAAGTAATTTAGAGCCTTTTAAAAATGTCACCCCTGGTAAGCCAAATGCTACGGACACGTCCCCACCAAAACATAGTGCAATTTCTGAGAAGAAAAAACATAGAATATTTTCAGAGGATTTTTAAAAACTTCCATAAAACACTCATTCTTCATCCCACTGACTTGGGACCACAGTGGGGTGCTGAAACAGGTGTCCTGGGGGTGGTGATGGCCTTTAAAAGTATTTAAAACAGTTGTAAAATTTCACCCCTGGTAACCCAAATGCTACGGACACGTCCCCACCAAAACATAGTGCAATTTCTGAGAAGAAAAAACATAGCCGATTTTCTGACAAGAAAAAACATAGTCATTTTTCTGAAGATTTTTTGAAAAGCTATATAATTCCCTCTTGCTGTATCTCATTGAGTTGGGCCCTTAGGATGGTGCTCTAAGGGTGGGTATGGAGGTCCCTATACCCTCTATAAGTATTTAAAACCGTTTTTCAAAAATGGTTGTGGTAAGCCAGAATAAAACCAGGTGCCAGTTTGGACTTAGTGCAATTTCTGAGAAGAAAAACATAGAATATTTTCTGAAGATTTTTTCAAACTTCCATAAATCAGCCAGGCCGGCCCCCATTGACTTGGGCCCGTAGTAGGGTGCTGTCAGGGTGGGTATGGAGGTCCCTATACCCTTTAAAAGTATTTAAAACAGTTATAAAATTTCACCCCTGGTAACCCAAATGCTACGGACACGTCCCCACCAAAACATAGAATATTTTCTGAAGATTTTTTGAAAAGCTATATAATTCCCTCTTGCTGTATCTCATTGAGTTGGGCCCTTAGGATGGTGCTCTAAGGGTGGGTATGGAGGTCCCTATACCCTCTATAAGTATTTAAAACCGTTTTTCAAAAATGGTTGTGGTAACCCAAAAACATAGTGCAATTTCTGAGAAGAAAAACATAGCCGATTTTCTGAGAAGAAAAACATAGAATATTTTCTGAAGATTTTTTCAAACTTCCATAAATCAGCCAGGCCGGCCCCCATTGACTTGGGCCCGTAGTAGGGTGCTGTCAGGGTGGGTATGGAGGTCCCTATACCCTTTAAAAGTATTTAAAACAGTTATAAAATTTCACCCCTGGTAACCCAAATGCTACGGACACGTCCCCACCAAAACATAGAATATTTTCTGAGAAGAAAAAACATAGCCGATTTTCTGAGAAGAAAAACATAGAATATTTTCAGAGGATTTTTAAAAACTTCCATAAAACACTCATTCTTCATCCCACTGACATGGGACAGCAGTGGGGTGCTGAAACAGGTGTCCTGGGGGTGGTGATGGCCTTTAAAAGTAATTTAGAGCCTTTTAAAAATGTCACCCCTGGTAAGCCAAATGCTACGGACACGTCCCCACCAAAACATAGTGCAATTTCTGAGAAGAAAAAACATAGAATATTTTCAGAGGATTTTTAAAAACTTCCATAAAACACTCATTCTTCATCCCACTGACTTGGGACCACAGTGGGGTGCTGAAACAGGTGTCCTGGGGGTGGTGATGGCCTTTAAAAGTATTTAAAACAGTTGTAAAATTTCACCCCTGGTAACCCAAATGCTACGGACACGTCCCCACCAAAACATAGTGCAATTTCTGAGAAGAAAAAACATAGCCGATTTTCTGACAAGAAAAAACATAGTCATTTTTCTGAAGATTTTTTGAAAAGCTATATAATTCCCTCTTGCTGTATCTCATTGAGTTGGGCCCTTAGGATGGTGCTCTAAGGGTGGGTATGGAGGTCCCTATACCCTCTATAAGTATTTAAAACCGTTTTTCAAAAATGGTTGTGGTAAGCCAGAATAAAACCAGGTGCCAGTTTGGACTTAGTGCAATTTCTGAGAAGAAAAACATAGAATATTTTCTGAAGATTTTTTCAAACTTCCATAAATCAGCCAGGCCGGCCCCCATTGACTTGGGCCCGTAGTAGGGTGCTGTCAGGGTGGGTATGGAGGTCCCTATACCCTTTAAAAGTATTTAAAACAGTTATAAAATTTCACCCCTGGTAACCCAAATGCTACGGACACGTCCCCACCAAAACATAGAATATTTTCTGAGAAGAAAAAACATAGCCGATTTTCTGAGAAGAAAAACATAGAATATTTTCAGAGGATTTTTAAAAACTTCCATAAAACACTCATTCTTCATCCCACTGACATGGGACAGCAGTGGGGTGCTGAAACAGGTGTCCTGGGGGTGGTGATGGCCTTTAAAAGTAATTTAGAGCCTTTTAAAAATGTCACCCCTGGTAAGCCAAATGCTACGGACACGTCCCCACCAAAACATAGTGCAATTTCTGAGAAGAAAAAACATAGAATATTTTCAGAGGATTTTTAAAAACTTCCATAAAACACTCATTCTTCATCCCACTGACTTGGGACCACAGTGGGGTGCTGAAACAGGTGTCCTGGGGGTGGTGATGGCCTTTAAAAGTATTTAAAACAGTTGTAAAATTTCACCCCTGGTAACCCAAATGCTACGGACACGTCCCCACCAAAACATAGTGCAATTTCTGAGAAGAAAAAACATAGCCGATTTTCTGACAAGAAAAAACATAGTCATTTTTCTGAAGATTTTTTGAAAAGCTATATAATTCCCTCTTGCTGTATCTCATTGAGTTGGGCCCTTAGGATGGTGCTCTAAGGGTGGGTATGGAGGTCCCTATACCCTCTATAAGTATTTAAAACCGTTTTTCAAAAATGGTTGTGGTAAGCCAGAATAAAACCAGGTGCCAGTTTGGACTTAGTGCAATTTCTGAGAAGAAAAACATAGAATATTTTCTGAAGATTTTTTCAAACTTCCATAAATCAGCCAGGCCGGCCCCCATTGACTTGGGCCCGTAGTAGGGTGCTGTCAGGGTGGGTATGGAGGTCCCTATACCCTTTAAAAGTATTTAAAACAGTTATAAAATTTCACCCCTGGTAACCCAAATGCTACGGACACGTCCCCACCAAAACATAGAATATTTTCTGAAGATTTTTTGAAAAGCTATATAATTCCCTCTTGCTGTATCTCATTGAGTTGGGCCCTTAGGATGGTGCTCTAAGGGTGGGTATGGAGGTCCCTATACCCTCTATAAGTATTTAAAACCGTTTTTCAAAAATGGTTGTGGTAACCCAAAAACATAGTGCAATTTCTGAGAAGAAAAACATAGCCGATTTTCTGAGAAGAAAAACATAGAATATTTTCTGAAGATTTTTTCAAACTTCCATAAATCAGCCAGGCCGGCCCCCATTGACTTGGGCCCGTAGTAGGGTGCTGTCAGGGTGGGTATGGAGGTCCCTATACCCTTTAAAAGTATTTAAAACAGTTATAAAATTTCACCCCTGGTAACCCAAATGCTACGGACACGTCCCCACCAAAACATAGAATATTTTCTGAGAAGAAAAAACATAGCCGATTTTCTGAGAAGAAAAACATAGAATATTTTCAGAGGATTTTTAAAAACTTCCATAAAACACTCATTCTTCATCCCACTGACATGGGACAGCAGTGGGGTGCTGAAACAGGTGTCCTGGGGGTGGTGATGGCCTTTAAAAGTAATTTAGAGCCTTTTAAAAATGTCACCCCTGGTAAGCCAAATGCTACGGACACGTCCCCACCAAAACATAGTGCAATTTCTGAGAAGAAAAAACATAGAATATTTTCAGAGGATTTTTAAAAACTTCCATAAAACACTCATTCTTCATCCCACTGACTTGGGACCACAGTGGGGTGCTGAAACAGGTGTCCTGGGGGTGGTGATGGCCTTTAAAAGTATTTAAAACAGTTGTAAAATTTCACCCCTGGTAACCCAAATGCTACGGACACGTCCCCACCAAAACATAGTGCAATTTCTGAGAAGAAAAAACATAGCCGATTTTCTGACAAGAAAAAACATAGTCATTTTTCTGAAGATTTTTTGAAAAGCTATATAATTCCCTCTTGCTGTATCTCATTGAGTTGGGCCCTTAGGATGGTGCTCTAAGGGTGGGTATGGAGGTCCCTATACCCTCTATAAGTATTTAAAACCGTTTTTCAAAAATGGTTGTGGTAAGCCAGAATAAAACCAGGTGCCAGTTTGGACTTAGTGCAATTTCTGAGAAGAAAAACATAGAATATTTTCTGAAGATTTTTTCAAACTTCCATAAATCAGCCAGGCCGGCCCCCATTGACTTGGGCCCGTAGTAGGGTGCTGTCAGGGTGGGTATGGAGGTCCCTATACCCTTTAAAAGTATTTAAAACAGTTATAAAATTTCACCCCTGGTAACCCAAATGCTACGGACACGTCCCCACCAAAACATAGAATATTTTCTGAAGATTTTTTGAAAAGCTATATAATTCCCTCTTGCTGTATCTCATTGAGTTGGGCCCTTAGGATGGTGCTCTAAGGGTGGGTATGGAGGTCCCTATACCCTCTATAAGTATTTAAAACCGTTTTTCAAAAATGGTTGTGGTAACCCAAAAACATAGTGCAATTTCTGAGAAGAAAAACATAGCCGATTTTCTGAGAAGAAAAACATAGAATATTTTCTGAAGATTTTTTCAAACTTCCATAAATCAGCCAGGCCGGCCCCCATTGACTTGGGCCCGTAGTAGGGTGCTGTCAGGGTGGGTATGGAGGTCCCTATACCCTTTAAAAGTATTTAAAACAGTTATAAAATTTCACCCCTGGTAACCCAAATGCTACGGACACGTCCCCACCAAAACATAGAATATTTTCTGAGAAGAAAAAACATAGCCGATTTTCTGAGAAGAAAAACATAGAATATTTTCAGAGGATTTTTAAAAACTTCCATAAAACACTCATTCTTCATCCCACTGACATGGGACAGCAGTGGGGTGCTGAAACAGGTGTCCTGGGGGTGGTGATGGCCTTTAAAAGTAATTTAGAGCCTTTTAAAAATGTCACCCCTGGTAAGCCAAATGCTACGGACACGTCCCCACCAAAACATAGTGCAATTTCTGAGAAGAAAAAACATAGAATATTTTCAGAGGATTTTTAAAAACTTCCATAAAACACTCATTCTTCATCCCACTGACTTGGGACCACAGTGGGGTGCTGAAACAGGTGTCCTGGGGGTGGTGATGGCCTTTAAAAGTATTTAAAACAGTTGTAAAATTTCACCCCTGGTAACCCAAATGCTACGGACACGTCCCCACCAAAACATAGTGCAATTTCTGAGAAGAAAAAACATAGCCGATTTTCTGACAAGAAAAAACATAGTCATTTTTCTGAAGATTTTTTGAAAAGCTATATAATTCCCTCTTGCTGTATCTCATTGAGTTGGGCCCTTAGGATGGTGCTCTAAGGGTGGGTATGGAGGTCCCTATACCCTCTATAAGTATTTAAAACCGTTTTTCAAAAATGGTTGTGGTAACCCAAAAACATAGTGCAATTTCTGAGAAGAAAAACATAGCCGATTTTCTGAGAAGAAAAACATAGAATATTTTCTGAAGATTTTTTCAAACTTCCATAAATCAGCCAGGCCGGCCCCCATTGACTTGGGCCCGTAGTAGGGTGCTGTCAGGGTGGGTATGGAGGTCCCTATACCCTTTAAAAGTATTTAAAACAGTTATAAAATTTCACCCCTGGTAACCCAAATGCTACGGACACGTCCCCACCAAAACATAGAATATTTTCTGAGAAGAAAAAACATAGCCGATTTTCTGAGAAGAAAAACATAGAATATTTTCAGAGGATTTTTAAAAACTTCCATAAAACACTCATTCTTCATCCCACTGACATGGGACAGCAGTGGGGTGCTGAAACAGGTGTCCTGGGGGTGGTGATGGCCTTTAAAAGTAATTTAGAGCCTTTTAAAAATGTCACCCCTGGTAAGCCAAATGCTACGGACACGTCCCCACCAAAACATAGTGCAATTTCTGAGAAGAAAAAACATAGAATATTTTCAGAGGATTTTTAAAAACTTCCATAAAACACTCATTCTTCATCCCACTGACTTGGGACCACAGTGGGGTGCTGAAACAGGTGTCCTGGGGGTGGTGATGGCCTTTAAAAGTATTTAAAACAGTTGTAAAATTTCACCCCTGGTAACCCAAATGCTACGGACACGTCCCCACCAAAACATAGTGCAATTTCTGAGAAGAAAAAACATAGCCGATTTTCTGACAAGAAAAAACATAGTCATTTTTCTGAAGATTTTTTGAAAAGCTATATAATTCCCTCTTGCTGTATCTCATTGAGTTGGGCCCTTAGGATGGTGCTCTAAGGGTGGGTATGGAGGTCCCTATACCCTCTATAAGTATTTAAAACCGTTTTTCAAAAATGGTTGTGGTAAGCCAGAATAAAACCAGGTGCCAGTTTGGACTTAGTGCAATTTCTGAGAAGAAAAACATAGAATATTTTCTGAAGATTTTTTCAAACTTCCATAAATCAGCCAGGCCGGCCCCCATTGACTTGGGCCCGTAGTAGGGTGCTGTCAGGGTGGGTATGGAGGTCCCTATACCCTTTAAAAGTATTTAAAACAGTTATAAAATTTCACCCCTGGTAACCCAAATGCTACGGACACGTCCCCACCAAAACATAGAATATTTTCTGAAGATTTTTTGAAAAGCTATATAATTCCCTCTTGCTGTATCTCATTGAGTTGGGCCCTTAGGATGGTGCTCTAAGGGTGGGTATGGAGGTCCCTATACCCTCTATAAGTATTTAAAACCGTTTTTCAAAAATGGTTGTGGTAACCCAAAAACATAGTGCAATTTCTGAGAAGAAAAACATAGCCGATTTTCTGAGAAGAAAAACATAGAATATTTTCTGAAGATTTTTTCAAACTTCCATAAATCAGCCAGGCCGGCCCCCATTGACTTGGGCCCGTAGTAGGGTGCTGTCAGGGTGGGTATGGAGGTCCCTATACCCTTTAAAAGTATTTAAAACAGTTATAAAATTTCACCCCTGGTAACCCAAATGCTACGGACACGTCCCCACCAAAACATAGAATATTTTCTGAAGATTTTTTGAAAAGCTATATAATTCCCTCTTGCTGTATCTCATTGAGTTGGGCCCTTAGGATGGTGCTCTAAGGGTGGGTATGGAGGTCCCTATACCCTCTATAAGTATTTAAAACCGTTTTTCAAAAATGGTTGTGGTAACCCAAAAACATAGTGCAATTTCTGAGAAGAAAAACATAGCCGATTTTCTGAGAAGAAAAACATAGAATATTTTCTGAAGATTTTTTCAAACTTCCATAAATCAGCCAGGCCGGCCCCCATTGACTTGGGCCCGTAGTAGGGTGCTGTCAGGGTGGGTATGGAGGTCCCTATACCCTTTAAAAGTATTTAAAACAGTTATAAAATTTCACCCCTGGTAACCCAAATGCTACGGACACGTCCCCACCAAAACATAGAATATTTTCTGAAGATTTTTTGAAAAGCTATATAATTCCCTCTTGCTGTATCTCATTGAGTTGGGCCCTTAGGATGGTGCTCTAAGGGTGGGTATGGAGGTCCCTATACCCTCTATAAGTATTTAAAACCGTTTTTCAAAAATGGTTGTGGTAACCCAAAAACATAGTGCAATTTCTGAGAAGAAAAACATAGCCGATTTTCTGAGAAGAAAAACATAGAATATTTTCTGAAGATTTTTTCAAACTTCCATAAATCAGCCAGGCCGGCCCCCATTGACTTGGGCCCGTAGTAGGGTGCTGTCAGGGTGGGTATGGAGGTCCCTATACCCTTTAAAAGTATTTAAAACAGTTATAAAATTTCACCCCTGGTAACCCAAATGCTACGGACACGTCCCCACCAAAACATAGAATATTTTCTGAAGATTTTTTGAAAAGCTATATAATTCCCTCTTGCTGTATCTCATTGAGTTGGGCCCTTAGGATGGTGCTCTAAGGGTGGGTATGGAGGTCCCTATACCCTCTATAAGTATTTAAAACCGTTTTTCAAAAATGGTTGTGGTAACCCAAAAACATAGTGCAATTTCTGAGAAGAAAAACATAGCCGATTTTCTGAGAAGAAAAACATAGAATATTTTCTGAAGATTTTTTCAAACTTCCATAAATCAGCCAGGCCGGCCCCCATTGACTTGGGCCCGTAGTAGGGTGCTGTCAGGGTGGGTATGGAGGTCCCTATACCCTTTAAAAGTATTTAAAACAGTTATAAAATTTCACCCCTGGTAACCCAAATGCTACGGACACGTCCCCACCAAAACATAGAATATTTTCTGAGAAGAAAAAACATAGCCGATTTTCTGAGAAGAAAAACATAGAATATTTTCAGAGGATTTTTAAAAACTTCCATAAAACACTCATTCTTCATCCCACTGACATGGGACAGCAGTGGGGTGCTGAAACAGGTGTCCTGGGGGTGGTGATGGCCTTTAAAAGTAATTTAGAGCCTTTTAAAAATGTCACCCCTGGTAAGCCAAATGCTACGGACACGTCCCCACCAAAACATAGTGCAATTTCTGAGAAGAAAAAACATAGAATATTTTCAGAGGATTTTTAAAAACTTCCATAAAACACTCATTCTTCATCCCACTGACTTGGGACCACAGTGGGGTGCTGAAACAGGTGTCCTGGGGGTGGTGATGGCCTTTAAAAGTATTTAAAACAGTTGTAAAATTTCACCCCTGGTAACCCAAATGCTACGGACACGTCCCCACCAAAACATAGTGCAATTTCTGAGAAGAAAAAACATAGCCGATTTTCTGACAAGAAAAAACATAGTCATTTTTCTGAAGATTTTTTGAAAAGCTATATAATTCCCTCTTGCTGTATCTCATTGAGTTGGGCCCTTAGGATGGTGCTCTAAGGGTGGGTATGGAGGTCCCTATACCCTCTATAAGTATTTAAAACCGTTTTTCAAAAATGGTTGTGGTAAGCCAGAATAAAACCAGGTGCCAGTTTGGACTTAGTGCAATTTCTGAGAAGAAAAACATAGAATATTTTCTGAAGATTTTTTCAAACTTCCATAAATCAGCCAGGCCGGCCCCCATTGACTTGGGCCCGTAGTAGGGTGCTGTCAGGGTGGGTATGGAGGTCCCTATACCCTTTAAAAGTATTTAAAACAGTTATAAAATTTCACCCCTGGTAACCCAAATGCTACGGACACGTCCCCACCAAAACATAGAATATTTTCTGAAGATTTTTTGAAAAGCTATATAATTCCCTCTTGCTGTATCTCATTGAGTTGGGCCCTTAGGATGGTGCTCTAAGGGTGGGTATGGAGGTCCCTATACCCTCTATAAGTATTTAAAACCGTTTTTCAAAAATGGTTGTGGTAACCCAAAAACATAGTGCAATTTCTGAGAAGAAAAACATAGCCGATTTTCTGAGAAGAAAAACATAGAATATTTTCTGAAGATTTTTTCAAACTTCCATAAATCAGCCAGGCCGGCCCCCATTGACTTGGGCCCGTAGTAGGGTGCTGTCAGGGTGGGTATGGAGGTCCCTATACCCTTTAAAAGTATTTAAAACAGTTATAAAATTTCACCCCTGGTAACCCAAATGCTACGGACACGTCCCCACCAAAACATAGAATATTTTCTGAAGATTTTTTGAAAAGCTATATAATTCCCTCTTGCTGTATCTCATTGAGTTGGGCCCTTAGGATGGTGCTCTAAGGGTGGGTATGGAGGTCCCTATACCCTCTATAAGTATTTAAAACCGTTTTTCAAAAATGGTTGTGGTAACCCAAAAACATAGTGCAATTTCTGAGAAGAAAAACATAGCCGATTTTCTGAGAAGAAAAACATAGAATATTTTCTGAAGATTTTTTCAAACTTCCATAAATCAGCCAGGCCGGCCCCCATTGACTTGGGCCCGTAGTAGGGTGCTGTCAGGGTGGGTATGGAGGTCCCTATACCCTTTAAAAGTATTTAAAACAGTTATAAAATTTCACCCCTGGTAACCCAAATGCTACGGACACGTCCCCACCAAAACATAGAATATTTTCTGAGAAGAAAAAACATAGCCGATTTTCTGAGAAGAAAAACATAGAATATTTTCAGAGGATTTTTAAAAACTTCCATAAAACACTCATTCTTCATCCCACTGACATGGGACAGCAGTGGGGTGCTGAAACAGGTGTCCTGGGGGTGGTGATGGCCTTTAAAAGTAATTTAGAGCCTTTTAAAAATGTCACCCCTGGTAAGCCAAATGCTACGGACACGTCCCCACCAAAACATAGTGCAATTTCTGAGAAGAAAAAACATAGAATATTTTCAGAGGATTTTTAAAAACTTCCATAAAACACTCATTCTTCATCCCACTGACTTGGGACCACAGTGGGGTGCTGAAACAGGTGTCCTGGGGGTGGTGATGGCCTTTAAAAGTATTTAAAACAGTTGTAAAATTTCACCCCTGGTAACCCAAATGCTACGGACACGTCCCCACCAAAACATAGTGCAATTTCTGAGAAGAAAAAACATAGCCGATTTTCTGACAAGAAAAAACATAGTCATTTTTCTGAAGATTTTTTGAAAAGCTATATAATTCCCTCTTGCTGTATCTCATTGAGTTGGGCCCTTAGGATGGTGCTCTAAGGGTGGGTATGGAGGTCCCTATACCCTCTATAAGTATTTAAAACCGTTTTTCAAAAATGGTTGTGGTAAGCCAGAATAAAACCAGGTGCCAGTTTGGACTTAGTGCAATTTCTGAGAAGAAAAACATAGAATATTTTCTGAAGATTTTTTCAAACTTCCATAAATCAGCCAGGCCGGCCCCCATTGACTTGGGCCCGTAGTAGGGTGCTGTCAGGGTGGGTATGGAGGTCCCTATACCCTTTAAAAGTATTTAAAACAGTTATAAAATTTCACCCCTGGTAACCCAAATGCTACGGACACGTCCCCACCAAAACATAGAATATTTTCTGAAGATTTTTTGAAAAGCTATATAATTCCCTCTTGCTGTATCTCATTGAGTTGGGCCCTTAGGATGGTGCTCTAAGGGTGGGTATGGAGGTCCCTATACCCTCTATAAGTATTTAAAACCGTTTTTCAAAAATGGTTGTGGTAACCCAAAAACATAGTGCAATTTCTGAGAAGAAAAACATAGCCGATTTTCTGAGAAGAAAAACATAGAATATTTTCTGAAGATTTTTTCAAACTTCCATAAATCAGCCAGGCCGGCCCCCATTGACTTGGGCCCGTAGTAGGGTGCTGTCAGGGTGGGTATGGAGGTCCCTATACCCTTTAAAAGTATTTAAAACAGTTATAAAATTTCACCCCTGGTAACCCAAATGCTACGGACACGTCCCCACCAAAACATAGTGCATATTTTCTGAGAAGAAAAAACATAGAATATTTTCAGAGGATTTTTAAAAACTTCCATAAAACACTCATTCTTCATCCCACTGACTTGGGACCACAGTGGGGTGCTGAAACAGGTGTCCTGGGGGTGGTGATGGCCTTTAAAAGTATTTAAAACAGTTGTAAAATTTCACCCCTGGTAACCCAAATGCTACGGACACGTCCCCACCAAAACATAGTGCAATTTCTGAGAAGAAAAAACATAGCCGATTTTCTGACAAGCAAAAAACATAGTCATTTTTCTGAAGATTTTTTGAAAAGCTATATAATTCCCTCTTGCTGTATCTCATTGAGTTGGGCCCTTAGGATGGTGCTCTAAGGGTGGGTATGGAGGTCCCTATACCCTCTATAAGTATTTAAAACCGTTTTTCAAAAATGGTTGTGGTAAGCCAGAATAAAACCAGGTGCCAGTTTGGACTTAGTGCAATTTCTGAGAAGAAAAACATAGAATATTTTCTGAAGATTTTTTCAAACTTCCATAAATCAGCCAGGCCGGCCCCCATTGACTTGGGCCCGTAGTAGGGTGCTGTCAGGGTGGGTATGGAGGTCCCTATACCCTTTAAAAGTATTTAAAACAGTTATAAAATTTCACCCCTGGTAACCCAAATGCTACGGACACGTCCCCACCAAAACATAGAATATTTTCTGAAGATTTTTTGAAAAGCTATATAATTCCCTCTTGCTGTATCTCATTGAGTTGGGCCCTTAGGATGGTGCTCTAAGGGTGGGTATGGAGGTCCCTATACCCTCTATAAGTATTTAAAACCGTTTTTCAAAAATGGTTGTGGTAACCCAAAAACATAGTGCAATTTCTGAGAAGAAAAACATAGCCGATTTTCTGAGAAGAAAAACATAGAATATTTTCTGAAGATTTTTTCAAACTTCCATAAATCAGCCAGGCCGGCCCCCATTGACTTGGGCCCGTAGTAGGGTGCTGTCAGGGTGGGTATGGAGGTCCCTATACCCTTTAAAAGTATTTAAAACAGTTATAAAATTTCACCCCTGGTAACCCAAATGCTACGGACACGTCCCCACCAAAACATAGAATATTTTCTGAGAAGAAAAAACATAGCCGATTTTCTGAGAAGAAAAACATAGAATATTTTCAGAGGATTTTTAAAAACTTCCATAAAACACTCATTCTTCATCCCACTGACATGGGACAGCAGTGGGGTGCTGAAACAGGTGTCCTGGGGGTGGTGATGGCCTTTAAAAGTAATTTAGAGCCTTTTAAAAATGTCACCCCTGGTAAGCCAAATGCTACGGACACGTCCCCACCAAAACATAGTGCAATTTCTGAGAAGAAAAAACATAGAATATTTTCAGAGGATTTTTAAAAACTTCCATAAAACACTCATTCTTCATCCCACTGACTTGGGACCACAGTGGGGTGCTGAAACAGGTGTCCTGGGGGTGGTGATGGCCTTTAAAAGTATTTAAAACAGTTGTAAAATTTCACCCCTGGTAACCCAAATGCTACGGACACGTCCCCACCAAAACATAGTGCAATTTCTGAGAAGAAAAAACATAGCCGATTTTCTGACAAGAAAAAACATAGTCATTTTTCTGAAGATTTTTTGAAAAGCTATATAATTCCCTCTTGCTGTATCTCATTGAGTTGGGCCCTTAGGATGGTGCTCTAAGGGTGGGTATGGAGGTCCCTATACCCTCTATAAGTATTTAAAACCGTTTTTCAAAAATGGTTGTGGTAAGCCAGAATAAAACCAGGTGCCAGTTTGGACTTAGTGCAATTTCTGAGAAGAAAAACATAGAATATTTTCTGAAGATTTTTTCAAACTTCCATAAATCAGCCAGGCCGGCCCCCATTGACTTGGGCCCGTAGTAGGGTGCTGTCAGGGTGGGTATGGAGGTCCCTATACCCTTTAAAAGTATTTAAAACAGTTATAAAATTTCACCCCTGGTAACCCAAATGCTACGGACACGTCCCCACCAAAACATAGAATATTTTCTGAAGATTTTTTGAAAAGCTATATAATTCCCTCTTGCTGTATCTCATTGAGTTGGGCCCTTAGGATGGTGCTCTAAGGGTGGGTATGGAGGTCCCTATACCCTCTATAAGTATTTAAAACCGTTTTTCAAAAATGGTTGTGGTAACCCAAAAACATAGTGCAATTTCTGAGAAGAAAAACATAGCCGATTTTCTGAGAAGAAAAACATAGAATATTTTCTGAAGATTTTTTCAAACTTCCATAAATCAGCCAGGCCGGCCCCCATTGACTTGGGCCCGTAGTAGGGTGCTGTCAGGGTGGGTATGGAGGTCCCTATACCCTTTAAAAGTATTTAAAACAGTTATAAAATTTCACCCCTGGTAACCCAAATGCTACGGACACGTCCCCACCAAAACATAGAATATTTTCTGAAGATTTTTTGAAAAGCTATATAATTCCCTCTTGCTGTATCTCATTGAGTTGGGCCCTTAGGATGGTGCTCTAAGGGTGGGTATGGAGGTCCCTATACCCTCTATAAGTATTTAAAACCGTTTTTCAAAAATGGTTGTGGTAACCCAAAAACATAGTGCAATTTCTGAGAAGAAAAACATAGCCGATTTTCTGAGAAGAAAAACATAGAATATTTTCTGAAGATTTTTTCAAACTTCCATAAATCAGCCAGGCCGGCCCCCATTGACTTGGGCCCGTAGTAGGGTGCTGTCAGGGTGGGTATGGAGGTCCCTATACCCTTTAAAAGTATTTAAAACAGTTATAAAATTTCACCCCTGGTAACCCAAATGCTACGGACACGTCCCCACCAAAACATAGAATATTTTCTGAAGATTTTTTGAAAAGCTATATAATTCCCTCTTGCTGTATCTCATTGAGTTGGGCCCTTAGGATGGTGCTCTAAGGGTGGGTATGGAGGTCCCTATACCCTCTATAAGTATTTAAAACCGTTTTTCAAAAATGGTTGTGGTAACCCAAAAACATAGTGCAATTTCTGAGAAGAAAAACATAGCCGATTTTCTGAGAAGAAAAACATAGAATATTTTCTGAAGATTTTTTCAAACTTCCATAAATCAGCCAGGCCGGCCCCCATTGACTTGGGCCCGTAGTAGGGTGCTGTCAGGGTGGGTATGGAGGTCCCTATACCCTTTAAAAGTATTTAAAACAGTTATAAAATTTCACCCCTGGTAACCCAAATGCTACGGACACGTCCCCACCAAAACATAGAATATTTTCTGAGAAGAAAAAACATAGCCGATTTTCTGAGAAGAAAAACATAGAATATTTTCAGAGGATTTTTAAAAACTTCCATAAAACACTCATTCTTCATCCCACTGACATGGGACAGCAGTGGGGTGCTGAAACAGGTGTCCTGGGGGTGGTGATGGCCTTTAAAAGTAATTTAGAGCCTTTTAAAAATGTCACCCCTGGTAAGCCAAATGCTACGGACACGTCCCCACCAAAACATAGTGCAATTTCTGAGAAGAAAAAACATAGAATATTTTCAGAGGATTTTTAAAAACTTCCATAAAACACTCATTCTTCATCCCACTGACTTGGGACCACAGTGGGGTGCTGAAACAGGTGTCCTGGGGGTGGTGATGGCCTTTAAAAGTATTTAAAACAGTTGTAAAATTTCACCCCTGGTAACCCAAATGCTACGGACACGTCCCCACCAAAACATAGTGCAATTTCTGAGAAGAAAAAACATAGCCGATTTTCTGACAAGAAAAAACATAGTCATTTTTCTGAAGATTTTTTGAAAAGCTATATAATTCCCTCTTGCTGTATCTCATTGAGTTGGGCCCTTAGGATGGTGCTCTAAGGGTGGGTATGGAGGTCCCTATACCCTCTATAAGTATTTAAAACCGTTTTTCAAAAATGGTTGTGGTAACCCAAAATAAAACCAGGTGCCCGTTTGGACTTAGTGCAATTTCTGAGAAGAAAAACATAGAATATTTTCTGAAGATTTTTTCAAACTTCCATAAATCAGCCAGGCCGGCCCCCATTGACTTGGGCCCGTAGTAGGGTGCTGTCAGGGTGGGTATGGAGGTCCCTATACCCTTTAAAAGTATTTAAAACAGTTATAAAATTTCACCCCTGGTAACCCAAATGCTACGGACACGTCCCCACCAAAACATAGAATATTTTCTGAAGATTTTTTGAAAAGCTATATAATTCCCTCTTGCTGTATCTCATTGAGTTGGGCCCTTAGGATGGTGCTCTAAGGGTGGGTATGGAGGTCCCTATACCCTCTATAAGTATTTAAAACCGTTTTTCAAAAATGGTTGTGGTAACCCAAAAACATAGTGCAATTTCTGAGAAGAAAAACATAGCCGATTTTCTGAGAAGAAAAACATAGAATATTTTCTGAAGATTTTTTCAAACTTCCATAAATCAGCCAGGCCGGCCCCCATTGACTTGGGCCCGTAGTAGGGTGCTGTCAGGGTGGGTATGGAGGTCCCTATACCCTTTAAAAGTATTTAAAACAGTTATAAAATTTCACCCCTGGTAACCCAAATGCTACGGACACGTCCCCACCAAAACATAGAATATTTTCTGAAGATTTTTTGAAAAGCTATATAATTCCCTCTTGCTGTATCTCATTGAGTTGGGCCCTTAGGATGGTGCTCTAAGGGTGGGTATGGAGGTCCCTATACCCTCTATAAGTATTTAAAACCGTTTTTCAAAAATGGTTGTGGTAACCCAAAAACATAGTGCAATTTCTGAGAAGAAAAACATAGCCGATTTTCTGAGAAGAAAAACATAGAATATTTTCTGAAGATTTTTTCAAACTTCCATAAATCAGCCAGGCCGGCCCCCATTGACTTGGGCCCGTAGTAGGGTGCTGTCAGGGTGGGTATGGAGGTCCCTATACCCTTTAAAAGTATTTAAAACAGTTATAAAATTTCACCCCTGGTAACCCAAATGCTACGGACACGTCCCCACCAAAACATAGTGCAATTTCTGAGAAGAAAAAACATAGAATATTTTCTGAGAATTTTGGACTTAGTCTCTGAGCGGAAAGCATTAGGGTAACCAGATGCACATAGGTTGTTTCGGGTGACCAGGTGCACGCTGTTGGTAGCAGCGGGGCTATATGCTTTAGTGTCCGAGGAAGGGTGCTTAAGAGTGGGTGCCCTGGTTCGGATGGTGGTGGGTGCCCTGGTTCGGATGGTGGTGGGTGCCCTGGTTCGGATGGTGGTGGGTGCCCTGGTTCGGATGGTGGTGGGTGCCCTGGTTCGGATGGAGGTGGGTGCCCTGGTTCGGATGGTGGTGGGTGCCCTGGTTCGGATGGTGGTGGGTGCCCTGGTATTTAAAACCGTTATAACATTTCACCCCTGGTAACCCAAATGCTACGGACACGTCCCCACCAAAACATAGTGCAATTTCTGAGAAGAAAAAACATAGCCGATTTTCTGAGAAGAAAAAACATAGAATATTTTCAGAGGATTTTTAAAAACTTCCATAAAACACTCATTCTTCATCCCACTGACTTGGGACCACAGTGGGGTGCTGAAACAGGTGTCCTGGGGGTGGTGATGGCCTTTAAAAGTATTTAAAACAGTTGTAAAATTTCACCCCTGGTAACCCAAATGCTACGGACACGTCCCCACCAAAACATAGTGCAATTTCTGAGAAGAAAAAACATAGCCGATTTTCTGACAAGAAAAAACATAGTCATTTTTCTGAAGATTTTTTGAAAAGCTATATAATTCCCTCTTGCTGTATCTCATTGAGTTGGGCCCTTAGGATGGTGCTCTAAGGGTGGGTATGGAGGTCCCTATACCCTCTATAAGTATTTAAAACCGTTTTTCAAAAATGGTTGTGGTAAGCCAGAATAAAACCAGGTGCCAGTTTGGACTTAGTGCAATTTCTGAGAAGAAAAACATAGAATATTTTCTGAAGATTTTTTCAAACTTCCATAAATCAGCCAGGCCGGCCCCCATTGACTTGGGCCCGTAGTAGGGTGCTGTCAGGGTGGGTATGGAGGTCCCTATACCCTTTAAAAGTATTTAAAACAGTTATAAAATTTCACCCCTGGTAACCCAAATGCTACGGACACGTCCCCACCAAAACATAGAATATTTTCTGAAGATTTTTTGAAAAGCTATATAATTCCCTCTTGCTGTATCTCATTGAGTTGGGCCCTTAGGATGGTGCTCTAAGGGTGGGTATGGAGGTCCCTATACCCTCTATAAGTATTTAAAACCGTTTTTCAAAAATGGTTGTGGTAACCCAAAAACATAGTGCAATTTCTGAGAAGAAAAACATAGCCGATTTTCTGAGAAGAAAAACATAGAATATTTTCTGAAGATTTTTTCAAACTTCCATAAATCAGCCAGGCCGGCCCCCATTGACTTGGGCCCGTAGTAGGGTGCTGTCAGGGTGGGTATGGAGGTCCCTATACCCTTTAAAAGTATTTAAAACAGTTATAAAATTTCACCCCTGGTAACCCAAATGCTACGGACACGTCCCCACCAAAACATAGAATATTTTCTGAGAAGAAAAAACATAGCCGATTTTCTGAGAAGAAAAACATAGAATATTTTCAGAGGATTTTTAAAAACTTCCATAAAACACTCATTCTTCATCCCACTGACATGGGACAGCAGTGGGGTGCTGAAACAGGTGTCCTGGGGGTGGTGATGGCCTTTAAAAGTAATTTAGAGCCTTTTAAAAATGTCACCCCTGGTAAGCCAAATGCTACGGACACGTCCCCACCAAAACATAGTGCAATTTCTGAGAAGAAAAAACATAGAATATTTTCAGAGGATTTTTAAAAACTTCCATAAAACACTCATTCTTCATCCCACTGACTTGGGACCACAGTGGGGTGCTGAAACAGGTGTCCTGGGGGTGGTGATGGCCTTTAAAAGTATTTAAAACAGTTGTAAAATTTCACCCCTGGTAACCCAAATGCTACGGACACGTCCCCACCAAAACATAGTGCAATTTCTGAGAAGAAAAAACATAGCCGATTTTCTGACAAGAAAAAACATAGTCATTTTTCTGAAGATTTTTTGAAAAGCTATATAATTCCCTCTTGCTGTATCTCATTGAGTTGGGCCCTTAGGATGGTGCTCTAAGGGTGGGTATGGAGGTCCCTATACCCTCTATAAGTATTTAAAACCGTTTTTCAAAAATGGTTGTGGTAAGCCAGAATAAAACCAGGTGCCAGTTTGGACTTAGTGCAATTTCTGAGAAGAAAAACATAGAATATTTTCTGAAGATTTTTTCAAACTTCCATAAATCAGCCAGGCCGGCCCCCATTGACTTGGGCCCGTAGTAGGGTGCTGTCAGGGTGGGTATGGAGGTCCCTATACCCTTTAAAAGTATTTAAAACAGTTATAAAATTTCACCCCTGGTAACCCAAATGCTACGGACACGTCCCCACCAAAACATAGAATATTTTCTGAAGATTTTTTGAAAAGCTATATAATTCCCTCTTGCTGTATCTCATTGAGTTGGGCCCTTAGGATGGTGCTCTAAGGGTGGGTATGGAGGTCCCTATACCCTCTATAAGTATTTAAAACCGTTTTTCAAAAATGGTTGTGGTAAGCCAGAATAAAACCAGGTGCCAGTTTGGACTTAGTGCAATTTCTGAGAAGAAAAACATAGAATATTTTCTGAAGATTTTTTCAAACTTCCATAAATCAGCCAGGCCGGCCCCCATTGACTTGGGCCCGTAGTAGGGTGCTGTCAGGGTGGGTATGGAGGTCCCTATACCCTTTAAAAGTATTTAAAACAGTTATAAAATTTCACCCCTGGTAACCCAAATGCTACGGACACGTCCCCACCAAAACATAGAATATTTTCTGAAGATTTTTTGAAAAGCTATATAATTCCCTCTTGCTGTATCTCATTGAGTTGGGCCCTTAGGATGGTGCTCTAAGGGTGGGTATGGAGGTCCCTATACCCTCTATAAGTATTTAAAACCGTTTTTCAAAAATGGTTGTGGTAACCCAAAAACATAGTGCAATTTCTGAGAAGAAAAACATAGCCGATTTTCTGAGAAGAAAAACATAGAATATTTTCTGAAGATTTTTTCAAACTTCCATAAATCAGCCAGGCCGGCCCCCATTGACTTGGGCCCGTAGTAGGGTGCTGTCAGGGTGGGTATGGAGGTCCCTATACCCTTTAAAAGTATTTAAAACAGTTATAAAATTTCACCCCTGGTAACCCAAATGCTACGGACACGTCCCCACCAAAACATAGAATATTTTCTGAGAAGAAAAAACATAGCCGATTTTCTGAGAAGAAAAACATAGAATATTTTCAGAGGATTTTTAAAAACTTCCATAAAACACTCATTCTTCATCCCACTGACATGGGACAGCAGTGGGGTGCTGAAACAGGTGTCCTGGGGGTGGTGATGGCCTTTAAAAGTAATTTAGAGCCTTTTAAAAATGTCACCCCTGGTAAGCCAAATGCTACGGACACGTCCCCACCAAAACATAGTGCAATTTCTGAGAAGAAAAAACATAGAATATTTTCAGAGGATTTTTAAAAACTTCCATAAAACACTCATTCTTCATCCCACTGACTTGGGACCACAGTGGGGTGCTGAAACAGGTGTCCTGGGGGTGGTGATGGCCTTTAAAAGTATTTAAAACAGTTGTAAAATTTCACCCCTGGTAACCCAAATGCTACGGACACGTCCCCACCAAAACATAGTGCAATTTCTGAGAAGAAAAAACATAGCCGATTTTCTGACAAGAAAAAACATAGTCATTTTTCTGAAGATTTTTTGAAAAGCTATATAATTCCCTCTTGCTGTATCTCATTGAGTTGGGCCCTTAGGATGGTGCTCTAAGGGTGGGTATGGAGGTCCCTATACCCTCTATAAGTATTTAAAACCGTTTTTCAAAAATGGTTGTGGTAACCCAAAATAAAACCAGGTGCCAGTTTGGACTTAGTGCAATTTCTGAGAAGAAAAACATAGAATATTTTCTGAAGATTTTTTCAAACTTCCATAAATCAGCCAGGCCGGCCCCCATTGACTTGGGCCCGTAGTAGGGTGCTGTCAGGGTGGGTATGGAGGTCCCTATACCCTTTAAAAGTATTTAAAACAGTTATAAAATTTCACCCCTGGTAACCCAAATGCTACGGACACGTCCCCACCAAAACATAGAATATTTTCTGAAGATTTTTTGAAAAGCTATATAATTCCCTCTTGCTGTATCTCATTGAGTTGGGCCCTTAGGATGGTGCTCTAAGGGTGGGTATGGAGGTCCCTATACCCTCTATAAGTATTTAAAACCGTTTTTCAAAAATGGTTGTGGTAACCCAAAAACATAGTGCAATTTCTGAGAAGAAAAACATAGCCGATTTTCTGAGAAGAAAAACATAGAATATTTTCTGAAGATTTTTTCAAACTTCCATAAATCAGCCAGGCCGGCCCCCATTGACTTGGGCCCGTAGTAGGGTGCTGTCAGGGTGGGTATGGAGGTCCCTATACCCTTTAAAAGTATTTAAAACAGTTGTAAAATTTCACCCCTGGTAACCCAAATGCTACGGACACGTCCCCACCAAAACATAGTGCAATTTCTGAGAAGAAAAAACATAGCCGATTTTCTGACAAGAAAAAACATAGTCATTTTTCTGAAGATTTTTTGAAAAGCTATATAATTCCCTCTTGCTGTATCTCATTGAGTTGGGCCCTTAGGATGGTGCTCTAAGGGTGGGTATGGAGGTCCCTATACCCTCTATAAGTATTTAAAACCGTTTTTCAAAAATGGTTGTGGTAACCCAGAATAAAACCAGGTGCCAGTTTGGACTTAGTGCAATTTCTGAGAAGAAAAACATAGAATATTTTCTGAAGATTTTTTCAAACTTCCATAAATCAGCCAGGCCGGCCCCCATTGACTTGGGCCCGTAGTAGGGTGCTGTCAGGGTGGGTATGGAGGTCCCTATACCCTTTAAAAGTATTTAAAACAGTTATAAAATTTCACCCCTGGTAACCCAAATGCTACGGACACGTCCCCACCAAAACATAGAATATTTTCTGAAGATTTTTTGAAAAGCTATATAATTCCCTCTTGCTGTATCTCATTGAGTTGGGCCCTTAGGATGGTGCTCTAAGGGTGGGTATGGAGGTCCCTATACCCTCTATAAGTATTTAAAACCGTTTTTCAAAAATGGTTGTGGTAACCCAAAAACATAGTGCAATTTCTGAGAAGAAAAACATAGCCGATTTTCTGAGAAGAAAAACATAGAATATTTTCTGAAGATTTTTTCAAACTTCCATAAATCAGCCAGGCCGGCCCCCATTGACTTGGGCCCGTAGTAGGGTGCTGTCAGGGTGGGTATGGAGGTCCCTATACCCTTTAAAAGTATTTAAAACAGTTATAAAATTTCACCCCTGGTAACCCAAATGCTACGGACACGTCCCCACCAAAACATAGAATATTTTCTGAAGATTTTTTGAAAAGCTATATAATTCCCTCTTGCTGTATCTCATTGAGTTGGGCCCTTAGGATGGTGCTCTAAGGGTGGGTATGGAGGTCCCTATACCCTCTATAAGTATTTAAAACCGTTTTTCAAAAATGGTTGTGGTAACCCAGAATAACACCAGGTGCCAGTTCTGAGGAAAACATAGCTGCAATTTCTGAGAAGAAAAACATAGAATATTTTCTGAAGATTTTTTCAAACTTCCATAAATCAGCCAGGCCGGCCCCCATTGACTTGGGCCCGTAGTAGGGTGCTGTCAGGGTGGGTATGGAGGTCCCTATACCCTTTAAAAGTATTTAAAACAGTTATAAAATTTCACCCCTGGTAACCCAAATGCTACGGACACGTCCCCACCAAAACATAGAATATTTTCTGAAGATTTTTTGAAAAGCTATATAATTCCCTCTTGCTGTATCTCATTGAGTTGGGCCCTTAGGATGGTGCTCTAAGGGTGGGTATGGAGGTCCCTATACCCTCTATAAGTATTTAAAACCGTTTTTCAAAAATGGTTGTGGTAACCCAAAAACATAGTGCAATTTCTGAGAAGAAAAACATAGCCGATTTTCTGAGAAGAAAAACATAGAATATTTTCTGAAGATTTTTTCAAACTTCCATAAATCAGCCAGGCCGGCCCCCATTGACTTGGGCCCGTAGTAGGGTGCTGTCAGGGTGGGTATGGAGGTCCCTATACCCTTTAAAAGTATTTAAAACAGTTATAAAATTTCACCCCTGGTAACCCAAATGCTACGGACACGTCCCCACCAAAACATAGAATATTTTCTGAGAAGAAAAAACATAGCCGATTTTCTGAGAAGAAAAACATAGAATATTTTCAGAGGATTTTTAAAAACTTCCATAAAACACTCATTCTTCATCCCACTGACATGGGACAGCAGTGGGGTGCTGAAACAGGTGTCCTGGGGGTGGTGATGGCCTTTAAAAGTAATTTAGAGCCTTTTAAAAATGTCACCCCTGGTAAGCCAAATGCTACGGACACGTCCCCACCAAAACATAGTGCAATTTCTGAGAAGAAAAAACATAGAATATTTTCAGAGGATTTTTAAAAACTTCCATAAAACACTCATTCTTCATCCCACTGACTTGGGACCACAGTGGGGTGCTGAAACAGGTGTCCTGGGGGTGGTGATGGCCTTTAAAAGTATTTAAAACAGTTGTAAAATTTCACCCCTGGTAACCCAAATGCTACGGACACGTCCCCACCAAAACATAGTGCAATTTCTGAGAAGAAAAAACATAGCCGATTTTCTGACAAGAAAAAACATAGTCATTTTTCTGAAGATTTTTTGAAAAGCTATATAATTCCCTCTTGCTGTATCTCATTGAGTTGGGCCCTTAGGATGGTGCTCTAAGGGTGGGTATGGAGGTCCCTATACCCTCTATAAGTATTTAAAACCGTTTTTCAAAAATGGTTGTGGTAAGCCAGAATAAAACCAGGTGCCAGTTTGGACTTAGTGCAATTTCTGAGAAGAAAAACATAGAATATTTTCTGAAGATTTTTTCAAACTTCCATAAATCAGCCAGGCCGGCCCCCATTGACTTGGGCCCGTAGTAGGGTGCTGTCAGGGTGGGTATGGAGGTCCCTATACCCTTTAAAAGTATTTAAAACAGTTATAAAATTTCACCCCTGGTAACCCAAATGCTACGGACACGTCCCCACCAAAACATAGAATATTTTCTGAAGATTTTTTGAAAAGCTATATAATTCCCTCTTGCTGTATCTCATTGAGTTGGGCCCTTAGGATGGTGCTCTAAGGGTGGGTATGGAGGTCCCTATACCCTCTATAAGTATTTAAAACCGTTTTTCAAAAATGGTTGTGGTAACCCAAAAACATAGTGCAATTTCTGAGAAGAAAAACATAGCCGATTTTCTGAGAAGAAAAACATAGAATATTTTCTGAAGATTTTTTCAAACTTCCATAAATCAGCCAGGCCGGCCCCCATTGACTTGGGCCCGTAGTAGGGTGCTGTCAGGGTGGGTATGGAGGTCCCTATACCCTTTAAAAGTATTTAAAACAGTTATAAAATTTCACCCCTGGTAACCCAAATGCTACGGACACGTCCCCACCAAAACATAGAATATTTTCTGAAGATTTTTTGAAAAGCTATATAATTCCCTCTTGCTGTATCTCATTGAGTTGGGCCCTTAGGATGGTGCTCTAAGGGTGGGTATGGAGGTCCCTATACCCTCTATAAGTATTTAAAACCGTTTTTCAAAAATGGTTGTGGTAACCCAGAATAAAACCAGGTGCCAGTTTGGACTTAGTGCAATTTCTGAGAAGAAAAACATAGAATATTTTCTGAAGATTTTTTCAAACTTCCATAAATCAGCCAGGCCGGCCCCCATTGACTTGGGCCCGTAGTAGGGTGCTGTCAGGGTGGGTATGGAGGTCCCTATACCCTTTAAAAGTATTTAAAACAGTTATAAAATTTCACCCCTGGTAACCCAAATGCTACGGACACGTCCCCACCAAAACATAGAATATTTTCTGAAGATTTTTTGAAAAGCTATATAATTCCCTCTTGCTGTATCTCATTGAGTTGGGCCCTTAGGATGGTGCTCTAAGGGTGGGTATGGAGGTCCCTATACCCTCTATAAGTATTTAAAACCGTTTTTCAAAAATGGTTGTGGTAAGCCAAATAACACAGTGCCATTTCTGAGAACATAGTGCAATTTCTGAGAAGAAAAACATAGAATATTTTCAGAGGATTTTTAAAAACTTCCATAAAACACTCATTCTTCATCCCACTGACTTGGGACCACAGTGGGGTGCTGAAACAGGTGTCCTGGGGGTGGTGATGGCCTTTAAAAGTATTTAAAACAGTTGTAAAATTTCACCCCTGGTAACCCAAATGCTACGGACACGTCCCCACCAAAACATAGTGCAATTTCTGAGAAGAAAAAACATAGCCGATTTTCTGACAAGAAAAAACATAGTCATTTTTCTGAAGATTTTTTGAAAAGCTATATAATTCCCTCTTGCTGTATCTCATTGAGTTGGGCCCTTAGGATGGTGCTCTAAGGGTGGGTATGGAGGTCCCTATACCCTCTATAAGTATTTAAAACCGTTTTTCAAAAATGGTTGTGGTAACCCAGAATAAAACCAGGTGCCAGTTTGGACTTAGTGCAATTTCTGAGAAGAAAAACATAGAATATTTTCTGAAGATTTTTTCAAACTTCCATAAATCAGCCAGGCCGGCCCCCATTGACTTGGGCCCGTAGTAGGGTGCTGTCAGGGTGGGTATGGAGGTCCCTATACCCTTTAAAAGTATTTAAAACAGTTATAAAATTTCACCCCTGGTAACCCAAATGCTACGGACACGTCCCCACCAAAACATAGAATATTTTCTGAAGATTTTTTGAAAAGCTATATAATTCCCTCTTGCTGTATCTCATTGAGTTGGGCCCTTAGGATGGTGCTCTAAGGGTGGGTATGGAGGTCCCTATACCCTCTATAAGTATTTAAAACCGTTTTTCAAAAATGGTTGTGGTAACCCAAAAACATAGTGCAATTTCTGAGAAGAAAAACATAGCCGATTTTCTGAGAAGAAAAACATAGAATATTTTCTGAAGATTTTTTCAAACTTCCATAAATCAGCCAGGCCGGCCCCCATTGACTTGGGCCCGTAGTAGGGTGCTGTCAGGGTGGGTATGGAGGTCCCTATACCCTTTAAAAGTATTTAAAACAGTTATAAAATTTCACCCCTGGTAACCCAAATGCTACGGACACGTCCCCACCAAAACATAGAATATTTTCTGAGAAGAAAAAACATAGCCGATTTTCTGAGAAGAAAAACATAGAATATTTTCAGAGGATTTTTAAAAACTTCCATAAAACACTCATTCTTCATCCCACTGACATGGGACAGCAGTGGGGTGCTGAAACAGGTGTCCTGGGGGTGGTGATGGCCTTTAAAAGTAATTTAGAGCCTTTTAAAAATGTCACCCCTGGTAAGCCAAATGCTACGGACACGTCCCCACCAAAACATAGTGCAATTTCTGAGAAGAAAAAACATAGAATATTTTCAGAGGATTTTTAAAAACTTCCATAAAACACTCATTCTTCATCCCACTGACTTGGGACCACAGTGGGGTGCTGAAACAGGTGTCCTGGGGGTGGTGATGGCCTTTAAAAGTATTTAAAACAGTTGTAAAATTTCACCCCTGGTAACCCAAATGCTACGGACACGTCCCCACCAAAACATAGTGCAATTTCTGAGAAGAAAAAACATAGCCGATTTTCTGACAAGAAAAAACATAGTCATTTTTCTGAAGATTTTTTGAAAAGCTATATAATTCCCTCTTGCTGTATCTCATTGAGTTGGGCCCTTAGGATGGTGCTCTAAGGGTGGGTATGGAGGTCCCTATACCCTCTATAAGTATTTAAAACCGTTTTTCAAAAATGGTTGTGGTAAGCCAGAATAAAACCAGGTGCCAGTTTGGACTTAGTGCAATTTCTGAGAAGAAAAACATAGAATATTTTCTGAAGATTTTTTCAAACTTCCATAAATCAGCCAGGCCGGCCCCCATTGACTTGGGCCCGTAGTAGGGTGCTGTCAGGGTGGGTATGGAGGTCCCTATACCCTTTAAAAGTATTTAAAACAGTTATAAAATTTCACCCCTGGTAACCCAAATGCTACGGACACGTCCCCACCAAAACATAGAATATTTTCTGAGAAGAAAAAACATAGCCGATTTTCTGAGAAGAAAAACATAGAATATTTTCAGAGGATTTTTAAAAACTTCCATAAAACACTCATTCTTCATCCCACTGACATGGGACAGCAGTGGGGTGCTGAAACAGGTGTCCTGGGGGTGGTGATGGCCTTTAAAAGTAATTTAGAGCCTTTTAAAAATGTCACCCCTGGTAAGCCAAATGCTACGGACACGTCCCCACCAAAACATAGTGCAATTTCTGAGAAGAAAAAACATAGAATATTTTCAGAGGATTTTTAAAAACTTCCATAAAACACTCATTCTTCATCCCACTGACTTGGGACCACAGTGGGGTGCTGAAACAGGTGTCCTGGGGGTGGTGATGGCCTTTAAAAGTATTTAAAACAGTTGTAAAATTTCACCCCTGGTAACCCAAATGCTACGGACACGTCCCCACCAAAACATAGTGCAATTTCTGAGAAGAAAAAACATAGCCGATTTTCTGACAAGAAAAAACATAGTCATTTTTCTGAAGATTTTTTGAAAAGCTATATAATTCCCTCTTGCTGTATCTCATTGAGTTGGGCCCTTAGGATGGTGCTCTAAGGGTGGGTATGGAGGTCCCTATACCCTCTATAAGTATTTAAAACCGTTTTTCAAAAATGGTTGTGGTAACCCAGAATAAAACCAGGTGCCAGTTTGGACTTAGTGCAATTTCTGAGAAGAAAAACATAGAATATTTTCTGAAGATTTTTTCAAACTTCCATAAATCAGCCAGGCCGGCCCCCATTGACTTGGGCCCGTAGTAGGGTGCTGTCAGGGTGGGTATGGAGGTCCCTATACCCTTTAAAAGTATTTAAAACAGTTATAAAATTTCACCCCTGGTAACCCAAATGCTACGGACACGTCCCCACCAAAACATAGAATATTTTCTGAGAAGAAAAAACATAGCCGATTTTCTGAGAAGAAAAACATAGAATATTTTCAGAGGATTTTTAAAAACTTCCATAAAACACTCATTCTTCATCCCACTGACATGGGACAGCAGTGGGGTGCTGAAACAGGTGTCCTGGGGGTGGTGATGGCCTTTAAAAGTAATTTAGAGCCTTTTAAAAATGTCACCCCTGGTAAGCCAAATGCTACGGACACGTCCCCACCAAAACATAGTGCAATTTCTGAGAAGAAAAAACATAGAATATTTTCAGAGGATTTTTAAAAACTTCCATAAAACACTCATTCTTCATCCCACTGACTTGGGACCACAGTGGGGTGCTGAAACAGGTGTCCTGGGGGTGGTGATGGCCTTTAAAAGTATTTAAAACAGTTGTAAAATTTCACCCCTGGTAACCCAAATGCTACGGACACGTCCCCACCAAAACATAGTGCAATTTCTGAGAAGAAAAAACATAGCCGATTTTCTGACAAGAAAAAACATAGTCATTTTTCTGAAGATTTTTTGAAAAGCTATATAATTCCCTCTTGCTGTATCTCATTGAGTTGGGCCCTTAGGATGGTGCTCTAAGGGTGGGTATGGAGGTCCCTATACCCTCTATAAGTATTTAAAACCGTTTTTCAAAAATGGTTGTGGTAACCCAGAATAAAACCAGGTGCCAGTTTGGACTTAGTGCAATTTCTGAGAAGAAAAACATAGAATATTTTCTGAAGATTTTTTCAAACTTCCATAAATCAGCCAGGCCGGCCCCCATTGACTTGGGCCCGTAGTAGGGTGCTGTCAGGGTGGGTATGGAGGTCCCTATACCCTTTAAAAGTATTTAAAACAGTTATAAAATTTCACCCCTGGTAACCCAAATGCTACGGACACGTCCCCACCAAAACATAGAATATTTTCTGAGAAGAAAAAACATAGCCGATTTTCTGAGAAGAAAAACATAGAATATTTTCAGAGGATTTTTAAAAACTTCCATAAAACACTCATTCTTCATCCCACTGACATGGGACAGCAGTGGGGTGCTGAAACAGGTGTCCTGGGGGTGGTGATGGCCTTTAAAAGTAATTTAGAGCCTTTTAAAAATGTCACCCCTGGTAAGCCAAATGCTACGGACACGTCCCCACCAAAACATAGTGCAATTTCTGAGAAGAAAAAACATAGAATATTTTCAGAGGATTTTTAAAAACTTCCATAAAACACTCATTCTTCATCCCACTGACTTGGGACCACAGTGGGGTGCTGAAACAGGTGTCCTGGGGGTGGTGATGGCCTTTAAAAGTATTTAAAACAGTTGTAAAATTTCACCCCTGGTAACCCAAATGCTACGGACACGTCCCCACCAAAACATAGTGCAATTTCTGAGAAGAAAAAACATAGCCGATTTTCTGACAAGAAAAAACATAGTCATTTTTCTGAAGATTTTTTGAAAAGCTATATAATTCCCTCTTGCTGTATCTCATTGAGTTGGGCCCTTAGGATGGTGCTCTAAGGGTGGGTATGGAGGTCCCTATACCCTCTATAAGTATTTAAAACCGTTTTTCAAAAATGGTTGTGGTAACCCAGAATAAAACCAGGTGCCAGTTTGGACTTAGTGCAATTTCTGAGAAGAAAAACATAGAATATTTTCTGAAGATTTTTTCAAACTTCCATAAATCAGCCAGGCCGGCCCCCATTGACTTGGGCCCGTAGTAGGGTGCTGTCAGGGTGGGTATGGAGGTCCCTATACCCTTTAAAAGTATTTAAAACAGTTATAAAATTTCACCCCTGGTAACCCAAATGCTACGGACACGTCCCCACCAAAACATAGAATATTTTCTGAAGATTTTTTGAAAAGCTATATAATTCCCTCTTGCTGTATCTCATTGAGTTGGGCCCTTAGGATGGTGCTCTAAGGGTGGGTATGGAGGTCCCTATACCCTCTATAAGTATTTAAAACCGTTTTTCAAAAATGGTTGTGGTAACCCAGAATAAAACCAGGTGCCAGTTTGGACTTAGTGCAATTTCTGAGAAGAAAAACATAGAATATTTTCTGAAGATTTTTTCAAACTTCCATAAATCAGCCAGGCCGGCCCCCATTGACTTGGGCCCGTAGTAGGGTGCTGTCAGGGTGGGTATGGAGGTCCCTATACCCTTTAAAAGTATTTAAAACAGTTATAAAATTTCACCCCTGGTAACCCAAATGCTACGGACACGTCCCCACCAAAACATAGAATATTTTCTGAGAAGAAAAAACATAGCCGATTTTCTGAGAAGAAAAACATAGAATATTTTCAGAGGATTTTTAAAAACTTCCATAAAACACTCATTCTTCATCCCACTGACATGGGACAGCAGTGGGGTGCTGAAACAGGTGTCCTGGGGGTGGTGATGGCCTTTAAAAGTATTTAAAACAGTTGTAAAATTTCACCCCTGGTAACCCAAATGCTACGGACACGTCCCCACCAAAACATAGTGCAATTTCTGAGAAGAAAAAACATAGCCGATTTTCTGACAAGAAAAAACATAGTCATTTTTCTGAAGATTTTTTGAAAAGCTATATAATTCCCTCTTGCTGTATCTCATTGAGTTGGGCCCTTAGGATGGTGCTCTAAGGGTGGGTATGGAGGTCCCTATACCCTCTATAAGTATTTAAAACCGTTTTTCAAAAATGGTTGTGGTAACCCAGAATAAAACCAGGTGCCAGTTTGGACTTAGTGCAATTTCTGAGAAGAAAAACATAGAATATTTTCTGAAGATTTTTTCAAACTTCCATAAATCAGCCAGGCCGGCCCCCATTGACTTGGGCCCGTAGTAGGGTGCTGTCAGGGTGGGTATGGAGGTCCCTATACCCTTTAAAAGTATTTAAAACAGTTATAAAATTTCACCCCTGGTAACCCAAATGCTACGGACACGTCCCCACCAAAACATAGAATATTTTCTGAAGATTTTTTGAAAAGCTATATAATTCCCTCTTGCTGTATCTCATTGAGTTGGGCCCTTAGGATGGTGCTCTAAGGGTGGGTATGGAGGTCCCTATACCCTCTATAAGTATTTAAAACCGTTTTTCAAAAATGGTTGTGGTAACCCAAAAACATAGTGCAATTTCTGAGAAGAAAAACATAGCCGATTTTCTGAGAAGAAAAACATAGAATATTTTCTGAAGATTTTTTCAAACTTCCATAAATCAGCCAGGCCGGCCCCCATTGACTTGGGCCCGTAGTAGGGTGCTGTCAGGGTGGGTATGGAGGTCCCTATACCCTTTAAAAGTATTTAAAACAGTTATAAAATTTCACCCCTGGTAACCCAAATGCTACGGACACGTCCCCACCAAAACATAGAATATTTTCTGAAGATTTTTTGAAAAGCTATATAATTCCCTCTTGCTGTATCTCATTGAGTTGGGCCCTTAGGATGGTGCTCTAAGGGTGGGTATGGAGGTCCCTATACCCTCTATAAGTATTTAAAACCGTTTTTCAAAAATGGTTGTGGTAACCCAGAATAAAACCAGGTGCCAGTTTGGACTTAGTGCAATTTCTGAGAAGAAAAACATAGAATATTTTCTGAAGATTTTTTCAAACTTCCATAAATCAGCCAGGCCGGCCCCCATTGACTTGGGCCCGTAGTAGGGTGCTGTCAGGGTGGGTATGGAGGTCCCTATACCCTTTAAAAGTATTTAAAACAGTTATAAAATTTCACCCCTGGTAACCCAAATGCTACGGACACGTCCCCACCAAAACATAGAATATTTTCTGAGAAGAAAAAACATAGCCGATTTTCTGAGAAGAAAAACATAGAATATTTTCAGAGGATTTTTAAAAACTTCCATAAAACACTCATTCTTCATCCCACTGACATGGGACAGCAGTGGGGTGCTGAAACAGGTGTCCTGGGGGTGGTGATGGCCTTTAAAAGTATTTAAAACAGTTGTAAAATTTCACCCCTGGTAACCCAAATGCTACGGACACGTCCCCACCAAAACATAGTGCAATTTCTGAGAAGAAAAAACATAGCCGATTTTCTGACAAGAAAAAACATAGTCATTTTTCTGAAGATTTTTTGAAAAGCTATATAATTCCCTCTTGCTGTATCTCATTGAGTTGGGCCCTTAGGATGGTGCTCTAAGGGTGGGTATGGAGGTCCCTATACCCTCTATAAGTATTTAAAACCGTTTTTCAAAAATGGTTGTGGTAAGCCAGAATAAAACCAGGTGCCAGTTTGGACTTAGTGCAATTTCTGAGAAGAAAAACATAGAATATTTTCTGAAGATTTTTTCAAACTTCCATAAATCAGCCAGGCCGGCCCCCATTGACTTGGGCCCGTAGTAGGGTGCTGTCAGGGTGGGTATGGAGGTCCCTATACCCTTTAAAAGTATTTAAAACAGTTATAAAATTTCACCCCTGGTAACCCAAATGCTACGGACACGTCCCCACCAAAACATAGAATATTTTCTGAAGATTTTTTGAAAAGCTATATAATTCCCTCTTGCTGTATCTCATTGAGTTGGGCCCTTAGGATGGTGCTCTAAGGGTGGGTATGGAGGTCCCTATACCCTCTATAAGTATTTAAAACCGTTTTTCAAAAATGGTTGTGGTAACCCAGAATAAAACCAGGTGCCAGTTTGGACTTAGTGCAATTTCTGAGAAGAAAAACATAGAATATTTTCTGAAGATTTTTTCAAACTTCCATAAATCAGCCAGGCCGGCCCCCATTGACTTGGGCCCGTAGTAGGGTGCTGTCAGGGTGGGTATGGAGGTCCCTATACCCTTTAAAAGTATTTAAAACAGTTATAAAATTTCACCCCTGGTAACCCAAATGCTACGGACACGTCCCCACCAAAACATAGAATATTTTCTGAGAAGAAAAAACATAGCCGATTTTCTGAGAAGAAAAACATAGAATATTTTCAGAGGATTTTTAAAAACTTCCATAAAACACTCATTCTTCATCCCACTGACATGGGACAGCAGTGGGGTGCTGAAACAGGTGTCCTGGGGGTGGTGATGGCCTTTAAAAGTATTTAAAACAGTTGTAAAATTTCACCCCTGGTAACCCAAATGCTACGGACACGTCCCCACCAAAACATAGTGCAATTTCTGAGAAGAAAAAACATAGCCGATTTTCTGACAAGAAAAAACATAGTCATTTTTCTGAAGATTTTTTGAAAAGCTATATAATTCCCTCTTGCTGTATCTCATTGAGTTGGGCCCTTAGGATGGTGCTCTAAGGGTGGGTATGGAGGTCCCTATACCCTCTATAAGTATTTAAAACCGTTTTTCAAAAATGGTTCTGGTAACCCAGAATAAAACCAGGTGCCAGTTTGGACTTAGTGCAATTTCTGAGAAGAAAAACATAGAATATTTTCTGAAGATTTTTTCAAACTTCCATAAATCAGCCAGGCCGGCCCCCATTGACTTGGGCCCGTAGTAGGGTGCTGTCAGGGTGGGTATGGAGGTCCCTATACCCTTTAAAAGTATTTAAAACAGTTATAAAATTTCACCCCTGGTAACCCAAATGCTACGGACACGTCCCCACCAAAACATAGAATATTTTCTGAAGATTTTTTGAAAAGCTATATAATTCCCTCTTGCTGTATCTCATTGAGTTGGGCCCTTAGGATGGTGCTCTAAGGGTGGGTATGGAGGTCCCTATACCCTCTATAAGTATTTAAAACCGTTTTTCAAAAATGGTTCTGGTAACCCAGAATAAAACCAGGTGCCAGTTTGGACTTAGTGCAATTTCTGAGAAGAAAAACATAGAATATTTTCTGAAGATTTTTTCAAACTTCCATAAATCAGCCAGGCCGGCCCCCATTGACTTGGGCCCGTAGTAGGGTGCTGTCAGGGTGGGTATGGAGGTCCCTATACCCTTTAAAAGTATTTAAAACAGTTATAAAATTTCACCCCTGGTAACCCAAATGCTACGGACACGTCCCCACCAAAACATAGAATATTTTCTGAGAAGAAAAAACATAGCCGATTTTCTGAGAAGAAAAACATAGAATATTTTCAGAGGATTTTTAAAAACTTCCATAAAACACTCATTCTTCATCCCACTGACATGGGACAGCAGTGGGGTGCTGAAACAGGTGTCCTGGGGGTGGTGATGGCCTTTAAAAGTAATTTAGAGCCTTTTAAAAATGTCACCCCTGGTAAGCCAAATGCTACGGACACGTCCCCACCAAAACATAGTGCAATTTCTGAGAAGAAAAAACATAGCCGATTTTCTGACAAGAAAAACATAGTCATTTTCTGAAGATTTTTTGAAAAGCTATATAATTCCCTCTTGCTGTATCTCATTGAGTTGGGCCCTTAGGATGGTGCTCTAAGGGTGGGTATGGAGGTCCCTATACCCTCTATAAGTATTTAAAACCGTTTTTCAAAAATGGTTCTGGTAACCCAGAATAAAACCAGGTGCCAGTTTGGACTTAGTGCAATTTCTGAGAAGAAAAACATAGAATATTTTCTGAAGATTTTTTCAAACTTCCATAAATCAGCCAGGCCGGCCCCCATTGACTTGGGCCCGTAGTAGGGTGCTGTCAGGGTGGGTATGGAGGTCCCTATACCCTTTAAAAGTATTTAAAACAGTTATAAAATTTCACCCCTGGTAACCCAAATGCTACGGACACGTCCCCACCAAAACATAGAATATTTTCTGAAGATTTTTTGAAAAGCTATATAATTCCCTCTTGCTGTATCTCATTGAGTTGGGCCCTTAGGATGGTGCTCTAAGGGTGGGTATGGAGGTCCCTATACCCTCTATAAGTATTTAAAACCGTTTTTCAAAAATGGTTCTGGTAACCCAGAATAAAACCAGGTGCCAGTTTGGACTTAGTGCAATTTCTGAGAAGAAAAACATAGAATATTTTCTGAAGATTTTTTCAAACTTCCATAAATCAGCCAGGCCGGCCCCCATTGACTTGGGCCCGTAGTAGGGTGCTGTCAGGGTGGGTATGGAGGTCCCTATACCCTTTAAAAGTATTTAAAACAGTTATAAAATTTCACCCCTGGTAACCCAAATGCTACGGACACGTCCCCACCAAAACATAGAATATTTTCTGAAGATTTTTTGAAAAGCTATATAATTCCCTCTTGCTGTATCTCATTGAGTTGGGCCCTTAGGATGGTGCTCTAAGGGTGGGTATGGAGGTCCCTATACCCTCTATAAGTATTTAAAACCGTTTTTCAAAAATGGTTCTGGTAACCCAGAATAAAACCAGGTGCCAGTTTGGACTTAGTGCAATTTCTGAGAAGAAAAACATAGAATATTTTCTGAAGATTTTTTCAAACTTCCATAAATCAGCCAGGCCGGCCCCCATTGACTTGGGCCCGTAGTAGGGTGCTGTCAGGGTGGGTATGGAGGTCCCTATACCCTTTAAAAGTATTTAAAACAGTTATAAAATTTCACCCCTGGTAACCCAAATGCTACGGACACGTCCCCACCAAAACATAGAATATTTTCTGAGAAGAAAAAACATAGCCGATTTTCTGAGAAGAAAAACATAGAATATTTTCAGAGGATTTTTAAAAACTTCCATAAAACACTCATTCTTCATCCCACTGACATGGGACAGCAGTGGGGTGCTGAAACAGGTGTCCTGGGGGTGGTGATGGCCTTTAAAAGTAATTTAGAGCCTTTTAAAAATGTCACCCCTGGTAAGCCAAATGCTACGGACACGTCCCCACCAAAACATAGTGCAATTTCTTTTCTGAAGATTTTTTGAAAAGCTATATAATTCCCTCTTGCTGTATCTCATTGAGTTGGGCCCTTAGGATGGTGCTCTAAGGGTGGGTATGGAGGTCCCTATACCCTCTATAAGTATTTAAAACCGTTTTTCAAAAATGGTTCTGGTAACCCAGAATAAAACCAGGTGCCAGTTTGGACTTAGTGCAATTTCTGAGAAGAAAAACATAGAATATTTTCTGAAGATTTTTTCAAACTTCCATAAATCAGCCAGGCCGGCCCCCATTGACTTGGGCCCGTAGTAGGGTGCTGTCAGGGTGGGTATGGAGGTCCCTATACCCTTTAAAAGTATTTAAAACAGTTATAAAATTTCACCCCTGGTAACCCAAATGCTACGGACACGTCCCCACCAAAACATAGAATATTTTCTGAAGATTTTTTGAAAAGCTATATAATTCCCTCTTGCTGTATCTCATTGAGTTGGGCCCTTAGGATGGTGCTCTAAGGGTGGGTATGGAGGTCCCTATACCCTCTATAAGTATTTAAAACCGTTTTTCAAAAATGGTTGTGGTAACCCAGAATAAAACCAGGTGCCAGTTTGGACTTAGTGCAATTTCTGAGAAGAAAAACATAGAATATTTTCTGAAGATTTTTTCAAACTTCCATAAATCAGCCAGGCCGGCCCCCATTGACTTGGGCCCGTAGTAGGGTGCTGTCAGGGTGGGTATGGAGGTCCCTATACCCTTTAAAAGTATTTAAAACAGTTATAAAATTTCACCCCTGGTAACCCAAATGCTACGGACACGTCCCCACCAAAACATAGAATATTTTCTGAAGATTTTTTGAAAAGCTATATAATTCCCTCTTGCTGTATCTCATTGAGTTGGGCCCTTAGGATGGTGCTCTAAGGGTGGGTATGGAGGTCCCTATACCCTCTATAAGTATTTAAAACCGTTTTTCAAAAATGGTTGTGGTAACCCAGAAAACACTAGGTGCAATTTCTGAGAAGAAAAACATAGCCGCATTTTCTGAGAAGAAAAACATAGAATATTTTCTGAAGATTTTTTCAAACTTCCATAAATCAGCCAGGCCGGCCCCCATTGACTTGGGCCCGTAGTAGGGTGCTGTCAGGGTGGGTATGGAGGTCCCTATACCCTTTAAAAGTATTTAAAACAGTTATAAAATTTCACCCCTGGTAACCCAAATGCTACGGACACGTCCCCACCAAAACATAGAATATTTTCTGAGAAGAAAAAACATAGCCGATTTTCTGAGAAGAAAAACATAGAATATTTTCAGAGGATTTTTAAAAACTTCCATAAAACACTCATTCTTCATCCCACTGACATGGGACAGCAGTGGGGTGCTGAAACAGGTGTCCTGGGGGTGGTGATGGCCTTTAAAAGTATTTAAAACCTTTGTAAAAATGTCACCCCTGGTAACCCAAATGCTACGGACACGTCCCCACCAAAAAGTATTTGAGAAGAAAAAACATAGCCGATTTTCTGACAAGAAAAAACATAGCATTTTTCTGAAGATTTTTTGAAAAGCTATATAATTCCCTCTTGCTGTATCTCATTGAGTTGGGCCCTTAGGATGGTGCTCTAAGGGTGGGTATGGAGGTCCCTATACCCTCTATAAGTATTTAAAACCGTTTTTCAAAAATGGTTCTGGTAACCCAGAATAAAACCAGGTGCCAGTTTGGACTTAGTGCAATTTCTGAGAAGAAAAACATAGAATATTTTCTGAAGATTTTTTCAAACTTCCATAAATCAGCCAGGCCGGCCCCCATTGACTTGGGCCCGTAGTAGGGTGCTGTCAGGGTGGGTATGGAGGTCCCTATACCCTTTAAAAGTATTTAAAACAGTTATAAAATTTCACCCCTGGTAACCCAAATGCTACGGACACGTCCCCACCAAAACATAGAATATTTTCTGAAGATTTTTTGAAAAGCTATATAATTCCCTCTTGCTGTATCTCATTGAGTTGGGCCCTTAGGATGGTGCTCTAAGGGTGGGTATGGAGGTCCCTATACCCTCTATAAGTATTTAAAACCGTTTTTCAAAAATGGTTGTGGTAACCCAGAATAAAACCAGGTGCCAGTTTGGACTTAGTGCAATTTCTGAGAAGAAAAACATAGAATATTTTCTGAAGATTTTTTCAAACTTCCATAAATCAGCCAGGCCGGCCCCCATTGACTTGGGCCCGTAGTAGGGTGCTGTCAGGGTGGGTATGGAGGTCCCTATACCCTTTAAAAGTATTTAAAACAGTTATAAAATTTCACCCCTGGTAACCCAAATGCTACGGACACGTCCCCACCAAAACATAGAATATTTTCTGAGAAGAAAAAACATAGCCGATTTTCTGAGAAGAAAAACATAGAATATTTTCAGAGGATTTTTAAAAACTTCCATAAAACACTCATTCTTCATCCCACTGACATGGGACAGCAGTGGGGTGCTGAAACAGGTGTCCTGGGGGTGGTGATGGCCTTTAAAAGTAATTTAGAGCCTTTTAAAAATGTCACCCCTGGTAAGCCAAATGCTACGGACACGTCCCCACCAAAACATAGTGCAATTTCTGAGAAGAAAAAACATAGAATATTTTCAGAGGATTTTTAAAAACTTCCATAAAACACTCATTCTTCATCCCACTGACTTGGGACCACAGTGGGGTGCTGAAACAGGTGTCCTGGGGGTGGTGATGGCCTTTAAAAGTATTTAAAACAGTTGTAAAATTTCACCCCTGGTAACCCAAATGCTACGGACACGTCCCCACCAAAACATAGTGCAATTTCTGAGAAGAAAAAACATAGCCGATTTTCTGACAAGAAAAAACATAGTCATTTTTCTGAAGATTTTTTGAAAAGCTATATAATTCCCTCTTGCTGTATCTCATTGAGTTGGGCCCTTAGGATGGTGCTCTAAGGGTGGGTATGGAGGTCCCTATACCCTCTATAAGTATTTAAAACCGTTTTTCAAAAATGGTTGTGGTAACCCAGAATAAAACCAGGTGCCAGTTTGGACTTAGTGCAATTTCTGAGAAGAAAAACATAGAATATTTTCTGAAGATTTTTTCAAACTTCCATAAATCAGCCAGGCCGGCCCCCATTGACTTGGGCCCGTAGTAGGGTGCTGTCAGGGTGGGTATGGAGGTCCCTATACCCTTTAAAAGTATTTAAAACAGTTATAAAATTTCACCCCTGGTAACCCAAATGCTACGGACACGTCCCCACCAAAACATAGAATATTTTCTGAAGATTTTTTGAAAAGCTATATAATTCCCTCTTGCTGTATCTCATTGAGTTGGGCCCTTAGGATGGTGCTCTAAGGGTGGGTATGGAGGTCCCTATACCCTCTATAAGTATTTAAAACCGTTTTTCAAAAATGGTTGTGGTAACCCAGAATAAAACCAGGTGCCAGTTTGGACTTAGTGCAATTTCTGAGAAGAAAAACATAGAATATTTTCTGAAGATTTTTTCAAACTTCCATAAATCAGCCAGGCCGGCCCCCATTGACTTGGGCCCGTAGTAGGGTGCTGTCAGGGTGGGTATGGAGGTCCCTATACCCTTTAAAAGTATTTAAAACCGTTTTTAAAAAATGGTCCTGGTAACCCAAAATAAAACCAGGTGCCCGTTTGGACTTAGTCTCTGAAGCGAACTGAAAAGTTGGCACTTTGTAACTTTTTTGACCAAAATCTGAAATTTTCAAATAATGATTAAAAATACTTCCTGAGGGGCTAGAGTTCCCAAATTTTGGCTCATAACCTCTCTCGTGATGGGTAACAATTATCCCCTGTTTATAAAATGTCGCATCTACAGTAACTATTTTTTTCTGTTCCGGGAACTTTTTTCCGAAAACTTCAAACTCGATTTTCTATTATAAATTTTTATGGAAAAACGGTTTAAATTATATGGAAATGTTCGTTTATATGTGCCATTTCGTGCAAAAAAAACCCCATCAGGATTGGAGTTGTACTTTTCGATTTATTCAAGTTTAAAGTGTTTTTTTTATGGTCCGGATTTTCATACGGGAGAACGGGGAAAAAAATATACTGTGTGAGTAACACAGTGAAGATCGGTAAATTCCGTATTCCCGTCTTTACACAGTCATGCCCGTGTGGGGCAGACAGGTACCGGCGCGAAATCAGAAACCTGGTTTTTGACAACACGACTTCCATGGCCTAGAAGCTCGGGGATAGTGGCAAACTACTAGTCCGATTAAATAAATGCGAAACGGACACTTCTGAGGGTTGCTTGTCCCTCGGAACCATGGTAGTTCGGTCCATATCCCCTCGGCGACCGATTGATGATTACTACTCATGCCGAATAGGGAGAGCTTTACGGACACTTTTGAGGGTTACAAGCCCCTCAGAACCGTGGGTACTTTGGACCATATCCCTCTGGCGCCCGATTGGTCCTAAGTATTGATCCGATTTTCCCAGCTTGGTGGTGGGAGGATATTGAGCTCTGTCTTGGACAGGTGCTCTATCCCAGCTATCACCTTGTGGGTTTGGGTCCTCCATGACCATGGTGCTTGTCCCATGAATGTGTCTGTCCCTAACTTCCAACATGTTGCGTATCCATGGTTGTCCTCTGTTGTCGAGCCTGTTTTACATCTTCTGACCGATTTGCAATCTATTTCCACCTGGGAGGGCCCCTGTCGGCCGGCCATTGGTCGGTGTTCAGACGGACGGTTCCTCCCGCCCCATGTGGATTTGCCTCTATCGGGGGAGCCCCTGTCGGAAACGGTTATCCCCGTTTTGATGACAAGCTTCAGCCGCGCTCCGTTCGTGCGAGATCTAGCCGACCCGTCTGTCTCAGTGGCCCTACATTGGTGTTCCGGTTCGGGGAGTGGAGTACCCAGGTAGCGATGCCTGAGGATGACGTTCACCCATGCCGTACCGGCGCCAGAAACACATGTATTTCTCAAACCCTGTCTTTTAACAAAGTTGATGGCGTTCCGAAAAAAAACCCTCCAGCTAAGACAAGATACCTGATTAAGCGGTGCCCCGGCACCTGTGGCTCCGGCCATGGGCAGTTCAGGGCCTCCCGCTGGGCGCACGGTGGATTGACCTAGGGCCTCCTCCCCTCACGGGATAGGAGTGGTCCCTGGCTGTTCTCTGCTTAGTGTGCTCGGGTACAACCTCTATGTTGTGAGTGGCTACCTGGTTGATCCTGCCAGTAGCATATGCTTGTCTCAAAGATTAAGCCATGCAAGTCTAAGTACACACGGCCGGTACAGTGAAACTGCGAATGGCTCATTAAATCAGTTATGGTTCCTTTGATCGCTCCAACGTTACTTGGATAACTGTGGCAATTCTAGAGCTAATACATGCAGACGAGCGCTGACCTCCGGGGATGCGTGCATTTATCAGACCCAAAACCCATGCGGGCCAATCTCGGTTGCCCCGGCCGCTTTGGTGACTCTAGATAACCTCGAGCCGATCGCGCGCCCTTTGTGGCGGTGACGTCTCATTCGAATGTCTGCCCTATCAACTTTCGATGGTACTTTCTGTGCCTACCATGGTGACCACGGGTAACGGGGAATCAGGGTTCGATTCCGGAGAGGGAGCCTGAGAAACGGCTACCACATCCAAGGAAGGCAGCAGGCGCGCAAATTACCCACTCCCGACTCGGGGAGGTAGTGACGAAAAATAACAATACAGGACTCTTTCGAGGCCCTGTAATTGGAATGAGTACACTTTAAATCCTTTAACGAGGATCCATTGGAGGGCAAGTCTGGTGCCAGCAGCCGCGGTAATTCCAGCTCCAATAGCGTATCTTAAAGTATGGAATAGAGAGAATAGCTTCTCACCTTGACAGGTGTTTCCTCCTTAGTAGGAGAGAGAGAGAATGGCCTACACACATTGACAAGTGTTTCCTCCTTACTAGGAGAGAGAGAGAGAGTAGCTATTCACCTGACATATGATTTCTCCTTAGTAGGGGATAGAGAGAATGGCCTACACACATTGACAAGTGTTTCCTCCTTAGTAGGAGAGAGAGAGAGTAGCTATTCACCTGGCATATGATTTCTCCTTAGTAGGGGATAGGGAGAATGGCCTACACACATTGACAAGTGTTTCCTCCTTAGTAGGAGAGAGAGAGAATGGCCTTTTCACCTTGACAGGTGGTCATCCTTAGTAGGAGATATAGAGAGTAGCTATTCACCTGACATATGATTCCTCCTTAGTAGGAGATAAAGAGAATGGCCTAGACACATTGACAAGGGTTTCTCCTTAGTAGGAGATATAGAGAAGCTATTCACCTGACACATGATTTCTCCTTAATAGGAGATAGAGAGGAGGGCCTTCTCACCTTGAGAGGTGTTTTCTCCTTAGTAGGAGATATAGCTATACAGTGGGTGTTTCCGGACACCGACAGGGCATACGATCAGGATCCTCCACAGCCCTGGTTCCGGGGGCCCGGGGAGGAAGCTATGGGAAGGAGATAAACCGGTGTGGCCAAGTAAGCGCCACAAGCGCAGGGCAGGCGAAGGGTAAGCGGGGAGGAAACCACCTGGGAGGGCCCCTGTCGGCCGGCCATTGGTCGGTGTTCAGACGGACGGTTCCTCCCGCCCCACGTGGATAGCCTCTATCGAGGGAGCCCCTGTCGGAAACGGCCCCGTCCTACTGACAAGCTTCAACCGCGCCCCGTACGAGCAAGATAAGGAGGGAGAGTGAGCGGACATTTTTCCCTCGAGAGGGGACTCCGGATGGGAAAGAGAGAGAGAGAAGGGCCTTTCCATTTTGATAGGAGATATAGAGAATAGCTATACAGTGGGCGCTTCCGGACACCGACAGGGCATACGATCAGTATCCTCCACAGCCCTGGTTCCGGGGGCCCGGAGAGGAAGCTACGGGAAGGAGATAAACCGGTGTGGCCAAGTAAGCGCCACAAGCGCAGGGCAGGCAAAGGGTAAGCGGGGAGGAAACCACCTGGGAGGGCCCCTGTCGGCCGGCCATTGGTTGGTGTTCAGACGGACGGCTCCTCCCGCCCCACGTGGATAGCCTCTATCGAGGGAGCCCCTGTCGAAGACGGCCTCCCGTCTTATTGACAAGCTTCAACCGCGCCCCGTTCGAGCGAGATAAAGAGGGAGAGGGAGTGGACATTTTCTCCTTGAGAGGGGACTCCGGATGGGAAAGAGAGAGAGAGAAGGGCCTTCCCATTTTGATAGGGGATTTCTCCTTAGTAGGAGATAGAGAGAGTGGCCTCCCACATCGAGAGGTGTTTTCTCCCTAGTAGGAGATATAGAGAATAGCTATTCACCTTACATATGATTTCCCCCGAGTAGGGGATAGAGAGAATGGCCTTTTCACCTTGACAGGTGTTTTCTCCTTAGTAGGAGTCATAGAGAATAGCTACTCACCTGACTTATGAGGTATCCTAGTAGGGGATGGAGGGAATGGCCTACTCACATTGACAGGGCTTCTCCCTAGTAGGAGACATAGAGTATAGCTATCCATCTGACTTATGAGGTATCCTAGTAGGGGATGGAGAGAATGGCCTACTCACATTGACGGTGTTTTCTCCCTAGTAGGAGACATAGAGAATAGCTATCCACCTGACACATGATTTCTCCTTAGCAGGAGATAGAGAGGATGGCCTACACACATTGACAGGTGTTTTCTCCTTAGTAGGAGAGATAGAGAACAGCTATTCACCTGACATATGAGCTCTCCCTAATAGGAGATAGAGAGGAGGGCCTTCTCACCTAGAGAGGTGTTTTCTCCTTGGTAGGAGATATAGAGAATAGCTTCCACCCGACTTAGGAGGTATCCTAGTAGGGGATGGAGAGATGGCCTACTCACATTGACAGGTATTTTCTCCTCAGTAGGAGATATAGAGAATAGCTATACAGTGGGCGTTTCCGGACACCGACAGGGCATACGATCAGGATCCTCCACAGCCCTGGCTCCGGGGGCCCGGGGAGGAAGCTACGGGAAGGAGATAAACCGGTGTGGCCAAGTAAGCGCCACAAGCGCAGGGCAGGCGAAGGGTAAGCGGGGAGGAAACCACCTGGGAGGGCCCCTGTCGGCCGGCCATTGGTCGGTGTTCAGACGGACGGTTCCTCCCGCCCCACGTGGATAGCCTCTATCGAGGGAGCCCCTGTCGGAGACGGCCTCCCGTCTTATTGACAAGCTTCAACCGCGCCCCGTTCGAGCGAGATAAAGAGGGAGAGTGAGTGGACACTTTCTCCTTGAGAGGGGACTCCGGATGGAGAGAGAGAGAAGGGCCTCCTGCCTCTCCCTCCCCTCAATGCGGGTGGACTGGTCCTAGCCCGGTCCCCTGCTACTCCTCCTCGCCTGGGATGTGCCCGACTGGCTCCATCCCCTTTCCCCGTTAGGCACGGCTAAATGACGCACCGATGGGCGGGTGTGTAGGCCGCCACCGAGGGGGACTGGGGGTGTCCAGTGGACCGGGACTTCCCGAAATGGTCTCACATTTTTAAGCGGCTTGAGTATCGCCCCGTATCCTCGCGCGGCACT
>NC_138298.1:6732500-6952500 GCF_965601325.2 Salmo salar
CCCTTAGGATGGTGCTCTAAGGGTGGGTATGGAGGTCCCTATACCCTCTATAAGTATTTAAAACCGTTTTTCAAAAATGGTTGTGGTAACCCAAAAACATAGTGCAATTTCTGAGAAGAAAAACATAGCCGATTTTCTGAGAAGAAAAACATAGAATATTTTCTGAAGATTTTTTCAAACTTCCATAAATCAGCCAGGCCGGCCCCCATTGACTTGGGCCCGTAGTAGGGTGCTGTCAGGGTGGGTATGGAGGTCCCTATACCCTTTAAAAGTATTTAAAACAGTTATAAAATTTCACCCCTGGTAACCCAAATGCTACGGACACGTCCCCACCAAAACATAGAATATTTTCTGAGAAGAAAAAACATAGCCGATTTTCTGAGAAGAAAAACATAGAATATTTTCAGAGGATTTTTAAAAACTTCCATAAAACACTCATTCTTCATCCCACTGACATGGGACAGCAGTGGGGTGCTGAAACAGGTGTCCTGGGGGTGGTGATGGCCTTTAAAAGTAATTTAGAGCCTTTTAAAAATGTCACCCCTGGTAAGCCAAATGCTACGGACACGTCCCCACCAAAACATAGTGCAATTTCTGAGAAGAAAAAACATAGAATATTTTCAGAGGATTTTTAAAAACTTCCATAAAACACTCATTCTTCATCCCACTGACTTGGGACCACAGTGGGGTGCTGAAACAGGTGTCCTGGGGGTGGTGATGGCCTTTAAAAGTATTTAAAACAGTTGTAAAATTTCACCCCTGGTAACCCAAATGCTACGGACACGTCCCCACCAAAACATAGTGCAATTTCTGAGAAGAAAAAACATAGCCGATTTTCTGACAAGAAAAAACATAGTCATTTTTCTGAAGATTTTTTGAAAAGCTATATAATTCCCTCTTGCTGTATCTCATTGAGTTGGGCCCTTAGGATGGTGCTCTAAGGGTGGGTATGGAGGTCCCTATACCCTCTATAAGTATTTAAAACCGTTTTTCAAAAATGGTTGTGGTAACCCAGAATAAAACCAGGTGCCAGTTTGGACTTAGTGCAATTTCTGAGAAGAAAAACATAGAATATTTTCTGAAGATTTTTTCAAACTTCCATAAATCAGCCAGGCCGGCCCCCATTGACTTGGGCCCGTAGTAGGGTGCTGTCAGGGTGGGTATGGAGGTCCCTATACCCTTTAAAAGTATTTAAAACAGTTATAAAATTTCACCCCTGGTAACCCAAATGCTACGGACACGTCCCCACCAAAACATAGAATATTTTCTGAAGATTTTTTGAAAAGCTATATAATTCCCTCTTGCTGTATCTCATTGAGTTGGGCCCTTAGGATGGTGCTCTAAGGGTGGGTATGGAGGTCCCTATACCCTCTATAAGTATTTAAAACCGTTTTTCAAAAATGGTTCTGGTAACCCAGAATAAAACCAGGTGCCAGTTTGGACTTAGTGCAATTTCTGAGAAGAAAAACATAGAATATTTTCTGAAGATTTTTTCAAACTTCCATAAATCAGCCAGGCCGGCCCCCATTGACTTGGGCCCGTAGTAGGGTGCTGTCAGGGTGGGTATGGAGGTCCCTATACCCTTTAAAAGTATTTAAAACAGTTATAAAATTTCACCCCTGGTAACCCAAATGCTACGGACACGTCCCCACCAAAACATAGAATATTTTCTGAAGATTTTTTGAAAAGCTATATAATTCCCTCTTGCTGTATCTCATTGAGTTGGGCCCTTAGGATGGTGCTCTAAGGGTGGGTATGGAGGTCCCTATACCCTCTATAAGTATTTAAAACCGTTTTTCAAAAATGGTTGTGGTAACCCAGAATAAAACCAGGTGCCAGTTTGGACTTAGTGCAATTTCTGAGAAGAAAAACATAGAATATTTTCTGAAGATTTTTTCAAACTTCCATAAATCAGCCAGGCCGGCCCCCATTGACTTGGGCCCGTAGTAGGGTGCTGTCAGGGTGGGTATGGAGGTCCCTATACCCTTTAAAAGTATTTAAAACAGTTATAAAATTTCACCCCTGGTAACCCAAATGCTACGGACACGTCCCCACCAAAACATAGAATATTTTCTGAGAAGAAAAAACATAGCCGATTTTCTGAGAAGAAAAACATAGAATATTTTCAGAGGATTTTTAAAAACTTCCATAAAACACTCATTCTTCATCCCACTGACATGGGACAGCAGTGGGGTGCTGAAACAGGTGTCCTGGGGGTGGTGATGGCCTTTAAAAGTAATTTAGAGCCTTTTAAAAATGTCACCCCTGGTAAGCCAAATGCTACGGACACGTCCCCACCAAAACATAGTGCAATTTCTGAGAAGAAAAAACATAGAATATTTTCAGAGGATTTTTAAAAACTTCCATAAAACACTCATTCTTCATCCCACTGACTTGGGACCACAGTGGGGTGCTGAAACAGGTGTCCTGGGGGTGGTGATGGCCTTTAAAAGTATTTAAAACAGTTGTAAAATTTCACCCCTGGTAACCCAAATGCTACGGACACGTCCCCACCAAAACATAGTGCAATTTCTGAGAAGAAAAAACATAGCCGATTTTCTGACAAGAAAAAACATAGTCATTTTTCTGAAGATTTTTTGAAAAGCTATATAATTCCCTCTTGCTGTATCTCATTGAGTTGGGCCCTTAGGATGGTGCTCTAAGGGTGGGTATGGAGGTCCCTATACCCTCTATAAGTATTTAAAACCGTTTTTCAAAAATGGTTGTGGTAACCCAGAATAAAACCAGGTGCCAGTTTGGACTTAGTGCAATTTCTGAGAAGAAAAACATAGAATATTTTCTGAAGATTTTTTCAAACTTCCATAAATCAGCCAGGCCGGCCCCCATTGACTTGGGCCCGTAGTAGGGTGCTGTCAGGGTGGGTATGGAGGTCCCTATACCCTTTAAAAGTATTTAAAACAGTTATAAAATTTCACCCCTGGTAACCCAAATGCTACGGACACGTCCCCACCAAAACATAGAATATTTTCTGAAGATTTTTTGAAAAGCTATATAATTCCCTCTTGCTGTATCTCATTGAGTTGGGCCCTTAGGATGGTGCTCTAAGGGTGGGTATGGAGGTCCCTATACCCTCTATAAGTATTTAAAACCGTTTTTCAAAAATGGTTGTGGTAACCCAGAATAAAACCAGGTGCCAGTTTGGACTTAGTGCAATTTCTGAGAAGAAAAACATAGAATATTTTCTGAAGATTTTTTCAAACTTCCATAAATCAGCCAGGCCGGCCCCCATTGACTTGGGCCCGTAGTAGGGTGCTGTCAGGGTGGGTATGGAGGTCCCTATACCCTTTAAAAGTATTTAAAACAGTTATAAAATTTCACCCCTGGTAACCCAAATGCTACGGACACGTCCCCACCAAAACATAGAATATTTTCTGAGAAGAAAAAACATAGCCGATTTTCTGAGAAGAAAAACATAGAATATTTTCAGAGGATTTTTAAAAACTTCCATAAAACACTCATTCTTCATCCCACTGACATGGGACAGCAGTGGGGTGCTGAAACAGGTGTCCTGGGGGTGGTGATGGCCTTTAAAAGTAATTTAGAGCCTTTTAAAAATGTCACCCCTGGTAAGCCAAATGCTACGGACACGTCCCCACCAAAACATAGTGCAATTTCTGAGAAGAAAAAACATAGAATATTTTCAGAGGATTTTTAAAAACTTCCATAAAACACTCATTCTTCATCCCACTGACTTGGGACCACAGTGGGGTGCTGAAACAGGTGTCCTGGGGGTGGTGATGGCCTTTAAAAGTATTTAAAACAGTTGTAAAATTTCACCCCTGGTAACCCAAATGCTACGGACACGTCCCCACCAAAACATAGTGCAATTTCTGAGAAGAAAAAACATAGCCGATTTTCTGACAAGAAAAAACATAGTCATTTTTCTGAAGATTTTTTGAAAAGCTATATAATTCCCTCTTGCTGTATCTCATTGAGTTGGGCCCTTAGGATGGTGCTCTAAGGGTGGGTATGGAGGTCCCTATACCCTCTATAAGTATTTAAAACCGTTTTTCAAAAATGGTTGTGGTAACCCAGAATAAAACCAGGTGCCAGTTTGGACTTAGTGCAATTTCTGAGAAGAAAAACATAGAATATTTTCTGAAGATTTTTTCAAACTTCCATAAATCAGCCAGGCCGGCCCCCATTGACTTGGGCCCGTAGTAGGGTGCTGTCAGGGTGGGTATGGAGGTCCCTATACCCTTTAAAAGTATTTAAAACAGTTATAAAATTTCACCCCTGGTAACCCAAATGCTACGGACACGTCCCCACCAAAACATAGAATATTTTCTGAAGATTTTTTGAAAAGCTATATAATTCCCTCTTGCTGTATCTCATTGAGTTGGGCCCTTAGGATGGTGCTCTAAGGGTGGGTATGGAGGTCCCTATACCCTCTATAAGTATTTAAAACCGTTTTTCAAAAATGGTTGTGGTAACCCAGAATAAAACCAGGTGCCAGTTTGGACTTAGTGCAATTTCTGAGAAGAAAAACATAGAATATTTTCTGAAGATTTTTTCAAACTTCCATAAATCAGCCAGGCCGGCCCCCATTGACTTGGGCCCGTAGTAGGGTGCTGTCAGGGTGGGTATGGAGGTCCCTATACCCTTTAAAAGTATTTAAAACAGTTATAAAATTTCACCCCTGGTAACCCAAATGCTACGGACACGTCCCCACCAAAACATAGAATATTTTCTGAAGATTTTTTGAAAAGCTATATAATTCCCTCTTGCTGTATCTCATTGAGTTGGGCCCTTAGGATGGTGCTCTAAGGGTGGGTATGGAGGTCCCTATACCCTCTATAAGTATTTAAAACCGTTTTTCAAAAATGGTTGTGGTAACCCAGAATAAAACCAGGTGCCAGTTTGGACTTAGTGCAATTTCTGAGAAGAAAAACATAGAATATTTTCTGAAGATTTTTTCAAACTTCCATAAATCAGCCAGGCCGGCCCCCATTGACTTGGGCCCGTAGTAGGGTGCTGTCAGGGTGGGTATGGAGGTCCCTATACCCTTTAAAAGTATTTAAAACAGTTATAAAATTTCACCCCTGGTAACCCAAATGCTACGGACACGTCCCCACCAAAACATAGAATATTTTCTGAAGATTTTTTGAAAAGCTATATAATTCCCTCTTGCTGTATCTCATTGAGTTGGGCCCTTAGGATGGTGCTCTAAGGGTGGGTATGGAGGTCCCTATACCCTCTATAAGTATTTAAAACCGTTTTTCAAAAATGGTTGTGGTAACCCAGAATAAAACCAGGTGCCAGTTTGGACTTAGTGCAATTTCTGAGAAGAAAAACATAGAATATTTTCTGAAGATTTTTTCAAACTTCCATAAATCAGCCAGGCCGGCCCCCATTGACTTGGGCCCGTAGTAGGGTGCTGTCAGGGTGGGTATGGAGGTCCCTATACCCTTTAAAAGTATTTAAAACAGTTATAAAATTTCACCCCTGGTAACCCAAATGCTACGGACACGTCCCCACCAAAACATAGAATATTTTCTGAAGATTTTTTGAAAAGCTATATAATTCCCTCTTGCTGTATCTCATTGAGTTGGGCCCTTAGGATGGTGCTCTAAGGGTGGGTATGGAGGTCCCTATACCCTCTATAAGTATTTAAAACCGTTTTTCAAAAATGGTTGTGGTAACCCAAAAACATAGTGCAATTTCTGAGAAGAAAAACATAGCCGATTTTCTGAGAAGAAAAACATAGAATATTTTCTGAAGATTTTTTCAAACTTCCATAAATCAGCCAGGCCGGCCCCCATTGACTTGGGCCCGTAGTAGGGTGCTGTCAGGGTGGGTATGGAGGTCCCTATACCCTTTAAAAGTATTTAAAACAGTTATAAAATTTCACCCCTGGTAACCCAAATGCTACGGACACGTCCCCACCAAAACATAGAATATTTTCTGAAGATTTTTTGAAAAGCTATATAATTCCCTCTTGCTGTATCTCATTGAGTTGGGCCCTTAGGATGGTGCTCTAAGGGTGGGTATGGAGGTCCCTATACCCTCTATAAGTATTTAAAACCGTTTTTCAAAAATGGTTGTGGTAACCCAAATAAAACCAGGTGCCAGTTCTGGGACTTAGCTGCAATTTCTGAGAAGAAAAACATAGAATATTTTCTGAAGATTTTTTCAAACTTCCATAAATCAGCCAGGCCGGCCCCCATTGACTTGGGCCCGTAGTAGGGTGCTGTCAGGGTGGGTATGGAGGTCCCTATACCCTTTAAAAGTATTTAAAACAGTTATAAAATTTCACCCCTGGTAACCCAAATGCTACGGACACGTCCCCACCAAAACATAGAATATTTTCTGAGAAGAAAAAACATAGCCGATTTTCTGAGAAGAAAAACATAGAATATTTTCAGAGGATTTTTAAAAACTTCCATAAAACACTCATTCTTCATCCCACTGACATGGGACAGCAGTGGGGTGCTGAAACAGGTGTCCTGGGGGTGGTGATGGCCTTTAAAAGTAATTTAGAGCCTTTTAAAAATGTCACCCCTGGTAAGCCAAATGCTACGGACACGTCCCCACCAAAACATAGTGCAATTTCTGAGAAGAAAAAACATAGAATATTTTCAGAGGATTTTTAAAAACTTCCATAAAACACTCATTCTTCATCCCACTGACTTGGGACCACAGTGGGGTGCTGAAACAGGTGTCCTGGGGGTGGTGATGGCCTTTAAAAGTATTTAAAACAGTTGTAAAATTTCACCCCTGGTAACCCAAATGCTACGGACACGTCCCCACCAAAACATAGTGCAATTTCTGAGAAGAAAAAACATAGCCGATTTTCTGACAAGAAAAAACATAGTCATTTTTCTGAAGATTTTTTGAAAAGCTATATAATTCCCTCTTGCTGTATCTCATTGAGTTGGGCCCTTAGGATGGTGCTCTAAGGGTGGGTATGGAGGTCCCTATACCCTCTATAAGTATTTAAAACCGTTTTTCAAAAATGGTTGTGGTAACCCAGAATAAAACCAGGTGCCAGTTTGGACTTAGTGCAATTTCTGAGAAGAAAAACATAGAATATTTTCTGAAGATTTTTTCAAACTTCCATAAATCAGCCAGGCCGGCCCCCATTGACTTGGGCCCGTAGTAGGGTGCTGTCAGGGTGGGTATGGAGGTCCCTATACCCTTTAAAAGTATTTAAAACAGTTATAAAATTTCACCCCTGGTAACCCAAATGCTACGGACACGTCCCCACCAAAACATAGAATATTTTCTGAAGATTTTTTGAAAAGCTATATAATTCCCTCTTGCTGTATCTCATTGAGTTGGGCCCTTAGGATGGTGCTCTAAGGGTGGGTATGGAGGTCCCTATACCCTCTATAAGTATTTAAAACCGTTTTTCAAAAATGGTTGTGGTAACCCAGAATAAAACCAGGTGCCAGTTCTGGAGCTTAGCCGCAATTTCTGAGAAGAAAAACATAGAATATTTTCTGAAGATTTTTTCAAACTTCCATAAATCAGCCAGGCCGGCCCCCATTGACTTGGGCCCGTAGTAGGGTGCTGTCAGGGTGGGTATGGAGGTCCCTATACCCTTTAAAAGTATTTAAAACAGTTATAAAATTTCACCCCTGGTAACCCAAATGCTACGGACACGTCCCCACCAAAACATAGAATATTTTCTGAAGATTTTTTGAAAAGCTATATAATTCCCTCTTGCTGTATCTCATTGAGTTGGGCCCTTAGGATGGTGCTCTAAGGGTGGGTATGGAGGTCCCTATACCCTCTATAAGTATTTAAAACCGTTTTTCAAAAATGGTTGTGGTAACCCAAAAACATAGTGCAATTTCTGAGAAGAAAAACATAGCCGATTTTCTGAGAAGAAAAACATAGAATATTTTCTGAAGATTTTTTCAAACTTCCATAAATCAGCCAGGCCGGCCCCCATTGACTTGGGCCCGTAGTAGGGTGCTGTCAGGGTGGGTATGGAGGTCCCTATACCCTTTAAAAGTATTTAAAACAGTTATAAAATTTCACCCCTGGTAACCCAAATGCTACGGACACGTCCCCACCAAAACATAGAATATTTTCTGAAGATTTTTTGAAAAGCTATATAATTCCCTCTTGCTGTATCTCATTGAGTTGGGCCCTTAGGATGGTGCTCTAAGGGTGGGTATGGAGGTCCCTATACCCTCTATAAGTATTTAAAACCGTTTTTCAAAAATGGTTGTGGTAACCCAGAATAAAACCAGGTGCCAGTTTGGACTTAGTGCAATTTCTGAGAAGAAAAACATAGAATATTTTCTGAAGATTTTTTCAAACTTCCATAAATCAGCCAGGCCGGCCCCCATTGACTTGGGCCCGTAGTAGGGTGCTGTCAGGGTGGGTATGGAGGTCCCTATACCCTTTAAAAGTATTTAAAACAGTTATAAAATTTCACCCCTGGTAACCCAAATGCTACGGACACGTCCCCACCAAAACATAGAATATTTTCTGAGAAGAAAAAACATAGCCGATTTTCTGAGAAGAAAAACATAGAATATTTTCAGAGGATTTTTAAAAACTTCCATAAAACACTCATTCTTCATCCCACTGACATGGGACAGCAGTGGGGTGCTGAAACAGGTGTCCTGGGGGTGGTGATGGCCTTTAAAAGTAATTTAGAGCCTTTTAAAAATGTCACCCCTGGTAAGCCAAATGCTACGGACACGTCCCCACCAAAACATAGTGCAATTTCTGAGAAGAAAAAACATAGAATATTTTCAGAGGATTTTTAAAAACTTCCATAAAACACTCATTCTTCATCCCACTGACTTGGGACCACAGTGGGGTGCTGAAACAGGTGTCCTGGGGGTGGTGATGGCCTTTAAAAGTATTTAAAACAGTTGTAAAATTTCACCCCTGGTAACCCAAATGCTACGGACACGTCCCCACCAAAACATAGTGCAATTTCTGAGAAGAAAAAACATAGCCGATTTTCTGACAAGAAAAAACATAGTCATTTTTCTGAAGATTTTTTGAAAAGCTATATAATTCCCTCTTGCTGTATCTCATTGAGTTGGGCCCTTAGGATGGTGCTCTAAGGGTGGGTATGGAGGTCCCTATACCCTCTATAAGTATTTAAAACCGTTTTTCAAAAATGGTTGTGGTAACCCAGAATAAAACCAGGTGCCAGTTTGGACTTAGTGCAATTTCTGAGAAGAAAAACATAGAATATTTTCTGAAGATTTTTTCAAACTTCCATAAATCAGCCAGGCCGGCCCCCATTGACTTGGGCCCGTAGTAGGGTGCTGTCAGGGTGGGTATGGAGGTCCCTATACCCTTTAAAAGTATTTAAAACAGTTATAAAATTTCACCCCTGGTAACCCAAATGCTACGGACACGTCCCCACCAAAACATAGAATATTTTCTGAGAAGAAAAAACATAGCCGATTTTCTGAGAAGAAAAACATAGAATATTTTCAGAGGATTTTTAAAAACTTCCATAAAACACTCATTCTTCATCCCACTGACATGGGACAGCAGTGGGGTGCTGAAACAGGTGTCCTGGGGGTGGTGATGGCCTTTAAAAGTAATTTAGAGCCTTTTAAAAATGTCACCCCTGGTAAGCCAAATGCTACGGACACGTCCCCACCAAAACATAGTGCAATTTCTGAGAAGAAAAAACATAGAATATTTTCAGAGGATTTTTAAAAACTTCCATAAAACACTCATTCTTCATCCCACTGACTTGGGACCACAGTGGGGTGCTGAAACAGGTGTCCTGGGGGTGGTGATGGCCTTTAAAAGTATTTAAAACAGTTGTAAAATTTCACCCCTGGTAACCCAAATGCTACGGACACGTCCCCACCAAAACATAGTGCAATTTCTGAGAAGAAAAAACATAGCCGATTTTCTGACAAGAAAAAACATAGTCATTTTTCTGAAGATTTTTTGAAAAGCTATATAATTCCCTCTTGCTGTATCTCATTGAGTTGGGCCCTTAGGATGGTGCTCTAAGGGTGGGTATGGAGGTCCCTATACCCTCTATAAGTATTTAAAACCGTTTTTCAAAAATGGTTGTGGTAACCCAGAATAAAACCAGGTGCCAGTTTGGACTTAGTGCAATTTCTGAGAAGAAAAACATAGAATATTTTCTGAAGATTTTTTCAAACTTCCATAAATCAGCCAGGCCGGCCCCCATTGACTTGGGCCCGTAGTAGGGTGCTGTCAGGGTGGGTATGGAGGTCCCTATACCCTTTAAAAGTATTTAAAACAGTTATAAAATTTCACCCCTGGTAACCCAAATGCTACGGACACGTCCCCACCAAAACATAGAATATTTTCTGAAGATTTTTTGAAAAGCTATATAATTCCCTCTTGCTGTATCTCATTGAGTTGGGCCCTTAGGATGGTGCTCTAAGGGTGGGTATGGAGGTCCCTATACCCTCTATAAGTATTTAAAACCGTTTTTCAAAAATGGTTGTGGTAACCCAGAATAAAACCAGGTGCCAGTTTGGACTTAGTGCAATTTCTGAGAAGAAAAACATAGAATATTTTCTGAAGATTTTTTCAAACTTCCATAAATCAGCCAGGCCGGCCCCCATTGACTTGGGCCCGTAGTAGGGTGCTGTCAGGGTGGGTATGGAGGTCCCTATACCCTTTAAAAGTATTTAAAACAGTTATAAAATTTCACCCCTGGTAACCCAAATGCTACGGACACGTCCCCACCAAAACATAGAATATTTTCTGAAGATTTTTTGAAAAGCTATATAATTCCCTCTTGCTGTATCTCATTGAGTTGGGCCCTTAGGATGGTGCTCTAAGGGTGGGTATGGAGGTCCCTATACCCTCTATAAGTATTTAAAACCGTTTTTCAAAAATGGTTGTGGTAACCCAAAAACATAGTGCAATTTCTGAGAAGAAAAACATAGCCGATTTTCTGAGAAGAAAAACATAGAATATTTTCTGAAGATTTTTTCAAACTTCCATAAATCAGCCAGGCCGGCCCCCATTGACTTGGGCCCGTAGTAGGGTGCTGTCAGGGTGGGTATGGAGGTCCCTATACCCTTTAAAAGTATTTAAAACAGTTATAAAATTTCACCCCTGGTAACCCAAATGCTACGGACACGTCCCCACCAAAACATAGAATATTTTCTGAAGATTTTTTGAAAAGCTATATAATTCCCTCTTGCTGTATCTCATTGAGTTGGGCCCTTAGGATGGTGCTCTAAGGGTGGGTATGGAGGTCCCTATACCCTCTATAAGTATTTAAAACCGTTTTTCAAAAATGGTTGTGGTAACCCAAAAACATCAGGTGCAATTTCTGAGAAGAAAAACATAGCCGCATTTTCTGAGAAGAAAAACATAGAATATTTTCTGAAGATTTTTTCAAACTTCCATAAATCAGCCAGGCCGGCCCCCATTGACTTGGGCCCGTAGTAGGGTGCTGTCAGGGTGGGTATGGAGGTCCCTATACCCTTTAAAAGTATTTAAAACAGTTATAAAATTTCACCCCTGGTAACCCAAATGCTACGGACACGTCCCCACCAAAACATAGAATATTTTCTGAGAAGAAAAAACATAGCCGATTTTCTGAGAAGAAAAACATAGAATATTTTCAGAGGATTTTTAAAAACTTCCATAAAACACTCATTCTTCATCCCACTGACATGGGACAGCAGTGGGGTGCTGAAACAGGTGTCCTGGGGGTGGTGATGGCCTTTAAAAGTAATTTAGAGCCTTTTAAAAATGTCACCCCTGGTAAGCCAAATGCTACGGACACGTCCCCACCAAAACATAGTGCAATTTCTGAGAAGAAAAAACATAGAATATTTTCAGAGGATTTTTAAAAACTTCCATAAAACACTCATTCTTCATCCCACTGACTTGGGACCACAGTGGGGTGCTGAAACAGGTGTCCTGGGGGTGGTGATGGCCTTTAAAAGTATTTAAAACAGTTGTAAAATTTCACCCCTGGTAACCCAAATGCTACGGACACGTCCCCACCAAAACATAGTGCAATTTCTGAGAAGAAAAAACATAGCCGATTTTCTGACAAGAAAAAACATAGTCATTTTTCTGAAGATTTTTTGAAAAGCTATATAATTCCCTCTTGCTGTATCTCATTGAGTTGGGCCCTTAGGATGGTGCTCTAAGGGTGGGTATGGAGGTCCCTATACCCTCTATAAGTATTTAAAACCGTTTTTCAAAAATGGTTGTGGTAACCCAGAATAAAACCAGGTGCCAGTTTGGACTTAGTGCAATTTCTGAGAAGAAAAACATAGAATATTTTCTGAAGATTTTTTCAAACTTCCATAAATCAGCCAGGCCGGCCCCCATTGACTTGGGCCCGTAGTAGGGTGCTGTCAGGGTGGGTATGGAGGTCCCTATACCCTTTAAAAGTATTTAAAACAGTTATAAAATTTCACCCCTGGTAACCCAAATGCTACGGACACGTCCCCACCAAAACATAGAATATTTTCTGAGAAGAAAAAACATAGCCGATTTTCTGAGAAGAAAAACATAGAATATTTTCAGAGGATTTTTAAAAACTTCCATAAAACACTCATTCTTCATCCCACTGACATGGGACAGCAGTGGGGTGCTGAAACAGGTGTCCTGGGGGTGGTGATGGCCTTTAAAAGTAATTTAGAGCCTTTTAAAAATGTCACCCCTGGTAAGCCAAATGCTACGGACACGTCCCCACCAAAACATAGTGCAATTTCTGAGAAGAAAAAACATAGAATATTTTCAGAGGATTTTTAAAAACTTCCATAAAACACTCATTCTTCATCCCACTGACTTGGGACCACAGTGGGGTGCTGAAACAGGTGTCCTGGGGGTGGTGATGGCCTTTAAAAGTATTTAAAACAGTTGTAAAATTTCACCCCTGGTAACCCAAATGCTACGGACACGTCCCCACCAAAACATAGTGCAATTTCTGAGAAGAAAAAACATAGCCGATTTTCTGACAAGAAAAAACATAGTCATTTTTCTGAAGATTTTTTGAAAAGCTATATAATTCCCTCTTGCTGTATCTCATTGAGTTGGGCCCTTAGGATGGTGCTCTAAGGGTGGGTATGGAGGTCCCTATACCCTCTATAAGTATTTAAAACCGTTTTTCAAAAATGGTTGTGGTAACCCAGAATAAAACCAGGTGCCAGTTTGGACTTAGTGCAATTTCTGAGAAGAAAAACATAGAATATTTTCTGAAGATTTTTTCAAACTTCCATAAATCAGCCAGGCCGGCCCCCATTGACTTGGGCCCGTAGTAGGGTGCTGTCAGGGTGGGTATGGAGGTCCCTATACCCTTTAAAAGTATTTAAAACAGTTATAAAATTTCACCCCTGGTAACCCAAATGCTACGGACACGTCCCCACCAAAACATAGAATATTTTCTGAAGATTTTTTGAAAAGCTATATAATTCCCTCTTGCTGTATCTCATTGAGTTGGGCCCTTAGGATGGTGCTCTAAGGGTGGGTATGGAGGTCCCTATACCCTCTATAAGTATTTAAAACCGTTTTTCAAAAATGGTTGTGGTAACCCAAAAACATAGTGCAATTTCTGAGAAGAAAAACATAGCCGATTTTCTGAGAAGAAAAACATAGAATATTTTCTGAAGATTTTTTCAAACTTCCATAAATCAGCCAGGCCGGCCCCCATTGACTTGGGCCCGTAGTAGGGTGCTGTCAGGGTGGGTATGGAGGTCCCTATACCCTTTAAAAGTATTTAAAACAGTTATAAAATTTCACCCCTGGTAACCCAAATGCTACGGACACGTCCCCACCAAAACATAGAATATTTTCTGAGAAGAAAAAACATAGCCGATTTTCTGAGAAGAAAAACATAGAATATTTTCAGAGGATTTTTAAAAACTTCCATAAAACACTCATTCTTCATCCCACTGACATGGGACAGCAGTGGGGTGCTGAAACAGGTGTCCTGGGGGTGGTGATGGCCTTTAAAAGTAATTTAGAGCCTTTTAAAAATGTCACCCCTGGTAAGCCAAATGCTACGGACACGTCCCCACCAAAACATAGTGCAATTTCTGAGAAGAAAAAACATAGAATATTTTCAGAGGATTTTTAAAAACTTCCATAAAACACTCATTCTTCATCCCACTGACTTGGGACCACAGTGGGGTGCTGAAACAGGTGTCCTGGGGGTGGTGATGGCCTTTAAAAGTATTTAAAACAGTTGTAAAATTTCACCCCTGGTAACCCAAATGCTACGGACACGTCCCCACCAAAACATAGTGCAATTTCTGAGAAGAAAAAACATAGCCGATTTTCTGACAAGAAAAAACATAGTCATTTTTCTGAAGATTTTTTGAAAAGCTATATAATTCCCTCTTGCTGTATCTCATTGAGTTGGGCCCTTAGGATGGTGCTCTAAGGGTGGGTATGGAGGTCCCTATACCCTCTATAAGTATTTAAAACCGTTTTTCAAAAATGGTTGTGGTAACCCAGAATAAAACCAGGTGCCAGTTTGGACTTAGTGCAATTTCTGAGAAGAAAAACATAGAATATTTTCTGAAGATTTTTTCAAACTTCCATAAATCAGCCAGGCCGGCCCCCATTGACTTGGGCCCGTAGTAGGGTGCTGTCAGGGTGGGTATGGAGGTCCCTATACCCTTTAAAAGTATTTAAAACAGTTATAAAATTTCACCCCTGGTAACCCAAATGCTACGGACACGTCCCCACCAAAACATAGAATATTTTCTGAGAAGAAAAAACATAGCCGATTTTCTGAGAAGAAAAACATAGAATATTTTCAGAGGATTTTTAAAAACTTCCATAAAACACTCATTCTTCATCCCACTGACATGGGACAGCAGTGGGGTGCTGAAACAGGTGTCCTGGGGGTGGTGATGGCCTTTAAAAGTAATTTAGAGCCTTTTAAAAATGTCACCCCTGGTAAGCCAAATGCTACGGACACGTCCCCACCAAAACATAGTGCAATTTCTGAGAAGAAAAAACATAGAATATTTTCAGAGGATTTTTAAAAACTTCCATAAAACACTCATTCTTCATCCCACTGACTTGGGACCACAGTGGGGTGCTGAAACAGGTGTCCTGGGGGTGGTGATGGCCTTTAAAAGTATTTAAAACAGTTGTAAAATTTCACCCCTGGTAACCCAAATGCTACGGACACGTCCCCACCAAAACATAGTGCAATTTCTGAGAAGAAAAAACATAGCCGATTTTCTGACAAGAAAAAACATAGTCATTTTTCTGAAGATTTTTTGAAAAGCTATATAATTCCCTCTTGCTGTATCTCATTGAGTTGGGCCCTTAGGATGGTGCTCTAAGGGTGGGTATGGAGGTCCCTATACCCTCTATAAGTATTTAAAACCGTTTTTCAAAAATGGTTGTGGTAACCCAGAATAAAACCAGGTGCCAGTTTGGACTTAGTGCAATTTCTGAGAAGAAAAACATAGAATATTTTCTGAAGATTTTTTCAAACTTCCATAAATCAGCCAGGCCGGCCCCCATTGACTTGGGCCCGTAGTAGGGTGCTGTCAGGGTGGGTATGGAGGTCCCTATACCCTTTAAAAGTATTTAAAACAGTTATAAAATTTCACCCCTGGTAACCCAAATGCTACGGACACGTCCCCACCAAAACATAGAATATTTTCTGAAGATTTTTTGAAAAGCTATATAATTCCCTCTTGCTGTATCTCATTGAGTTGGGCCCTTAGGATGGTGCTCTAAGGGTGGGTATGGAGGTCCCTATACCCTCTATAAGTATTTAAAACCGTTTTTCAAAAATGGTTGTGGTAACCCAAAAACATAGTGCAATTTCTGAGAAGAAAAACATAGCCGATTTTCTGAGAAGAAAAACATAGAATATTTTCTGAAGATTTTTTCAAACTTCCATAAATCAGCCAGGCCGGCCCCCATTGACTTGGGCCCGTAGTAGGGTGCTGTCAGGGTGGGTATGGAGGTCCCTATACCCTTTAAAAGTATTTAAAACAGTTATAAAATTTCACCCCTGGTAACCCAAATGCTACGGACACGTCCCCACCAAAACATAGAATATTTTCTGAGAAGAAAAAACATAGCCGATTTTCTGAGAAGAAAAACATAGAATATTTTCAGAGGATTTTTAAAAACTTCCATAAAACACTCATTCTTCATCCCACTGACATGGGACAGCAGTGGGGTGCTGAAACAGGTGTCCTGGGGGTGGTGATGGCCTTTAAAAGTAATTTAGAGCCTTTTAAAAATGTCACCCCTGGTAAGCCAAATGCTACGGACACGTCCCCACCAAAACATAGTGCAATTTCTGAGAAGAAAAAACATAGAATATTTTCAGAGGATTTTTAAAAACTTCCATAAAACACTCATTCTTCATCCCACTGACTTGGGACCACAGTGGGGTGCTGAAACAGGTGTCCTGGGGGTGGTGATGGCCTTTAAAAGTATTTAAAACAGTTGTAAAATTTCACCCCTGGTAACCCAAATGCTACGGACACGTCCCCACCAAAACATAGTGCAATTTCTGAGAAGAAAAAACATAGCCGATTTTCTGACAAGAAAAAACATAGTCATTTTTCTGAAGATTTTTTGAAAAGCTATATAATTCCCTCTTGCTGTATCTCATTGAGTTGGGCCCTTAGGATGGTGCTCTAAGGGTGGGTATGGAGGTCCCTATACCCTCTATAAGTATTTAAAACCGTTTTTCAAAAATGGTTGTGGTAACCCAGAATAAAACCAGGTGCCAGTTTGGACTTAGTGCAATTTCTGAGAAGAAAAACATAGAATATTTTCTGAAGATTTTTTCAAACTTCCATAAATCAGCCAGGCCGGCCCCCATTGACTTGGGCCCGTAGTAGGGTGCTGTCAGGGTGGGTATGGAGGTCCCTATACCCTTTAAAAGTATTTAAAACAGTTATAAAATTTCACCCCTGGTAACCCAAATGCTACGGACACGTCCCCACCAAAACATAGAATATTTTCTGAGAAGAAAAAACATAGCCGATTTTCTGAGAAGAAAAACATAGAATATTTTCAGAGGATTTTTAAAAACTTCCATAAAACACTCATTCTTCATCCCACTGACATGGGACAGCAGTGGGGTGCTGAAACAGGTGTCCTGGGGGTGGTGATGGCCTTTAAAAGTAATTTAGAGCCTTTTAAAAATGTCACCCCTGGTAAGCCAAATGCTACGGACACGTCCCCACCAAAACATAGTGCAATTTCTGAGAAGAAAAAACATAGAATATTTTCAGAGGATTTTTAAAAACTTCCATAAAACACTCATTCTTCATCCCACTGACTTGGGACCACAGTGGGGTGCTGAAACAGGTGTCCTGGGGGTGGTGATGGCCTTTAAAAGTATTTAAAACAGTTGTAAAATTTCACCCCTGGTAACCCAAATGCTACGGACACGTCCCCACCAAAACATAGTGCAATTTCTGAGAAGAAAAAACATAGCCGATTTTCTGACAAGAAAAAACATAGTCATTTTTCTGAAGATTTTTTGAAAAGCTATATAATTCCCTCTTGCTGTATCTCATTGAGTTGGGCCCTTAGGATGGTGCTCTAAGGGTGGGTATGGAGGTCCCTATACCCTCTATAAGTATTTAAAACCGTTTTTCAAAAATGGTTCTGGTAACCCAGAATAAAACCAGGTGCCAGTTTGGACTTAGTGCAATTTCTGAGAAGAAAAACATAGAATATTTTCTGAAGATTTTTTCAAACTTCCATAAATCAGCCAGGCCGGCCCCCATTGACTTGGGCCCGTAGTAGGGTGCTGTCAGGGTGGGTATGGAGGTCCCTATACCCTTTAAAAGTATTTAAAACAGTTATAAAATTTCACCCCTGGTAACCCAAATGCTACGGACACGTCCCCACCAAAACATAGAATATTTTCTGAAGATTTTTTGAAAAGCTATATAATTCCCTCTTGCTGTATCTCATTGAGTTGGGCCCTTAGGATGGTGCTCTAAGGGTGGGTATGGAGGTCCCTATACCCTCTATAAGTATTTAAAACCGTTTTTCAAAAATGGTTGTGGTAACCCAAATAACACCAGGTGCAATTTCTGAGAAGAAAAACATAGCGCGAATTTCTGAGAAGAAAAACATAGAATATTTTCTGAAGATTTTTTCAAACTTCCATAAATCAGCCAGGCCGGCCCCCATTGACTTGGGCCCGTAGTAGGGTGCTGTCAGGGTGGGTATGGAGGTCCCTATACCCTTTAAAAGTATTTAAAACAGTTATAAAATTTCACCCCTGGTAACCCAAATGCTACGGACACGTCCCCACCAAAACATAGAATATTTTCTGAGAAGAAAAAACATAGCCGATTTTCTGAGAAGAAAAACATAGAATATTTTCAGAGGATTTTTAAAAACTTCCATAAAACACTCATTCTTCATCCCACTGACATGGGACAGCAGTGGGGTGCTGAAACAGGTGTCCTGGGGGTGGTGATGGCCTTTAAAAGTAATTTAGAGCCTTTTAAAAATGTCACCCCTGGTAAGCCAAATGCTACGGACACGTCCCCACCAAAACATAGTGCAATTTCTGAGAAGAAAAAACATAGAATATTTTCAGAGGATTTTTAAAAACTTCCATAAAACACTCATTCTTCATCCCACTGACTTGGGACCACAGTGGGGTGCTGAAACAGGTGTCCTGGGGGTGGTGATGGCCTTTAAAAGTATTTAAAACAGTTGTAAAATTTCACCCCTGGTAACCCAAATGCTACGGACACGTCCCCACCAAAACATAGTGCAATTTCTGAGAAGAAAAAACATAGCCGATTTTCTGACAAGAAAAAACATAGTCATTTTTCTGAAGATTTTTTGAAAAGCTATATAATTCCCTCTTGCTGTATCTCATTGAGTTGGGCCCTTAGGATGGTGCTCTAAGGGTGGGTATGGAGGTCCCTATACCCTCTATAAGTATTTAAAACCGTTTTTCAAAAATGGTTCTGGTAACCCAGAATAAAACCAGGTGCCAGTTTGGACTTAGTGCAATTTCTGAGAAGAAAAACATAGAATATTTTCTGAAGATTTTTTCAAACTTCCATAAATCAGCCAGGCCGGCCCCCATTGACTTGGGCCCGTAGTAGGGTGCTGTCAGGGTGGGTATGGAGGTCCCTATACCCTTTAAAAGTATTTAAAACAGTTATAAAATTTCACCCCTGGTAACCCAAATGCTACGGACACGTCCCCACCAAAACATAGAATATTTTCTGAGAAGAAAAAACATAGCCGATTTTCTGAGAAGAAAAACATAGAATATTTTCAGAGGATTTTTAAAAACTTCCATAAAACACTCATTCTTCATCCCACTGACATGGGACAGCAGTGGGGTGCTGAAACAGGTGTCCTGGGGGTGGTGATGGCCTTTAAAAGTAATTTAGAGCCTTTTAAAAATGTCACCCCTGGTAAGCCAAATGCTACGGACACGTCCCCACCAAAACATAGTGCAATTTCTGAGAAGAAAAAACATAGAATATTTTCAGAGGATTTTTAAAAACTTCCATAAAACACTCATTCTTCATCCCACTGACTTGGGACCACAGTGGGGTGCTGAAACAGGTGTCCTGGGGGTGGTGATGGCCTTTAAAAGTATTTAAAACAGTTGTAAAATTTCACCCCTGGTAACCCAAATGCTACGGACACGTCCCCACCAAAACATAGTGCAATTTCTGAGAAGAAAAAACATAGCCGATTTTCTGACAAGAAAAAACATAGTCATTTTTCTGAAGATTTTTTGAAAAGCTATATAATTCCCTCTTGCTGTATCTCATTGAGTTGGGCCCTTAGGATGGTGCTCTAAGGGTGGGTATGGAGGTCCCTATACCCTCTATAAGTATTTAAAACCGTTTTTCAAAAATGGTTCTGGTAACCCAGAATAAAACCAGGTGCCAGTTTGGACTTAGTGCAATTTCTGAGAAGAAAAACATAGAATATTTTCTGAAGATTTTTTCAAACTTCCATAAATCAGCCAGGCCGGCCCCCATTGACTTGGGCCCGTAGTAGGGTGCTGTCAGGGTGGGTATGGAGGTCCCTATACCCTTTAAAAGTATTTAAAACAGTTATAAAATTTCACCCCTGGTAACCCAAATGCTACGGACACGTCCCCACCAAAACATAGAATATTTTCTGAAGATTTTTTGAAAAGCTATATAATTCCCTCTTGCTGTATCTCATTGAGTTGGGCCCTTAGGATGGTGCTCTAAGGGTGGGTATGGAGGTCCCTATACCCTCTATAAGTATTTAAAACCGTTTTTCAAAAATGGTTGTGGTAACCCAAAAACATAGTGCAATTTCTGAGAAGAAAAACATAGCCGATTTTCTGAGAAGAAAAACATAGAATATTTTCTGAAGATTTTTTCAAACTTCCATAAATCAGCCAGGCCGGCCCCCATTGACTTGGGCCCGTAGTAGGGTGCTGTCAGGGTGGGTATGGAGGTCCCTATACCCTTTAAAAGTATTTAAAACAGTTATAAAATTTCACCCCTGGTAACCCAAATGCTACGGACACGTCCCCACCAAAACATAGAATATTTTCTGAGAAGAAAAAACATAGCCGATTTTCTGAGAAGAAAAACATAGAATATTTTCAGAGGATTTTTAAAAACTTCCATAAAACACTCATTCTTCATCCCACTGACATGGGACAGCAGTGGGGTGCTGAAACAGGTGTCCTGGGGGTGGTGATGGCCTTTAAAAGTAATTTAGAGCCTTTTAAAAATGTCACCCCTGGTAAGCCAAATGCTACGGACACGTCCCCACCAAAACATAGTGCAATTTCTGAGAAGAAAAAACATAGAATATTTTCAGAGGATTTTTAAAAACTTCCATAAAACACTCATTCTTCATCCCACTGACTTGGGACCACAGTGGGGTGCTGAAACAGGTGTCCTGGGGGTGGTGATGGCCTTTAAAAGTATTTAAAACAGTTGTAAAATTTCACCCCTGGTAACCCAAATGCTACGGACACGTCCCCACCAAAACATAGTGCAATTTCTGAGAAGAAAAAACATAGCCGATTTTCTGACAAGAAAAAACATAGTCATTTTTCTGAAGATTTTTTGAAAAGCTATATAATTCCCTCTTGCTGTATCTCATTGAGTTGGGCCCTTAGGATGGTGCTCTAAGGGTGGGTATGGAGGTCCCTATACCCTCTATAAGTATTTAAAACCGTTTTTCAAAAATGGTTCTGGTAACCCAGAATAAAACCAGGTGCCAGTTTGGACTTAGTGCAATTTCTGAGAAGAAAAACATAGAATATTTTCTGAAGATTTTTTCAAACTTCCATAAATCAGCCAGGCCGGCCCCCATTGACTTGGGCCCGTAGTAGGGTGCTGTCAGGGTGGGTATGGAGGTCCCTATACCCTTTAAAAGTATTTAAAACAGTTATAAAATTTCACCCCTGGTAACCCAAATGCTACGGACACGTCCCCACCAAAACATAGAATATTTTCTGAGAAGAAAAAACATAGCCGATTTTCTGAGAAGAAAAACATAGAATATTTTCAGAGGATTTTTAAAAACTTCCATAAAACACTCATTCTTCATCCCACTGACATGGGACAGCAGTGGGGTGCTGAAACAGGTGTCCTGGGGGTGGTGATGGCCTTTAAAAGTAATTTAGAGCCTTTTAAAAATGTCACCCCTGGTAAGCCAAATGCTACGGACACGTCCCCACCAAAACATAGTGCAATTTCTGAGAAGAAAAAACATAGAATATTTTCAGAGGATTTTTAAAAACTTCCATAAAACACTCATTCTTCATCCCACTGACTTGGGACCACAGTGGGGTGCTGAAACAGGTGTCCTGGGGGTGGTGATGGCCTTTAAAAGTATTTAAAACAGTTGTAAAATTTCACCCCTGGTAACCCAAATGCTACGGACACGTCCCCACCAAAACATAGTGCAATTTCTGAGAAGAAAAAACATAGCCGATTTTCTGACAAGAAAAAACATAGTCATTTTTCTGAAGATTTTTTGAAAAGCTATATAATTCCCTCTTGCTGTATCTCATTGAGTTGGGCCCTTAGGATGGTGCTCTAAGGGTGGGTATGGAGGTCCCTATACCCTCTATAAGTATTTAAAACCGTTTTTCAAAAATGGTTCTGGTAACCCAGAATAAAACCAGGTGCCAGTTTGGACTTAGTGCAATTTCTGAGAAGAAAAACATAGAATATTTTCTGAAGATTTTTTCAAACTTCCATAAATCAGCCAGGCCGGCCCCCATTGACTTGGGCCCGTAGTAGGGTGCTGTCAGGGTGGGTATGGAGGTCCCTATACCCTTTAAAAGTATTTAAAACAGTTATAAAATTTCACCCCTGGTAACCCAAATGCTACGGACACGTCCCCACCAAAACATAGAATATTTTCTGAAGATTTTTTGAAAAGCTATATAATTCCCTCTTGCTGTATCTCATTGAGTTGGGCCCTTAGGATGGTGCTCTAAGGGTGGGTATGGAGGTCCCTATACCCTCTATAAGTATTTAAAACCGTTTTTCAAAAATGGTTGTGGTAACCCAAATAACACCAGGTGCCAGTTCTGAGAAGAAAAACATAGCCGCAATTTCTGAGAAGAAAAACATAGAATATTTTCTGAAGATTTTTTCAAACTTCCATAAATCAGCCAGGCCGGCCCCCATTGACTTGGGCCCGTAGTAGGGTGCTGTCAGGGTGGGTATGGAGGTCCCTATACCCTTTAAAAGTATTTAAAACAGTTATAAAATTTCACCCCTGGTAACCCAAATGCTACGGACACGTCCCCACCAAAACATAGAATATTTTCTGAGAAGAAAAAACATAGCCGATTTTCTGAGAAGAAAAACATAGAATATTTTCAGAGGATTTTTAAAAACTTCCATAAAACACTCATTCTTCATCCCACTGACATGGGACAGCAGTGGGGTGCTGAAACAGGTGTCCTGGGGGTGGTGATGGCCTTTAAAAGTAATTTAGAGCCTTTTAAAAATGTCACCCCTGGTAAGCCAAATGCTACGGACACGTCCCCACCAAAACATAGTGCAATTTCTGAGAAGAAAAAACATAGAATATTTTCAGAGGATTTTTAAAAACTTCCATAAAACACTCATTCTTCATCCCACTGACTTGGGACCACAGTGGGGTGCTGAAACAGGTGTCCTGGGGGTGGTGATGGCCTTTAAAAGTATTTAAAACAGTTGTAAAATTTCACCCCTGGTAACCCAAATGCTACGGACACGTCCCCACCAAAACATAGTGCAATTTCTGAGAAGAAAAAACATAGCCGATTTTCTGACAAGAAAAAACATAGTCATTTTTCTGAAGATTTTTTGAAAAGCTATATAATTCCCTCTTGCTGTATCTCATTGAGTTGGGCCCTTAGGATGGTGCTCTAAGGGTGGGTATGGAGGTCCCTATACCCTCTATAAGTATTTAAAACCGTTTTTCAAAAATGGTTCTGGTAACCCAGAATAAAACCAGGTGCCAGTTTGGACTTAGTGCAATTTCTGAGAAGAAAAACATAGAATATTTTCTGAAGATTTTTTCAAACTTCCATAAATCAGCCAGGCCGGCCCCCATTGACTTGGGCCCGTAGTAGGGTGCTGTCAGGGTGGGTATGGAGGTCCCTATACCCTTTAAAAGTATTTAAAACAGTTATAAAATTTCACCCCTGGTAACCCAAATGCTACGGACACGTCCCCACCAAAACATAGAATATTTTCTGAGAAGAAAAAACATAGCCGATTTTCTGAGAAGAAAAACATAGAATATTTTCAGAGGATTTTTAAAAACTTCCATAAAACACTCATTCTTCATCCCACTGACATGGGACAGCAGTGGGGTGCTGAAACAGGTGTCCTGGGGGTGGTGATGGCCTTTAAAAGTAATTTAGAGCCTTTTAAAAATGTCACCCCTGGTAAGCCAAATGCTACGGACACGTCCCCACCAAAACATAGTGCAATTTCTGAGAAGAAAAAACATAGAATATTTTCAGAGGATTTTTAAAAACTTCCATAAAACACTCATTCTTCATCCCACTGACTTGGGACCACAGTGGGGTGCTGAAACAGGTGTCCTGGGGGTGGTGATGGCCTTTAAAAGTATTTAAAACAGTTGTAAAATTTCACCCCTGGTAACCCAAATGCTACGGACACGTCCCCACCAAAACATAGTGCAATTTCTGAGAAGAAAAAACATAGCCGATTTTCTGACAAGAAAAAACATAGTCATTTTTCTGAAGATTTTTTGAAAAGCTATATAATTCCCTCTTGCTGTATCTCATTGAGTTGGGCCCTTAGGATGGTGCTCTAAGGGTGGGTATGGAGGTCCCTATACCCTCTATAAGTATTTAAAACCGTTTTTCAAAAATGGTTCTGGTAACCCAGAATAAAACCAGGTGCCAGTTTGGACTTAGTGCAATTTCTGAGAAGAAAAACATAGAATATTTTCTGAAGATTTTTTCAAACTTCCATAAATCAGCCAGGCCGGCCCCCATTGACTTGGGCCCGTAGTAGGGTGCTGTCAGGGTGGGTATGGAGGTCCCTATACCCTTTAAAAGTATTTAAAACAGTTATAAAATTTCACCCCTGGTAACCCAAATGCTACGGACACGTCCCCACCAAAACATAGAATATTTTCTGAAGATTTTTTGAAAAGCTATATAATTCCCTCTTGCTGTATCTCATTGAGTTGGGCCCTTAGGATGGTGCTCTAAGGGTGGGTATGGAGGTCCCTATACCCTCTATAAGTATTTAAAACCGTTTTTCAAAAATGGTTCTGGTAACCCAGAATAAAACCAGGTGCCAGTTTGGACTTAGTGCAATTTCTGAGAAGAAAAACATAGAATATTTTCTGAAGATTTTTTCAAACTTCCATAAATCAGCCAGGCCGGCCCCCATTGACTTGGGCCCGTAGTAGGGTGCTGTCAGGGTGGGTATGGAGGTCCCTATACCCTTTAAAAGTATTTAAAACAGTTATAAAATTTCACCCCTGGTAACCCAAATGCTACGGACACGTCCCCACCAAAACATAGAATATTTTCTGAGAAGAAAAAACATAGCCGATTTTCTGAGAAGAAAAACATAGAATATTTTCAGAGGATTTTTAAAAACTTCCATAAAACACTCATTCTTCATCCCACTGACATGGGACAGCAGTGGGGTGCTGAAACAGGTGTCCTGGGGGTGGTGATGGCCTTTAAAAGTAATTTAGAGCCTTTTAAAAATGTCACCCCTGGTAAGCCAAATGCTACGGACACGTCCCCACCAAAACATAGTGCAATTTCTGAGAAGAAAAAACATAGAATATTTTCAGAGGATTTTTAAAAACTTCCATAAAACACTCATTCTTCATCCCACTGACTTGGGACCACAGTGGGGTGCTGAAACAGGTGTCCTGGGGGTGGTGATGGCCTTTAAAAGTATTTAAAACAGTTGTAAAATTTCACCCCTGGTAACCCAAATGCTACGGACACGTCCCCACCAAAACATAGTGCAATTTCTGAGAAGAAAAAACATAGCCGATTTTCTGACAAGAAAAAACATAGTCATTTTTCTGAAGATTTTTTGAAAAGCTATATAATTCCCTCTTGCTGTATCTCATTGAGTTGGGCCCTTAGGATGGTGCTCTAAGGGTGGGTATGGAGGTCCCTATACCCTCTATAAGTATTTAAAACCGTTTTTCAAAAATGGTTCTGGTAACCCAGAATAAAACCAGGTGCCAGTTTGGACTTAGTGCAATTTCTGAGAAGAAAAACATAGAATATTTTCTGAAGATTTTTTCAAACTTCCATAAATCAGCCAGGCCGGCCCCCATTGACTTGGGCCCGTAGTAGGGTGCTGTCAGGGTGGGTATGGAGGTCCCTATACCCTTTAAAAGTATTTAAAACAGTTATAAAATTTCACCCCTGGTAACCCAAATGCTACGGACACGTCCCCACCAAAACATAGAATATTTTCTGAGAAGAAAAAACATAGCCGATTTTCTGAGAAGAAAAACATAGAATATTTTCAGAGGATTTTTAAAAACTTCCATAAAACACTCATTCTTCATCCCACTGACATGGGACAGCAGTGGGGTGCTGAAACAGGTGTCCTGGGGGTGGTGATGGCCTTTAAAAGTAATTTAGAGCCTTTTAAAAATGTCACCCCTGGTAAGCCAAATGCTACGGACACGTCCCCACCAAAACATAGTGCAATTTCTGAGAAGAAAAAACATAGAATATTTTCAGAGGATTTTTAAAAACTTCCATAAAACACTCATTCTTCATCCCACTGACTTGGGACCACAGTGGGGTGCTGAAACAGGTGTCCTGGGGGTGGTGATGGCCTTTAAAAGTATTTAAAACAGTTGTAAAATTTCACCCCTGGTAACCCAAATGCTACGGACACGTCCCCACCAAAACATAGTGCAATTTCTGAGAAGAAAAAACATAGCCGATTTTCTGACAAGAAAAAACATAGTCATTTTTCTGAAGATTTTTTGAAAAGCTATATAATTCCCTCTTGCTGTATCTCATTGAGTTGGGCCCTTAGGATGGTGCTCTAAGGGTGGGTATGGAGGTCCCTATACCCTCTATAAGTATTTAAAACCGTTTTTCAAAAATGGTTCTGGTAACCCAGAATAAAACCAGGTGCCAGTTTGGACTTAGTGCAATTTCTGAGAAGAAAAACATAGAATATTTTCTGAAGATTTTTTCAAACTTCCATAAATCAGCCAGGCCGGCCCCCATTGACTTGGGCCCGTAGTAGGGTGCTGTCAGGGTGGGTATGGAGGTCCCTATACCCTTTAAAAGTATTTAAAACAGTTATAAAATTTCACCCCTGGTAACCCAAATGCTACGGACACGTCCCCACCAAAACATAGAATATTTTCTGAAGATTTTTTGAAAAGCTATATAATTCCCTCTTGCTGTATCTCATTGAGTTGGGCCCTTAGGATGGTGCTCTAAGGGTGGGTATGGAGGTCCCTATACCCTCTATAAGTATTTAAAACCGTTTTTCAAAAATGGTTCTGGTAACCCAGAATAAAACCAGGTGCCAGTTTGGACTTAGTGCAATTTCTGAGAAGAAAAACATAGAATATTTTCTGAAGATTTTTTCAAACTTCCATAAATCAGCCAGGCCGGCCCCCATTGACTTGGGCCCGTAGTAGGGTGCTGTCAGGGTGGGTATGGAGGTCCCTATACCCTTTAAAAGTATTTAAAACAGTTATAAAATTTCACCCCTGGTAACCCAAATGCTACGGACACGTCCCCACCAAAACATAGAATATTTTCTGAAGATTTTTTGAAAAGCTATATAATTCCCTCTTGCTGTATCTCATTGAGTTGGGCCCTTAGGATGGTGCTCTAAGGGTGGGTATGGAGGTCCCTATACCCTCTATAAGTATTTAAAACCGTTTTTCAAAAATGGTTCTGGTAACCCAGAATAAAACCAGGTGCCAGTTTGGACTTAGTGCAATTTCTGAGAAGAAAAACATAGAATATTTTCTGAAGATTTTTTCAAACTTCCATAAATCAGCCAGGCCGGCCCCCATTGACTTGGGCCCGTAGTAGGGTGCTGTCAGGGTGGGTATGGAGGTCCCTATACCCTTTAAAAGTATTTAAAACAGTTATAAAATTTCACCCCTGGTAACCCAAATGCTACGGACACGTCCCCACCAAAACATAGAATATTTTCTGAGAAGAAAAAACATAGCCGATTTTCTGAGAAGAAAAACATAGAATATTTTCAGAGGATTTTTAAAAACTTCCATAAAACACTCATTCTTCATCCCACTGACATGGGACAGCAGTGGGGTGCTGAAACAGGTGTCCTGGGGGTGGTGATGGCCTTTAAAAGTAATTTAGAGCCTTTTAAAAATGTCACCCCTGGTAAGCCAAATGCTACGGACACGTCCCCACCAAAACATAGTGCAATTTCTGAGAAGAAAAAACATAGAATATTTTCAGAGGATTTTTAAAAACTTCCATAAAACACTCATTCTTCATCCCACTGACTTGGGACCACAGTGGGGTGCTGAAACAGGTGTCCTGGGGGTGGTGATGGCCTTTAAAAGTATTTAAAACAGTTGTAAAATTTCACCCCTGGTAACCCAAATGCTACGGACACGTCCCCACCAAAACATAGTGCAATTTCTGAGAAGAAAAAACATAGCCGATTTTCTGACAAGAAAAAACATAGTCATTTTTCTGAAGATTTTTTGAAAAGCTATATAATTCCCTCTTGCTGTATCTCATTGAGTTGGGCCCTTAGGATGGTGCTCTAAGGGTGGGTATGGAGGTCCCTATACCCTCTATAAGTATTTAAAACCGTTTTTCAAAAATGGTTCTGGTAACCCAGAATAAAACCAGGTGCCAGTTTGGACTTAGTGCAATTTCTGAGAAGAAAAACATAGAATATTTTCTGAAGATTTTTTCAAACTTCCATAAATCAGCCAGGCCGGCCCCCATTGACTTGGGCCCGTAGTAGGGTGCTGTCAGGGTGGGTATGGAGGTCCCTATACCCTTTAAAAGTATTTAAAACAGTTATAAAATTTCACCCCTGGTAACCCAAATGCTACGGACACGTCCCCACCAAAACATAGAATATTTTCTGAAGATTTTTTGAAAAGCTATATAATTCCCTCTTGCTGTATCTCATTGAGTTGGGCCCTTAGGATGGTGCTCTAAGGGTGGGTATGGAGGTCCCTATACCCTCTATAAGTATTTAAAACCGTTTTTCAAAAATGGTTCTGGTAACCCAGAATAAAACCAGGTGCCAGTTTGGACTTAGTGCAATTTCTGAGAAGAAAAACATAGAATATTTTCAGAAGATTTTTTCAAACTTCCACAAATCAGCCAGGCCGGCCCCCATTGACTTGGGCCCGTAGTAGGGTGCTGTCAGGGTGGGTATGGAGGTCCCTATACCCTTTAAAAGTATTTAAAACAGTTATAAAATTTCACCCCTGGTAACCCAAATGCTACGGACACGTCCCCACCAAAACATAGAATATTTTCTGAAGATTTTTTGAAAAGCTATATAATTCCCTCTTGCTGTATCTCATTGAGTTGGGCCCTTAGGATGGTGCTCTAAGGGTGGGTATGGAGGTCCCTATACCCTCTATAAGTATTTAAAACCGTTTTTCAAAAATGGTTCTGGTAACCCAGAATAAAACCAGGTGCCAGTTTGGACTTAGTGCAATTTCTGAGAAGAAAAACATAGAATATTTTCTGAAGATTTTTTCAAACTTCCATAAATCAGCCAGGCCGGCCCCCATTGACTTGGGCCCGTAGTAGGGTGCTGTCAGGGTGGGTATGGAGGTCCCTATACCCTTTAAAAGTATTTAAAACAGTTATAAAATTTCACCCCTGGTAACCCAAATGCTACGGACACGTCCCCACCAAAACATAGAATATTTTCTGAGAAGAAAAAACATAGCCGATTTTCTGAGAAGAAAAACATAGAATATTTTCAGAGGATTTTTAAAAACTTCCATAAAACACTCATTCTTCATCCCACTGACATGGGACAGCAGTGGGGTGCTGAAACAGGTGTCCTGGGGGTGGTGATGGCCTTTAAAAGTAATTTAGAGCCTTTTAAAAATGTCACCCCTGGTAAGCCAAATGCTACGGACACGTCCCCACCAAAACATAGTGCAATTTCTGAGAAGAAAAAACATAGAATATTTTCAGAGGATTTTTAAAAACTTCCATAAAACACTCATTCTTCATCCCACTGACTTGGGACCACAGTGGGGTGCTGAAACAGGTGTCCTGGGGGTGGTGATGGCCTTTAAAAGTATTTAAAACAGTTGTAAAATTTCACCCCTGGTAACCCAAATGCTACGGACACGTCCCCACCAAAACATAGTGCAATTTCTGAGAAGAAAAAACATAGCCGATTTTCTGACAAGAAAAAACATAGTCATTTTTCTGAAGATTTTTTGAAAAGCTATATAATTCCCTCTTGCTGTATCTCATTGAGTTGGGCCCTTAGGATGGTGCTCTAAGGGTGGGTATGGAGGTCCCTATACCCTCTATAAGTATTTAAAACCGTTTTTCAAAAATGGTTCTGGTAACCCAGAATAAAACCAGGTGCCAGTTTGGACTTAGTGCAATTTCTGAGAAGAAAAACATAGAAGATTTTCTGAAGATTTTTTCAAACTTCCATAAATCAGCCAGGCCGGCCCCCATTGACTTGGGCCCGTAGTAGGGTGCTGTCAGGGTGGGTATGGAGGTCCCTATACCCTTTAAAAGTATTTAAAACAGTTATAAAATTTCACCCCTGGTAACCCAAATGCTACGGACACGTCCCCACCAAAACATAGAATATTTTCTGAAGATTTTTTGAAAAGCTATATAATTCCCTCTTGCTGTATCTCATTGAGTTGGGCCCTTAGGATGGTGCTCTAAGGGTGGGTATGGAGGTCCCTATACCCTCTATAAGTATTTAAAACCGTTTTTCAAAAATGGTTCTGGTAACCCAGAATAAAACCAGGTGCCAGTTTGGACTTAGTGCAATTTCTGAGAAGAAAAACATAGAATATTTTCAGAAGATTTTTTCAAACTTCCACAAATCAGCCAGGCCGGCCCCCATTGACTTGGGCCCGTAGTAGGGTGCTGTCAGGGTGGGTATGGAGGTCCCTATACCCTTTAAAAGTATTTAAAACAGTTATAAAATTTCACCCCTGGTAACCCAAATGCTACGGACACGTCCCCACCAAAACATAGAATATTTTCTGAAGATTTTTTGAAAAGCTATATAATTCCCTCTTGCTGTATCTCATTGAGTTGGGCCCTTAGGATGGTGCTCTAAGGGTGGGTATGGAGGTCCCTATACCCTCTATAAGTATTTAAAACCGTTTTTCAAAAATGGTTCTGGTAACCCAGAATAAAACCAGGTGCCAGTTTGGACTTAGTGCAATTTCTGAGAAGAAAAACATAGAATATTTTCTGAAGATTTTTTCAAACTTCCATAAATCAGCCAGGCCGGCCCCCATTGACTTGGGCCCGTAGTAGGGTGCTGTCAGGGTGGGTATGGAGGTCCCTATACCCTTTAAAAGTATTTAAAACAGTTATAAAATTTCACCCCTGGTAACCCAAATGCTACGGACACGTCCCCACCAAAACATAGAATATTTTCTGAGAAGAAAAAACATAGCCGATTTTCTAAGAAGAAAAACATAGAATATTTTCAGAGGATTTTTAAAAACTTCCATAAAACACTCATTCTTCATCCCACTGACATGGGACAGCAGTGGGGTGCTGAAACAGGTGTCCTGGGGGTGGTGATGGCCTTTAAAAGTAATTTAGAGCCTTTTAAAAATGTCACCCCTGGTAAGCCAAATGCTACGGACACGTCCCCACCAAAACATAGTGCAATTTCTGAGAAGAAAAAACATAGAATATTTTCAGAGGATTTTTAAAAACTTCCATAAAACACTCATTCTTCATCCCACTGACTTGGGACCACAGTGGGGTGCTGAAACAGGTGTCCTGGGGGTGGTGATGGCCTTTAAAAGTATTTAAAACAGTTGTAAAATTTCACCCCTGGTAACCCAAATGCTACGGACACGTCCCCACCAAAACATAGTGCAATTTCTGAGAAGAAAAAACATAGCCGATTTTCTGACAAGAAAAAACATAGTCATTTTTCTGAAGATTTTTTGAAAAGCTATATAATTCCCTCTTGCTGTATCTCATTGAGTTGGGCCCTTAGGATGGTGCTCTAAGGGTGGGTATGGAGGTCCCTATACCCTTTAAAAGTATTTAAAACAGTTATAAAATTTCACCCCTGGTAACCCAAATGCTACGGACACGTCCCCACCAAAACATAGAATATTTTCTGAGAAGAAAAAACATAGCCGATTTTCTGAGAAGAAAAACATAGAATATTTTCAGAGGATTTTTAAAAACTTCCATAAAACACTCATTCTTCATCCCACTGACATAGGACAGCAGTGGGGTGCTGAAACAGGTGTCCTGGGGGTGGTGATGGCCTTTAAAAGTAATTTAGAGCCTTTTAAAAATGTCACCCCTGGTAAGCCAAATGCTACGGACACGTCCCCACCAAAACATAGTGCAATTTCTGAGAAGAAAAAACATAGAATATTTTCAGAGGATTTTTAAAAACTTCCATAAAACACTCATTCTTCATCCCACTGACTTGGGACCACAGTGGGGTGCTGAAACAGGTGTCCTGGGGGTGGTGATGGCCTTTAAAAGTATTTAAAACAGTTGTAAAATTTCACCCCTGGTAACCCAAATGCTACGGACACGTCCCCACCAAAACATAGTGCAATTTCTGAGAAGAAAAAACATAGCCGATTTTCTGACAAGAAAAAACATAGTCATTTTTCTGAAGATTTTTTGAAAAGCTATATAATTCCCTCTTGCTGTATCTCATTGAGTTGGGCCCTTAGGATGGTGCTCTAAGGGTGGGTATGGAGGTCCCTATACCCTCTATAAGTATTTAAAACCGTTTTTCAAAAATGGTTCTGGTAACCCAGAATAAAACCAGGTGCCAGTTTGGACTTAGTGCAATTTCTGAGAAGAAAAACATAGAATATTTTCTGAAGATTTTTTCAAACTTCCATAAATCAGCCAGGCCGGCCCCCATTGACTTGGGCCCGTAGTAGGGTGCTGTCAGGGTGGGTATGGAGGTCCCTATACCCTTTAAAAGTATTTAAAACAGTTATAAAATTTCACCCCTGGTAACCCAAATGCTACGGACACGTCCCCACCAAAACATAGAATATTTTCTGAAGATTTTTTGAAAAGCTATATAATTCCCTCTTGCTGTATCTCATTGAGTTGGGCCCTTAGGATGGTGCTCTAAGGGTGGGTATGGAGGTCCCTATACCCTCTATAAGTATTTAAAACCGTTTTTCAAAAATGGTTCTGGTAACCCAGAATAAAACCAGGTGCCAGTTTGGACTTAGTGCAATTTCTGAGAAGAAAAACATAGAATATTTTCTGAAGATTTTTTCAAACTTCCATAAATCAGCCAGGCCGGCCCCCATTGACTTGGGCCCGTAGTAGGGTGCTGTCAGGGTGGGTATGGAGGTCCCTATACCCTTTAAAAGTATTTAAAACAGTTATAAAATTTCACCCCTGGTAACCCAAATGCTACGGACACGTCCCCACCAAAACATAGAATATTTTCTGAGAAGAAAAAACATAGCCGATTTTCTGAGAAGAAAAACATAGAATATTTTCAGAGGATTTTTAAAAACTTCCATAAAACACTCATTCTTCATCCCACTGACATGGGACAGCAGTGGGGTGCTGAAACAGGTGTCCTGGGGGTGGTGATGGCCTTTAAAAGTAATTTAGAGCCTTTTAAAACCTCTTGGGGCTAGGTGGGACGCTAGCGTGCCACCTGTGGTGCACTCCATCAACAGCAGGTGCATTTCAAGAGCGGCAAATTTGAATCCAAATAAATGTCAAAATTCAAATTTTTCAAAAATACAACTATGTTACACCATTTGAAAGATAAACATCTCCTTAATCTAACCACGTTTTACGATTTCAAAAAGGTTTTACGGCGAAAGCATAAATTTAGAGTATGTTAGGACAGTACATTTACAAGAGTTGTGTGTAATGTTTTGTCAAGTCAAAGACAGGGTCACCAAAACCATAAAACCAGCTAAAATGATACACTAACCTTTTACAATCTCCATCAGATGACACTCCTAGGACATTATGTTAGACAATGCATGCATTTTTAGTTCTATCAAGTTCATATTTATATACAAAAACAGCGTTTTACTATGGCATTGATGTTGAGGAAATCGTTTCCCTCCAATAACCGGCAGTCAAGTCAGCGTCACAAATTAAATAATTAAAATTAGAAAACATTGGTAAAATATTATATTGTCATTTAAAGAATTATAGATTTACATCTTTTGAACGCAATCAACTTGCCAGATTTAAAAATAACCTTACTGGGAAATCACACTTTGCAATAATCTGAGCACTGTGCCCAGAAAAATACGCGTTGCGATACAGACTAGACGTCATGTTGGGGAGATCTAAAATCGAAAATACTATGTAAATAATCCATTACCTTTGATTCTCTTCATCAGATGTCACTTCCAGGTATCACAGGTCCATAACGAATGTAGTTTTGTTCAAAAAAGCTCATCATTTATGTCCAAAAATCTCCGTCTCGTTAGCACATGATGTAAGCCAGCCGGACTTCTCGTCATGAACGAGGGGAAAAAATATATTTCCGTTCGTTCAAACATGTCAAACGTTGTATAGCATAAATCATTAGGGCCTTTTTTAACCAGAACATGAATAATATTCAAGGTGGACGAATGCATAGCCTTTTATAACGTATTGGAACGAGGGTACCCAACATGAAGTAGCGCGCCAGGTGTCTAATGGGACATCACCGTTCCATGGCTCTTGTTCGGTCAGATCTCCCTCCAGAAGACTCAAAACACTTTGTAAAGGCTGGTGACATCTAGTGGAAGCAATAGGAAGTGCCAAAATATTCCTAAACCCCTGTGTTTTTCAATGGGATAGGTTTAAAATCAATACAACACATCAGGTATCCACTTCCTGTCAGAAAATGTCTCAGGGTTTTGCCTGCCAAATGAGTTCTGTTATACTCACAGACACCATTCAAACAGTTTTGGAAACTTTAGAGTGTTTTCTATCCATATATAATAAGTATATGCATATTCTAGTTACTGGGTAGGATTAGTAACCAGATTAAATCGGGTAAATTTTTTTTATCCAGACGTGCAAATGCTGCCCCCTAGACCCAACAGGTTAAAAATGTCACCCCTGGTAAGCCAAATGCTACGGACACGTCCCCACCAAAACATAGTGCAATTTCTGAGAAGAAAAAACATAGAATATTTTCAGAGGATTTTTAAAAACTTCCATAAAACACTCATTCTTCATCCCACTGACTTGGGACCACAGTGGGGTGCTGAAACAGGTGTCCTGGGGGTGGTGATGGCCTTTAAAAGTATTTAAAACAGTTGTAAAATTTCACCCCTGGTAACCCAAATGCTACGGACACGTCCCCACCAAAACATAGTGCAATTTCTGAGAAGAAAAAACATAGCCGATTTTCTGACAAGAAAAAACATAGTCATTTTTCTGAAGATTTTTTGAAAAGCTATATAATTCCCTCTTGCTGTATCTCATTGAGTTGGGCCCTTAGGATGGTGCTCTAAGGGTGGGTATGGAGGTCCCTATACCCTCTATAAGTATTTAAAACCGTTTTTCAAAAATGGTTGTGGTAACCCAGAATAAAACCAGGTGCCAGTTTGGACTTAGTGCAATTTCTGAGAAGAAAAACATAGAATATTTTCTGAAGATTTTTTCAAACTTCCATAAATCAGCCAGGCCGGCCCCCATTGACTTGGGCCCGTAGTAGGGTGCTGTCAGGGTGGGTATGGAGGTCCCTATACCCTTTAAAAGTATTTAAAACAGTTATAAAATTTCACCCCTGGTAACCCAAATGCTACGGACACGTCCCCACCAAAACATAGAATATTTTCAGAAGATTTTTTGAAAAGCTATATAATTCCCTCTTGCTGTATCTCATTGAGTTGGGCCCTTAGGATGGTGCTCTAAGGGTGGGTATGGAGGTCCCTATACCCTCTATAAGTATTTAAAACCGTTTTTCAAAAATGGTTCTGGTAACCCAGAATAAAACCAGGTGCCAGTTTGGACTTAGTGCAATTTCTGAGAAGAAAAACATAGAAGATTTTCTGAAGATTTTTTCAAAATTCCATAAATCAGCCAGGCCGGCCCCCATTGACTTGGGCCCGTAGTAGGGTGCTGTCAGGGTGGGTATGGAGGTCCCTATACCCTTTAAAAGTATTTAAAACAGTTATAAAATTTCACCCCTGGTAACCCAAATGCTACGGACACGTCCCCACCAAAACATAGAATATTTTCTGAGAAGAAAAAACATAGCCGATTTTCTGAGAAGAAAAACATAGAATATTTTCAGAGGATTTTTAAAAACTTCCATAAAACACTCATTCTTCATCCCACTGACATGGGACAGCAGTGGGGTGCTGAAACAGGTGTCCTGGGGGTGGTGATGGCCTTTAAAAGTAATTTATAGCCTTTTAAAAATGTCACCCCTGGTAAGCCAAATGCTACGGACACGTCCCCACCAAAACATAGTGCAATTTCTGAGAAGAAAAAACATAGAATATTTTCAGAGGATTTTTAAAAACTTCCATAAAACACTCATTCTTCATCCCACTGACTTGGGACCACAGTGGGGTGCTGAAACAGGTGTCCTGGGGGTGGTGATGGCCTTTAAAAGTATTTAAAACAGTTGTAAAATTTCACCCCTGGTAACCCAAATGCTACGGACACGTCCCCACCAAAACATAGTGCAATTTCTGAGAAGAAAAAACATAGCCGATTTTCTGACAAGAAAAAACATAGTCATTTTTCTGAAGATTTTTTGAAAAGCTATATAATTCCCTCTTGCTGTATCTCATTGAGTTGGGCCCTTAGGATGGTGCTCTAAGGGTGGGTATGGAGGTCCCTATACCCTCTATAAGTATTTAAAACCGTTTTTCAAAAATGGTTCTGGTAACCCAGAATAAAACCAGGTGCCAGTTTGGACTTAGTGCAATTTCTGAGAAGAAAAACATAGAATATTTTCTGAAGATTTTTTCAAACTTCCATAAATCAGCCAGGCCGGCCCCCATTGACTTGGGCCCGTAGTAGGGTGCTGTCAGGGTGGGTATGGAGGTCCCTATACCCTTTAAAAGTATTTAAAACAGTTATAAAATTTCACCCCTGGTAACCCAAATGCTACGGACACGTCCCCACCAAAACATAGAATATTTTCTGAAGATTTTTTGAAAAGCTATATAATTCCCTCTTGCTGTATCTCATTGAGTTGGGCCCTTAGGATGGTGCTCTAAGGGTGGGTATGGAGGTCCCTATACCCTCTATAAGTATTTAAAACCGTTTTTCAAAAATGGTTCTGGTAACCCAGAATAAAACCAGGTGCCAGTTTGGACTTAGTGCAATTTCTGAGAAGAAAAACATAGAATATTTTCTGAAGATTTTTTCAAACTTCCATAAATCAGCCAGGCCGGCCCCCATTGACTTGGGCCCGTAGTAGGGTGCTGTCAGGGTGGGTATGGAGGTCCCTATACCCTTTAAAAGTATTTAAAACAGTTATAAAATTTCACCCCTGGTAACCCAAATGCTACGGACACGTCCCCACCAAAACATAGAATATTTTCTGAAGATTTTTTGAAAAGCTATATAATTCCCTCTTGCTGTATCTCATTGAGTTGGGCCCTTAGGATGGTGCTCTAAGGGTGGGTATGGAGGTCCCTATACCCTCTATAAGTATTTAAAACCGTTTTTCAAAAATGGTTCTGGTAACCCAGAATAAAACCAGGTGCCAGTTTGGACTTAGTGCAATTTCTGAGAAGAAAAACATAGAATATTTTCTGAAGATTTTTTCAAACTTCCATAAATCAGCCAGGCCGGCCCCCATTGACTTGGGCCCGTAGTAGGGTGCTGTCAGGGTGGGTATGGAGGTCCCTATACCCTTTAAAAGTATTTAAAACAGTTATAAAATTTCACCCCTGGTAACCCAAATGCTACGGACACGTCCCCACCAAAACATAGAATATTTTCTGAGAAGAAAAAACATAGCCGATTTTCTGAGAAGAAAAACATAGAATATTTTCAGAGGATTTTTAAAAACTTCCATAAAACACTCATTCTTCATCCCACTGACATGGGACAGCAGTGGGGTGCTGAAACAGGTGTCCTGGGGGTGGTGATGGCCTTTAAAAGTAATTTAGAGCCTTTTAAAAATGTCACCCCTGGTAAGCCAAATGCTACGGACACGTCCCCACCAAAACATAGTGCAATTTCTGAGAAGAAAAAACATAGAATATTTTCAGAGGATTTTTAAAAACTTCCATAAAACACTCATTCTTCATCCCACTGACTTGGGACCACAGTGGGGTGCTGAAACAGGTGTCCTGGGGGTGGTGATGGCCTTTAAAAGTATTTAAAACAGTTGTAAAATTTCACCCCTGGTAACCCAAATGCTACGGACACGTCCCCACCAAAACATAGTGCAATTTCTGAGAAGAAAAAACATAGCCGATTTTCTGACAAGAAAAAACATAGTCATTTTTCTGAAGATTTTTTGAAAAGCTATATAATTCCCTCTTGCTGTATCTCATTGAGTTGGGCCCTTAGGATGGTGCTCTAAGGGTGGGTATGGAGGTCCCTATACCCTCTATAAGTATTTAAAACCGTTTTTCAAAAATGGTTCTGGTAACCCAGAATAAAACCAGGTGCCAGTTTGGACTTAGTGCAATTTCTGAGAAGAAAAACATAGAATATTTTCTGAAGATTTTTTCAAACTTCCATAAATCAGCCAGGCCGGCCCCCATTGACTTGGGCCCGTAGTAGGGTGCTGTCAGGGTGGGTATGGAGGTCCCTATACCCTTTAAAAGTATTTAAAACAGTTATAAAATTTCACCCCTGGTAACCCAAATGCTACGGACACGTCCCCACCAAAACATAGAATATTTTCTGAAGATTTTTTGAAAAGCTATATAATTCCCTCTTGCTGTATCTCATTGAGTTGGGCCCTTAGGATGGTGCTCTAAGGGTGGGTATGGAGGTCCCTATACCCTCTATAAGTATTTAAAACCGTTTTTCAAAAATGGTTCTGGTAACCCAGAATAAAACCAGGTGCCAGTTTGGACTTAGTGCAATTTCTGAGAAGAAAAACATAGAATATTTTCTGAAGATTTTTTCAAACTTCCATAAATCAGCCAGGCCGGCCCCCATTGACTTGGGCCCGTAGTAGGGTGCTGTCAGGGTGGGTATGGAGGTCCCTATACCCTTTAAAAGTATTTAAAACAGTTATAAAATTTCACCCCTGGTAACCCAAATGCTACGGACACGTCCCCACCAAAACATAGAATATTTTCTGAAGATTTTTTGAAAAGCTATATAATTCCCTCTTGCTGTATCTCATTGAGTTGGGCCCTTAGGATGGTGCTCTAAGGGTGGGTATGGAGGTCCCTATACCCTCTATAAGTATTTAAAACCGTTTTTCAAAAATGGTTCTGGTAACCCAGAATAAAACCAGGTGCCAGTTTGGACTTAGTGCAATTTCTGAGAAGAAAAACATAGAATATTTTCTGAAGATTTTTTCAAACTTCCATAAATCAGCCAGGCCGGCCCCCATTGACTTGGGCCCGTAGTAGGGTGCTGTCAGGGTGGGTATGGAGGTCCCTATACCCTTTAAAAGTATTTAAAACAGTTATAAAATTTCACCCCTGGTAACCCAAATGCTACGGACACGTCCCCACCAAAACATAGAATATTTTCTGAGAAGAAAAAACATAGCCGATTTTCTGAGAAGAAAAACATAGAATATTTTCAGAGGATTTTTAAAAACTTCCATAAAACACTCATTCTTCATCCCACTGACATGGGACAGCAGTGGGGTGCTGAAACAGGTGTCCTGGGGGTGGTGATGGCCTTTAAAAGTAATTTAGAGCCTTCTTGGGGCTAGGTGGGACGCTAGCGTGCCACCTGTGGTGCACTCCATCAACAGCAGGTGCATTTCAAGAGCGGCAAATTTGAATCCAAATAAATGTCAAAATTCAAATTTTTCAAAAATACAACTATGTTACACCATTTGAAAGATAAACATCTCCTTAATCTAACCACGTTTTACGATTTCAAAAAGGTTTTACGGCGAAAGCATAAATTTAGAGTATGTTAGGACAGTACATTTACAAGAGTTGTGTGTAATGTTTTGTCAAGTCAAAGACAGGGTCACCAAAACCATAAAACCAGCTAAAATGATACACTAACCTTTTACAATCTCCATCAGATGACACTCCTAGGACATTATGTTAGACAATGCATGCATTTTTAGTTCTATCAAGTTCATATTTATATACAAAAACAGCGTTTTACTATGGCATTGATGTTGAGGAAATCGTTTCCCTCCAATAACCGGCAGTCAAGTCAGCGTCACAAATTAAATAATTAAAATTAGAAAACATTGGTAAAATATTATATTGTCATTTAAAGAATTATAGATTTACATCTTTTGAACGCAATCAACTTGCCAGATTTAAAAATAACCTTACTGGGAAATCACACTTTGCAATAATCTGAGCACTGTGCCCAGAAAAATACGCGTTGCGATACAGACTAGACGTCATGTTGGGGAGATCTAAAATCGAAAATACTATGTAAATAATCCATTACCTTTGATTCTCTTCATCAGATGTCACTTCCAGGTATCACAGGTCCATAACGAATGTAGTTTTGTTCAAAAAAGCTCATCATTTATGTCCAAAAATCTCCGTCTCGTTAGCACATGATGTAAGCCAGCCGGACTTCTCGTCATGAACGAGGGGAAAAAATATATTTCCGTTCGTTCAAACATGTCAAACGTTGTATAGCATAAATCATTAGGGCCTTTTTTAACCAGAACATGAATAATATTCAAGGTGGACGAATGCATAGCCTTTTATAACGTATTGGAACGAGGGTACCCAACATGAAGTAGCGCGCCAGGTGTCTAATGGGACATCACCGTTCCATGGCTCTTGTTCGGTCAGATCTCCCTCCAGAAGACTCAAAACACTTTGTAAAGGCTGGTGACATCTAGTGGAAGCAATAGGAAGTGCCAAAATATTCCTAAACCCCTGTGTTTTTCAATGGGATAGGTTTAAAATCAATACAACACATCAGGTATCCACTTCCTGTCAGAAAATGTCTCAGGGTTTTGCCTGCCAAATGAGTTCTGTTATACTCACAGACACCATTCAAACAGTTTTGGAAACTTTAGAGTGTTTTCTATCCATATATAATAAGTATATGCATATTCTAGTTACTGGGTAGGATTAGTAACCAGATTAAATCGGGTACATTTTTTTTATCCAGACGTGCAAATGCTGCCCCCTAGACCCAACAGGTTAAAAATGTCACCCCTGGTAAGCCAAATGCTACGGACACGTCCCCACCAAAACATAGTGCAATTTCTGAGAAGAAAAAACATAGAATATTTTCAGAGGATTTTTAAAAACTTCCATAAAACACTCATTCTTCATCCCACTGACTTGGGACCACAGTGGGGTGCTGAAACAGGTGTCCTGGGGGTGGTGATGGCCTTTAAAAGTATTTAAAACAGTTGTAAAATTTCACCCCTGGTAACCCAAATGCTACGGACACGTCCCCACCAAAACATAGTGCAATTTCTGAGAAGAAAAAACATAGCCGATTTTCTGACAAGAAAAAACATAGTCATTTTTCTGAAGATTTTTTGAAAAGCTATATAATTCCCTCTTGCTGTATCTCATTGAGTTGGGCCCTTAGGATGGTGCTCTAAGGGTGGGTATGGAGGTCCCTATACCCTCTATAAGTATTTAAAACCGTTTTTCAAAAATGGTTGTGGTAACCCAGAATAAAACCAGGTGCCAGTTTGGACTTAGTGCAATTTCTGAGAAGAAAAACATAGAATATTTTCTGAAGATTTTTTCAAACTTCCATAAATCAGCCAGGCCGGCCCCCATTGACTTGGGCCCGTAGTAGGGTGCTGTCAGGGTGGGTATGGAGGTCCCTATACCCTTTAAAAGTATTTAAAACAGTTATAAAATTTCACCCCTGGTAACCCAAATGCTACGGACACGTCCCCACCAAAACATAGAATATTTTCTGAGAAGAAAAAACATAGCCGATTTTCTGAGAAGAAAAACATAGAATATTTTCAGAGGATTTTTAAAAACTTCCATAAAACACTCATTCTTCATCCCACTGACTTGGGACCACAGTGGGGTGCTGAAACAGGTGTCCTGGGGGTGGTGATGGCCTTTAAAAGTATTTAAAACAGTTGTAAAATTTCACCCCTGGTAACCCAAATGCTACGGACACGTCCCCACCAAAACATAGTGCAATTTCTGAGAAGAAAAAACATAGCCGATTTTCTGACAAGAAAAAACATAGTCATTTTTCTGAAGATTTTTTGAAAAGCTATATAATTCCCTCTTGCTGTATCTCATTGAGTTGGGCCCTTAGGATGGTGCTCTAAGGGTGGGTATGGAGGTCCCTATACCCTCTATAAGTATTTAAAACCGTTTTTCAAAAATGGTTGTGGTAACCCAGAATAAAACCAGGTGCCAGTTTGGACTTAGTGCAATTTCTGAGAAGAAAAACATAGAATATTTTCTGAAGATTTTTTCAAACTTCCATAAATCAGCCAGGCCGGCCCCCATTGACTTGGGCCCGTAGTAGGGTGCTGTCAGGGTGGGTATGGAGGTCCCTATACCCTTTAAAAGTATTTAAAACAGTTATAAAATTTCACCCCTGGTAACCCAAATGCTACGGACACGTCCCCACCAAAACATAGAATATTTTCTGAAGATTTTTTGAAAAGCTATATAATTCCCTCTTGCTGTATCTCATTGAGTTGGGCCCTTAGGATGGTGCTCTAAGGGTGGGTATGGAGGTCCCTATACCCTCTATAAGTATTTAAAACCGTTTTTCAAAAATGGTTCTGGTAACCCAGAATAAAACCAGGTGCCAGTTTGGACTTAGTGCAATTTCTGAGAAGAAAAACATAGAATATTTTCTGAAGATTTTTTCAAACTTCCATAAATCAGCCAGGCCGGCCCCCATTGACTTGGGCCCGTAGTAGGGTGCTGTCAGGGTGGGTATGGAGGTCCCTATACCCTTTAAAAGTATTTAAAACAGTTATAAAATTTCACCCCTGGTAACCCAAATGCTACGGACACGTCCCCACCAAAACATAGAATATTTTCTGAAGATTTTTTGAAAAGCTATATAATTCCCTCTTGCTGTATCTCATTGAGTTGGGCCCTTAGGATGGTGCTCTAAGGGTGGGTATGGAGGTCCCTATACCCTCTATAAGTATTTAAAACCGTTTTTCAAAAATGGTTCTGGTAACCCAGAATAAAACCAGGTGCCAGTTTGGACTTAGTGCAATTTCTGAGAAGAAAAACATAGAATATTTTCTGAAGATTTTTTCAAACTTCCATAAATCAGCCAGGCCGGCCCCCATTGACTTGGGCCCGTAGTAGGGTGCTGTCAGGGTGGGTATGGAGGTCCCTATACCCTTTAAAAGTATTTAAAACAGTTATAAAATTTCACCCCTGGTAACCCAAATGCTACGGACACGTCCCCACCAAAACATAGAATATTTTCTGAAGATTTTTTGAAAAGCTATATAATTCCCTCTTGCTGTATCTCATTGAGTTGGGCCCTTAGGATGGTGCTCTAAGGGTGGGTATGGAGGTCCCTATACCCTCTATAAGTATTTAAAACCGTTTTTCAAAAATGGTTCTGGTAACCCAGAATAAAACCAGGTGCCAGTTTGGACTTAGTGCAATTTCTGAGAAGAAAAACATAGAATATTTTCTGAAGATTTTTTCAAACTTCCATAAATCAGCCAGGCCGGCCCCCATTGACTTGGGCCCGTAGTAGGGTGCTGTCAGGGTGGGTATGGAGGTCCCTATACCCTTTAAAAGTATTTAAAACAGTTATAAAATTTCACCCCTGGTAACCCAAATGCTACGGACACGTCCCCACCAAAACATAGAATATTTTCTGAAGATTTTTTGAAAAGCTATATAATTCCCTCTTGCTGTATCTCATTGAGTTGGGCCCTTAGGATGGTGCTCTAAGGGTGGGTATGGAGGTCCCTATACCCTCTATAAGTATTTAAAACCGTTTTTCAAAAATGGTTCTGGTAACCCAGAATAAAACCAGGTGCCAGTTTGGACTTAGTGCAATTTCTGAGAAGAAAAACATAGAATATTTTCTGAAGATTTTTTCAAACTTCCATAAATCAGCCAGGCCGGCCCCCATTGACTTGGGCCCGTAGTAGGGTGCTGTCAGGGTGGGTATGGAGGTCCCTATACCCTTTAAAAGTATTTAAAACAGTTATAAAATTTCACCCCTGGTAACCCAAATGCTACGGACACGTCCCCACCAAAACATAGAATATTTTCTGAGAAGAAAAAACATAGCCGATTTTCTGAGAAGAAAAACATAGAATATTTTCAGAGGATTTTTAAAAACTTCCATAAAACACTCATTCTTCATCCCACTGACATGGGACAGCAGTGGGGTGCTGAAACAGGTGTCCTGGGGGTGGTGATGGCCTTTAAAAGTAATTTAGAGCCTTTTAAAACCTCTTGGGGCTAGGTGGGACGCTAGCGTGCCACCTGTGGTGCACTCCATCAACAGCAGGTGCATTTCAAGAGCGGCAAATTTGAATCCAAATAAATGTCAAAATTCAAATTTTTCAAAAATACAACTATGTTACACCATTTGAAAGATAAACATCTCCTTAATCTAACCACGTTTTACGATTTCAAAAAGGTTTTACGGCGAAAGCATAAATTTAGAGTATGTTAGGACAGTACATTTACAAGAGTTGTGTGTAATGTTTTGTCAAGTCAAAGACAGGGTCACCAAAACCATAAAACCAGCTAAAATGATACACTAACCTTTTACAATCTCCATCAGATGACACTCCTAGGACATTATGTTAGACAATGCATGCATTTTTAGTTCTATCAAGTTCATATTTATATACAAAAACAGCGTTTTACTATGGCATTGATGTTGAGGAAATCGTTTCCCTCCAATAACCGGCAGTCAAGTCAGCGTCACAAATTAAATAATTAAAATTAGAAAACATTGGTAAAATATTATATTGTCATTTAAAGAATTATAGATTTACATCTTTTGAACGCAATCAACTTGCCAGATTTAAAAATAACCTTACTGGGAAATCACACTTTGCAATAATCTGAGCACTGTGCCCAGAAAAATACGCGTTGCGATACAGACTAGACGTCATGTTGGGGAGATCTAAAATCGAAAATACTATGTAAATAATCCATTACCTTTGATTCTCTTCATCAGATGTCACTTCCAGGTATCACAGGTCCATAACGAATGTAGTTTTGTTCAAAAAAGCTCATCATTTATGTCCAAAAATCTCCGTCTCGTTAGCACATGATGTAAGCCAGCCGGACTTCTCGTCATGAACGAGGGGAAAAAATATATTTCCGTTCGTTCAAACATGTCAAACGTTGTATAGCATAAATCATTAGGGCCTTTTTTAACCAGAACATGAATAATATTCAAGGTGGACGAATGCATAGCCTTTTATAACGTATTGGAACGAGGGTACCCAACATGAAGTAGCGCGCCAGGTGTCTAATGGGACATCACCGTTCCATGGCTCTTGTTCGGTCAGATCTCCCTCCAGAAGACTCAAAACACTTTGTAAAGGCTGGTGACATCTAGTGGAAGCAATAGGAAGTGCCAAAATATTCCTAAACCCCTGTGTTTTTCAATGGGATAGGTTTAAAATCAATACAACACATCAGGTATCCACTTCCTGTCAGAAAATGTCTCAGGGTTTTGCCTGCCAAATGAGTTCTGTTATACTCACAGACACCATTCAAACAGTTTTGGAAACTTTAGAGTGTTTTCTATCCATATATAATAAGTATATGCATATTCTAGTTACTGGGTAGGATTAGTAACCAGATTAAATCGGGTAAAATTTTTTTATCCAGACGTGCAAATGCTGCCCCCTAGACCCAACAGGTTAAAAATGTCACCCCTGGTAAGCCAAATGCTACGGACACGTCCCCACCAAAACATAGTGCAATTTCTGAGAAGAAAAAACATAGAATATTTTCAGAGGATTTTTAAAAACTTCCATAAAACACTCATTCTTCATCCCACTGACTTGGGACCACAGTGGGGTGCTGAAACAGGTGTCCTGGGGGTGGTGATGGCCTTTAAAAGTATTTAAAACAGTTGTAAAATTTCACCCCTGGTAACCCAAATGCTACGGACACGTCCCCACCAAAACATAGTGCAATTTCTGAGAAGAAAAAACATAGCCGATTTTCTGACAAGAAAAAACATAGTCATTTTTCTGAAGATTTTTTGAAAAGCTATATAATTCCCTCTTGCTGTATCTCATTGAGTTGGGCCCTTAGGATGGTGCTCTAAGGGTGGGTATGGAGGTCCCTATACCCTCTATAAGTATTTAAAACCGTTTTTCAAAAATGGTTGTGGTAACCCAGAATAAAACCAGGTGCCAGTTTGGACTTAGTGCAATTTCTGAGAAGAAAAACATAGAATATTTTCTGAAGATTTTTTCAAACTTCCATAAATCAGCCAGGCCGGCCCCCATTGACTTGGGCCCGTAGTAGGGTGCTGTCAGGGTGGGTATGGAGGTCCCTATACCCTTTAAAAGTATTTAAAACAGTTATAAAATTTCACCCCTGGTAACCCAAATGCTACGGACACGTCCCCACCAAAACATAGAATATTTTCTGAAGATTTTTTGAAAAGCTATATAATTCCCTCTTGCTGTATCTCATTGAGTTGGGCCCTTAGGATGGTGCTCTAAGGGTGGGTATGGAGGTCCCTATACCCTCTATAAGTATTTAAAACCGTTTTTCAAAAATGGTTCTGGTAACCCAGAATAAAACCAGGTGCCAGTTTGGACTTAGTGCAATTTCTGAGAAGAAAAACATAGAATATTTTCTGAAGATTTTTTCAAACTTCCATAAATCAGCCAGGCCGGCCCCCATTGACTTGGGCCCGTAGTAGGGTGCTGTCAGGGTGGGTATGGAGGTCCCTATACCCTTTAAAAGTATTTAAAACAGTTATAAAATTTCACCCCTGGTAACCCAAATGCTACGGACACGTCCCCACCAAAACATAGAATATTTTCTGAAGATTTTTTGAAAAGCTATATAATTCCCTCTTGCTGTATCTCATTGAGTTGGGCCCTTAGGATGGTGCTCTAAGGGTGGGTATGGAGGTCCCTATACCCTCTATAAGTATTTAAAACCGTTTTTCAAAAATGGTTCTGGTAACCCAGAATAAAACCAGGTGCCAGTTTGGACTTAGTGCAATTTCTGAGAAGAAAAACATAGAATATTTTCTGAAGATTTTTTCAAACTTCCATAAATCAGCCAGGCCGGCCCCCATTGACTTGGGCCCGTAGTAGGGTGCTGTCAGGGTGGGTATGGAGGTCCCTATACCCTTTAAAAGTATTTAAAACAGTTATAAAATTTCACCCCTGGTAACCCAAATGCTACGGACACGTCCCCACCAAAACATAGAATATTTTCTGAGAAGAAAAAACATAGCCGATTTTCTGAGAAGAAAAACATAGAATATTTTCAGAGGATTTTTAAAAACTTCCATAAAACACTCATTCTTCATCCCACTGACATGGGACAGCAGTGGGGTGCTGAAACAGGTGTCCTGGGGGTGGTGATGGCCTTTAAAAGTAATTTAGAGCCTTTTAAAACCTCTTGGGGCTAGGTGGGACGCTAGCGTGCCACCTGTGGTGCACTCCATCAACAGCAGGTGCATTTCAAGAGCGGCAAATTTGAATCCAAATAAATGTCAAAATTCAAATTTTTCAAAAATACAACTATGTTACACCATTTGAAAGATAAACATCTCCTTAATCTAACCACGTTTTACGATTTCAAAAAGGTTTTACGGCGAAAGCATAAATTTAGAGTATGTTAGGACAGTACATTTACAAGAGTTGTGTGTAATGTTTTGTCAAGTCAAAGACAGGGTCACCAAAACCATAAAACCAGCTAAAATGATACACTAACCTTTTACAATCTCCATCAGATGACACTCCTAGGACATTATGTTAGACAATGCATGCATTTTTAGTTCTATCAAGTTCATATTTATATACAAAAACAGCGTTTTACTATGGCATTGATGTTGAGGAAATCGTTTCCCTCCAATAACCGGCAGTCAAGTCAGCGTCACAAATTAAATAATTAAAATTAGAAAACATTGGTAAAATATTATATTGTCATTTAAAGAATTATAGATTTACATCTTTTGAACGCAATCAACTTGCCAGATTTAAAAATAACCTTACTGGGAAATCACACTTTGCAATAATCTGAGCACTGTGCCCAGAAAAATACGCGTTGCGATACAGACTAGACGTCATGTTGGGGAGATCTAAAATCGAAAATACTATGTAAATAATCCATTACCTTTGATTCTCTTCATCAGATGTCACTTCCAGGTATCACAGGTCCATAACGAATGTAGTTTTGTTCAAAAAAGCTCATCATTTATGTCCAAAAATCTCCGTCTCGTTAGCACATGATGTAAGCCAGCCGGACTTCTCGTCATGAACGAGGGGAAAAAATATATTTCCGTTCGTTCAAACATGTCAAACGTTGTATAGCATAAATCATTAGGGCCTTTTTTAACCAGAACATGAATAATATTCAAGGTGGACGAATGCATAGCCTTTTATAACGTATTGGAACGAGGGTACCCAACATGAAGTAGCGCGCCAGGTGTCTAATGGGACATCACCGTTCCATGGCTCTTGTTCGGTCAGATCTCCCTCCAGAAGACTCAAAACACTTTGTAAAGGCTGGTGACATCTAGTGGAAGCAATAGGAAGTGCCAAAATATTCCTAAACCCCTGTGTTTTTCAATGGGATAGGTTTAAAATCAATACAACACATCAGGTATCCACTTCCTGTCAGAAAATGTCTCAGGGTTTTGCCTGCCAAATGAGTTCTGTTATACTCACAGACACCATTCAAACAGTTTTGGAAACTTTAGAGTGTTTTCTATCCATATATAATAAGTATATGCATATTCTAGTTACTGGGTAGGATTAGTAACCAGATTAAATCGGGTACATTTTTTTTATCCAGACGTGCAAATGCTGCCCCCTAGACCCAACAGGTTAAAAATGTCACCCCTGGTAAGCCAAATGCTACGGACACGTCCCCACCAAAACATAGTGCAATTTCTGAGAAGAAAAAACATAGAATATTTTCAGAGGATTTTTAAAAACTTCCATAAAACACTCATTCTTCATCCCACTGACTTGGGACCACAGTGGGGTGCTGAAACAGGTGTCCTGGGGGTGGTGATGGCCTTTAAAAGTATTTAAAACAGTTGTAAAATTTCACCCCTGGTAACCCAAATGCTACGGACACGTCCCCACCAAAACATAGTGCAATTTCTGAGAAGAAAAAACATAGCCGATTTTCTGACAAGAAAAAACATAGTCATTTTTCTGAAGATTTTTTGAAAAGCTATATAATTCCCTCTTGCTGTATCTCATTGAGTTGGGCCCTTAGGATGGTGCTCTAAGGGTGGGTATGGAGGTCCCTATACCCTCTATAAGTATTTAAAACCGTTTTTCAAAAATGGTTGTGGTAACCCAGAATAAAACCAGGTGCCAGTTTGGACTTAGTGCAATTTCTGAGAAGAAAAACATAGAATATTTTCTGAAGATTTTTTCAAACTTCCATAAATCAGCCAGGCCGGCCCCCATTGACTTGGGCCCGTAGTAGGGTGCTGTCAGGGTGGGTATGGAGGTCCCTATACCCTTTAAAAGTATTTAAAACAGTTATAAAATTTCACCCCTGGTAACCCAAATGCTACGGACACGTCCCCACCAAAACATAGAATATTTTCTGAGAAGAAAAAACATAGCCGATTTTCTGAGAAGAAAAACATAGAATATTTTCAGAGGATTTTTAAAAACTTCCATAAAACACTCATTCTTCATCCCACTGACTTGGGACCACAGTGGGGTGCTGAAACAGGTGTCCTGGGGGTGGTGATGGCCTTTAAAAGTATTTAAAACAGTTGTAAAATTTCACCCCTGGTAACCCAAATGCTACGGACACGTCCCCACCAAAACATAGTGCAATTTCTGAGAAGAAAAAACATAGCCGATTTTCTGACAAGAAAAAACATAGTCATTTTTCTGAAGATTTTTTGAAAAGCTATATAATTCCCTCTTGCTGTATCTCATTGAGTTGGGCCCTTAGGATGGTGCTCTAAGGGTGGGTATGGAGGTCCCTATACCCTCTATAAGTATTTAAAACCGTTTTTCAAAAATGGTTGTGGTAACCCAGAATAAAACCAGGTGCCAGTTTGGACTTAGTGCAATTTCTGAGAAGAAAAACATAGAATATTTTCTGAAGATTTTTTCAAACTTCCATAAATCAGCCAGGCCGGCCCCCATTGACTTGGGCCCGTAGTAGGGTGCTGTCAGGGTGGGTATGGAGGTCCCTATACCCTTTAAAAGTATTTAAAACAGTTATAAAATTTCACCCCTGGTAACCCAAATGCTACGGACACGTCCCCACCAAAACATAGAATATTTTCTGAAGATTTTTTGAAAAGCTATATAATTCCCTCTTGCTGTATCTCATTGAGTTGGGCCCTTAGGATGGTGCTCTAAGGGTGGGTATGGAGGTCCCTATACCCTCTATAAGTATTTAAAACCGTTTTTCAAAAATGGTTCTGGTAACCCAGAATAAAACCAGGTGCCAGTTTGGACTTAGTGCAATTTCTGAGAAGAAAAACATAGAATATTTTCTGAAGATTTTTTCAAACTTCCATAAATCAGCCAGGCCGGCCCCCATTGACTTGGGCCCGTAGTAGGGTGCTGTCAGGGTGGGTATGGAGGTCCCTATACCCTTTAAAAGTATTTAAAACAGTTATAAAATTTCACCCCTGGTAACCCAAATGCTACGGACACGTCCCCACCAAAACATAGAATATTTTCTGAAGATTTTTTGAAAAGCTATATAATTCCCTCTTGCTGTATCTCATTGAGTTGGGCCCTTAGGATGGTGCTCTAAGGGTGGGTATGGAGGTCCCTATACCCTCTATAAGTATTTAAAACCGTTTTTCAAAAATGGTTCTGGTAACCCAGAATAAAACCAGGTGCCAGTTTGGACTTAGTGCAATTTCTGAGAAGAAAAACATAGAATATTTTCTGAAGATTTTTTCAAACTTCCATAAATCAGCCAGGCCGGCCCCCATTGACTTGGGCCCGTAGTAGGGTGCTGTCAGGGTGGGTATGGAGGTCCCTATACCCTTTAAAAGTATTTAAAACAGTTATAAAATTTCACCCCTGGTAACCCAAATGCTACGGACACGTCCCCACCAAAACATAGAATATTTTCTGAGAAGAAAAAACATAGCCGATTTTCTGAGAAGAAAAACATAGAATATTTTCAGAGGATTTTTAAAAACTTCCATAAAACACTCATTCTTCATCCCACTGACATGGGACAGCAGTGGGGTGCTGAAACAGGTGTCCTGGGGGTGGTGATGGCCTTTAAAAGTAATTTAGAGCCTTTTAAAACCTCTTGGGGCTAGGTGGGACGCTAGCGTGCCACCTGTGGTGCACTCCATCAACAGCAGGTGCATTTCAAGAGCGGCAAATTTGAATCCAAATAAATGTCAAAATTCAAATTTTTCAAAAATACAACTATGTTACACCATTTGAAAGATAAACATCTCCTTAATCTAACCACGTTTTACGATTTCAAAAAGGTTTTACGGCGAAAGCATAAATTTAGAGTATGTTAGGACAGTACATTTACAAGAGTTGTGTGTAATGTTTTGTCAAGTCAAAGACAGGGTCACCAAAACCATAAAACCAGCTAAAATGATACACTAACCTTTTACAATCTCCATCAGATGACACTCCTAGGACATTATGTTAGACAATGCATGCATTTTTAGTTCTATCAAGTTCATATTTATATACAAAAACAGCGTTTTACTATGGCATTGATGTTGAGGAAATCGTTTCCCTCCAATAACCGGCAGTCAAGTCAGCGTCACAAATTAAATAATTAAAATTAGAAAACATTGGTAAAATATTATATTGTCATTTAAAGAATTATAGATTTACATCTTTTGAACGCAATCAACTTGCCAGATTTAAAAATAACCTTACTGGGAAATCACACTTTGCAATAATCTGAGCACTGTGCCCAGAAAAATACGCGTTGCGATACAGACTAGACGTCATGTTGGGGAGATCTAAAATCGAAAATACTATGTAAATAATCCATTACCTTTGATTCTCTTCATCAGATGTCACTTCCAGGTATCACAGGTCCATAACGAATGTAGTTTTGTTCAAAAAAGCTCATCATTTATGTCCAAAAATCTCCGTCTCGTTAGCACATGATGTAAGCCAGCCGGACTTCTCGTCATGAACGAGGGGAAAAAATATATTTCCGTTCGTTCAAACATGTCAAACGTTGTATAGCATAAATCATTAGGGCCTTTTTTAACCAGAACATGAATAATATTCAAGGTGGACGAATGCATAGCCTTTTATAACGTATTGGAACGAGGGTACCCAACATGAAGTAGCGCGCCAGGTGTCTAATGGGACATCACCGTTCCATGGCTCTTGTTCGGTCAGATCTCCCTCCAGAAGACTCAAAACACTTTGTAAAGGCTGGTGACATCTAGTGGAAGCAATAGGAAGTGCCAAAATATTCCTAAACCCCTGTGTTTTTCAATGGGATAGGTTTAAAATCAATACAACACATCAGGTATCCACTTCCTGTCAGAAAATGTCTCAGGGTTTTGCCTGCCAAATGAGTTCTGTTATACTCACAGACACCATTCAAACAGTTTTGGAAACTTTAGAGTGTTTTCTATCCATATATAATAAGTATATGCATATTCTAGTTACTGGGTAGGATTAGTAACCAGATTAAATCGGGTAAATTTTTTTTATCCAGACGTGCAAATGCTGCCCCCTAGACCCAACAGGTTAAAAATGTCACCCCTGGTAAGCCAAATGCTACGGACACGTCCCCACCAAAACATAGTGCAATTTCTGAGAAGAAAAAACATAGAATATTTTCAGAGGATTTTTAAAAACTTCCATAAAACACTCATTCTTCATCCCACTGACTTGGGACCACAGTGGGGTGCTGAAACAGGTGTCCTGGGGGTGGTGATGGCCTTTAAAAGTATTTAAAACAGTTGTAAAATTTCACCCCTGGTAACCCAAATGCTACGGACACGTCCCCACCAAAACATAGTGCAATTTCTGAGAAGAAAAAACATAGCCGATTTTCTGACAAGAAAAAACATAGTCATTTTTCTGAAGATTTTTTGAAAAGCTATATAATTCCCTCTTGCTGTATCTCATTGAGTTGGGCCCTTAGGATGGTGCTCTAAGGGTGGGTATGGAGGTCCCTATACCCTCTATAAGTATTTAAAACCGTTTTTCAAAAATGGTTGTGGTAACCCAGAATAAAACCAGGTGCCAGTTTGGACTTAGTGCAATTTCTGAGAAGAAAAACATAGAATATTTTCTGAAGATTTTTTCAAACTTCCATAAATCAGCCAGGCCGGCCCCCATTGACTTGGGCCCGTAGTAGGGTGCTGTCAGGGTGGGTATGGAGGTCCCTATACCCTTTAAAAGTATTTAAAACAGTTATAAAATTTCACCCCTGGTAACCCAAATGCTACGGACACGTCCCCACCAAAACATAGAATATTTTCTGAGAAGAAAAAACATAGCCGATTTTCTGAGAAGAAAAACATAGAATATTTTCAGAGGATTTTTAAAAACTTCCATAAAACACTCATTCTTCATCCCACTGACTTGGGACCACAGTGGGGTGCTGAAACAGGTGTCCTGGGGGTGGTGATGGCCTTTAAAAGTATTTAAAACAGTTGTAAAATTTCACCCCTGGTAACCCAAATGCTACGGACACGTCCCCACCAAAACATAGTGCAATTTCTGAGAAGAAAAAACATAGCCGATTTTCTGACAAGAAAAAACATAGTCATTTTTCTGAAGATTTTTTGAAAAGCTATATAATTCCCTCTTGCTGTATCTCATTGAGTTGGGCCCTTAGGATGGTGCTCTAAGGGTGGGTATGGAGGTCCCTATACCCTCTATAAGTATTTAAAACCGTTTTTCAAAAATGTTTGTGGTAACCCAGAATAAAACCAGGTGCCAGTTTGGACTTAGTGCAATTTCTGAGAAGAAAAACATAGAATATTTTCTGAAGATTTTTTCAAACTTCCATAAATCAGCCAGGCCGGCCCCCATTGACTTGGGCCCGTAGTAGGGTGCTGTCAGGGTGGGTATGGAGGTCCCTATACCCTTTAAAAGTATTTAAAACAGTTATAAAATTTCACCCCTGGTAACCCAAATGCTACGGACACGTCCCCACCAAAACATAGAATATTTTCTGAAGATTTTTTGAAAAGCTATATAATTCCCTCTTGCTGTATCTCATTGAGTTGGGCCCTTAGGATGGTGCTCTAAGGGTGGGTATGGAGGTCCCTATACCCTCTATAAGTATTTAAAACCGTTTTTCAAAAATGGTTCTGGTAACCCAGAATAAAACCAGGTGCCAGTTTGGACTTAGTGCAATTTCTGAGAAGAAAAACATAGAATATTTTCTGAAGATTTTTTCAAACTTCCATAAATCAGCCAGGCCGGCCCCCATTGACTTGGGCCCGTAGTAGGGTGCTGTCAGGGTGGGTATGGAGGTCCCTATACCCTTTAAAAGTATTTAAAACAGTTATAAAATTTCACCCCTGGTAACCCAAATGCTACGGACACGTCCCCACCAAAACATAGAATATTTTCTGAAGATTTTTTGAAAAGCTATATAATTCCCTCTTGCTGTATCTCATTGAGTTGGGCCCTTAGGATGGTGCTCTAAGGGTGGGTATGGAGGTCCCTATACCCTCTATAAGTATTTAAAACCGTTTTTCAAAAATGGTTCTGGTAACCCAGAATAAAACCAGGTGCCAGTTTGGACTTAGTGCAATTTCTGAGAAGAAAAACATAGAATATTTTCTGAAGATTTTTTCAAACTTCCATAAATCAGCCAGGCCGGCCCCCATTGACTTGGGCCCGTAGTAGGGTGCTGTCAGGGTGGGTATGGAGGTCCCTATACCCTTTAAAAGTATTTAAAACAGTTATAAAATTTCACCCCTGGTAACCCAAATGCTACGGACACGTCCCCACCAAAACATAGAATATTTTCTGAAGATTTTTTGAAAAGCTATATAATTCCCTCTTGCTGTATCTCATTGAGTTGGGCCCTTAGGATGGTGCTCTAAGGGTGGGTATGGAGGTCCCTATACCCTCTATAAGTATTTAAAACCGTTTTTCAAAAATGGTTCTGGTAACCCAGAATAAAACCAGGTGCCAGTTTGGACTTAGTGCAATTTCTGAGAAGAAAAACATAGAATATTTTCTGAAGATTTTTTCAAACTTCCATAAATCAGCCAGGCCGGCCCCCATTGACTTGGGCCCGTAGTAGGGTGCTGTCAGGGTGGGTATGGAGGTCCCTATACCCTTTAAAAGTATTTAAAACAGTTATAAAATTTCACCCCTGGTAACCCAAATGCTACGGACACGTCCCCACCAAAACATAGAATATTTTCTGAGAAGAAAAAACATAGCCGATTTTCTGAGAAGAAAAACATAGAATATTTTCAGAGGATTTTTAAAAACTTCCATAAAACACTCATTCTTCATCCCACTGACATGGGACAGCAGTGGGGTGCTGAAACAGGTGTCCTGGGGGTGGTGATGGCCTTTAAAAGTAATTTAGAGCCTTCTTGGGGCTAGGTGGGACGCTAGCGTGCCACCTGTGGTGCACTCCATCAACAGCAGGTGCATTTCAAGAGCGGCAAATTTGAATCCAAATAAATGTCAAAATTCAAATTTTTCAAAAATACAACTATGTTACACCATTTGAAAGATAAACATCTCCTTAATCTAACCACGTTTTACGATTTCAAAAAGGTTTTACGGCGAAAGCATAAATTTAGAGTATGTTAGGACAGTACATTTACAAGAGTTGTGTGTAATGTTTTGTCAAGTCAAAGACAGGGTCACCAAAACCAAAAAACCAGCTAAAATGATACACTAACCTTTTACAATCTCCATCAGATGACACTCCTAGGACATTATGTTAGACAATGCATGCATTTTTAGTTCTATCAAGTTCATATTTATATACAAAAACAGCGTTTTACTATGGCATTGATGTTGAGGAAATCGTTTCCCTCCAATAACCGGCAGTCAAGTCAGCGTCACAAATTAAATAATTAAAATTAGAAAACATTGGTAAAATATTATATTGTCATTTAAAGAATTATAGATTTACATCTTTTGAACGCAATCAACTTGCCAGATTTAAAAATAACCTTACTGGGAAATCACACTTTGCAATAATCTGAGCACTGTGCCCAGAAAAATACGCGTTGCGATACAGACTAGACGTCATGTTGGGGAGATCTAAAATCGAAAATACTATGTAAATAATCCATTACCTTTGATTCTCTTCATCAGATGTCACTTCCAGGTATCACAGGTCCATAACGAATGTAGTTTTGTTCAAAAAAGCTCATCATTTATGTCCAAAAATCTCCGTCTCGTTAGCACATGATGTAAGCCAGCCGGACTTCTCGTCATGAACGAGGGGAAAAAATATATTTCCGTTCGTTCAAACATGTCAAACGTTGTATAGCATAAATCATTAGGGCCTTTTTTAACCAGAACATGAATAATATTCAAGGTGGACGAATGCATAGCCTTTTATAACGTATTGGAACGAGGGTACCCAACATGAAGTAGCGCGCCAGGTGTCTAATGGGACATCACCGTTCCATGGCTCTTGTTCGGTCAGATCTCCCTCCAGAAGACTCAAAACACTTTGTAAAGGCTGGTGACATCTAGTGGAAGCAATAGGAAGTGCCAAAATATTCCTAAACCCCTGTGTTTTTCAATGGGATAGGTTTAAAATCAATACAACACATCAGGTATCCACTTCCTGTCAGAAAATGTCTCAGGGTTTTGCCTGCCAAATGAGTTCTGTTATACTCACAGACACCATTCAAACAGTTTTGGAAACTTTAGAGTGTTTTCTATCCATATATAATAAGTATATGCATATTCTAGTTACTGGGTAGGATTAGTAACCAGATTAAATCGGGTAAATTTTTTTTATCCAGACGTGCAAATGCTGCCCCCTAGACCCAACAGGTTAAAAATGTCACCCCTGGTAAGCCAAATGCTACGGACACGTCCCCACCAAAACATAGTGCAATTTCTGAGAAGAAAAAACATAGAATATTTTCAGAGGATTTTTAAAAACTTCCATAAAACACTCATTCTTCATCCCACTGACTTGGGACCACAGTGGGGTGCTGAAACAGGTGTCCTGGGGGTGGTGATGGCCTTTAAAAGTATTTAAAACAGTTGTAAAATTTCACCCCTGGTAACCCAAATGCTACGGACACGTCCCCACCAAAACATAGTGCAATTTCTGAGAAGAAAAAACATAGCCGATTTTCTGACAAGAAAAAACATAGTCATTTTTCTGAAGATTTTTTGAAAAGCTATATAATTCCCTCTTGCTGTATCTCATTGAGTTGGGCCCTTAGGATGGTGCTCTAAGGGTGGGTATGGAGGTCCCTATACCCTCTATAAGTATTTAAAACCGTTTTTCAAAAATGGTTGTGGTAACCCAGAATAAAACCAGGTGCCAGTTTGGACTTAGTGCAATTTCTGAGAAGAAAAACATAGAATATTTTCTGAAGATTTTTTCAAACTTCCATAAATCAGCCAGGCCGGCCCCCATTGACTTGGGCCCGTAGTAGGGTGCTGTCAGGGTGGGTATGGAGGTCCCTATACCCTTTAAAAGTATTTAAAACAGTTATAAAATTTCACCCCTGGTAACCCAAATGCTACGGACACGTCCCCACCAAAACATAGAATATTTTCTGAGAAGAAAAAACATAGCCGATTTTCTGAGAAGAAAAACATAGAATATTTTCAGAGGATTTTTAAAAACTTCCATAAAACACTCATTCTTCATCCCACTGACTTGGGACCACAGTGGGGTGCTGAAACAGGTGTCCTGGGGGTGGTGATGGCCTTTAAAAGTATTTAAAACAGTTGTAAAATTTCACCCCTGGTAACCCAAATGCTACGGACACGTCCCCACCAAAACATAGTGCAATTTCTGAGAAGAAAAAACATAGCCGATTTTCTGACAAGAAAAAACATAGTCATTTTTCTGAAGATTTTTTGAAAAGCTATATAATTCCCTCTTGCTGTATCTCATTGAGTTGGGCCCTTAGGATGGTGCTCTAAGGGTGGGTATGGAGGTCCCTATACCCTCTATAAGTATTTAAAACCGTTTTTCAAAAATGTTTGTGGTAACCCAGAATAAAACCAGGTGCCAGTTTGGACTTAGTGCAATTTCTGAGAAGAAAAACATAGAATATTTTCTGAAGATTTTTTCAAACTTCCATAAATCAGCCAGGCCGGCCCCCATTGACTTGGGCCCGTAGTAGGGTGCTGTCAGGGTGGGTATGGAGGTCCCTATACCCTTTAAAAGTATTTAAAACAGTTATAAAATTTCACCCCTGGTAACCCAAATGCTACGGACACGTCCCCACCAAAACATAGAATATTTTCTGAAGATTTTTTGAAAAGCTATATAATTCCCTCTTGCTGTATCTCATTGAGTTGGGCCCTTAGGATGGTGCTCTAAGGGTGGGTATGGAGGTCCCTATACCCTCTATAAGTATTTAAAACCGTTTTTCAAAAATGGTTCTGGTAACCCAGAATAAAACCAGGTGCCAGTTTGGACTTAGTGCAATTTCTGAGAAGAAAAACATAGAATATTTTCTGAAGATTTTTTCAAACTTCCATAAATCAGCCAGGCCGGCCCCCATTGACTTGGGCCCGTAGTAGGGTGCTGTCAGGGTGGGTATGGAGGTCCCTATACCCTTTAAAAGTATTTAAAACAGTTATAAAATTTCACCCCTGGTAACCCAAATGCTACGGACACGTCCCCACCAAAACATAGAATATTTTCTGAAGATTTTTTGAAAAGCTATATAATTCCCTCTTGCTGTATCTCATTGAGTTGGGCCCTTAGGATGGTGCTCTAAGGGTGGGTATGGAGGTCCCTATACCCTCTATAAGTATTTAAAACCGTTTTTCAAAAATGGTTGTGGTAACCCAGAATAAAACCAGGTGCCAGTTTGGACTTAGTGCAATTTCTGAGAAGAAAAACATAGAATATTTTCTGAAGATTTTTTCAAACTTCCATAAATCAGCCAGGCCGGCCCCCATTGACTTGGGCCCGTAGTAGGGTGCTGTCAGGGTGGGTATGGAGGTCCCTATACCCTTTAAAAGTATTTAAAACAGTTATAAAATTTCACCCCTGGTAACCCAAATGCTACGGACACGTCCCCACCAAAACATAGAATATTTTCTGAGAAGAAAAAACATAGCCGATTTTCTGAGAAGAAAAACATAGAATATTTTCAGAGGATTTTTAAAAACTTCCATAAAACACTCATTCTTCATCCCACTGACTTGGGACCACAGTGGGGTGCTGAAACAGGTGTCCTGGGGGTGGTGATGGCCTTTAAAAGTATTTAAAACAGTTGTAAAATTTCACCCCTGGTAACCCAAATGCCACGGACACGTCCCCACCAAAACATAGTGCAATTTCTGAGAAGAAAAAACATAGCCGATTTTCTGACAAGAAAAAACATAGTCATTTTTCTGAAGATTTTTTGAAAAGCTATATAATTCCCTCTTGCTGTATCTCATTGAGTTGGGCCCTTAGGATGGTGCTCTAAGGGTGGGTATGGAGGTCCCTATACCCTCTATAAGTATTTAAAACCGTTTTTCAAAAATGGTTGTGGTAACCCAGAATAAAACCAGGTGCCAGTTTGGACTTAGTGCAATTTCTGAGAAGAAAAACATAGAATATTTTCTGAAGATTTTTTCAAACTTCCATAAATCAGCCAGGCCGGCCCCCATTGACTTGGGCCGGTAGTAGGGTGCTGTCAGGGTGGGTATGGAGGTCCCTATACCCTTTAAAAGTATTTAAAACAGTTATAAAATTTCACCCCTGGTAACCCAAATGCTACGGACACGTCCCCACCAAAACATAGAATATTTTCTGAGAAGAAAAAACATAGCCGATTTTCTGAGAAGAAAAACAGAATATTTTCAGAGGATTTTTAAAAACTTCCATAAAACACTCATTCTTCATCCCACTGACTTGGGACCACAGTGGGGTGCTGAAACAGGTGTCCTGGGGGTGGTGATGGCCTTTAAAAGTATTTAAAACAGTTGTAAAATTTCACCCCTGGTAACCCAAATGCTACGGACACGTCCCCACCAAAACATAGTGCAAATTCTGAGAAGAAAAAACATAGCCGATTTTCTGACAAGAAAAAACATAGTCATTTTTCTGAAGATTTTTTGAAAAGCTATATAATTCCCTCTTGCTGTATCTCATTGAGTTGGGCCCTTAGGATGGTGCTCTAAGGGTGGGTATGGAGGTCCCTATACCCTCTATAAGTATTTAAAACCGTTTTTCAAAAATGGTTGTGGTAACCCAGAATAAAACCAGGTGCCAGTTTGGACTTAGTGCAATTTCTGAGAAGAAAAACATAGAATATTTTCTGAAGATTTTTTCAAACTTCCATAAATCAGCCAGGCCGGCCCCCATTGACTTGGGCCGTAGTAGGGTGCTGTCAGGGTGGGTATGGAGGTCCCTATACCCTTTAAAAGTATTTAAAACAGTTATAAAATTTCACCCCTGGTAACCCAAATGCTACGGACACGTCCCCACCAAAACATAGAATATTTTCTGAGAAGAAAAAACATAGCCGATTTTCTGAGAAGAAAAACAGAATATTTTCAGAGGATTTTTAAAAACTTCCATAAAACACTCATTCTTCATCCCACTGACTTGGGACCACAGTGGGGTGCTGAAACAGGTGTCCTGGGGGTGGTGATGGCCTTTAAAAGTATTTAAAACAGTTGTAAAATTTCACCCCTGGTAACCCAAATGCTACGGACACGTCCCCACCAAAACATAGTGCAAATTCTGAGAAGAAAAAACATAGCCGATTTTCTGACAAGAAAAAACATAGTCATTTTTCTGAAGATTTTTTGAAAAGCTATATAATTCCCTCTTGCTGTATCTCATTGAGTTGGGCCCTTAGGATGGTGCTCTAAGGGTGGGTATGGAGGTCCCTATACCCTCTATAAGTATTTAAAACCGTTTTTCAAAAATGGTTGTGGTAACCCAGAATAAAACCAGGTGCCAGTTTGGACTTAGTGCAATTTCTGAGAAGAAAAACATAGAATATTTTCTGAAGATTTTTTCAAACTTCCATAAATCAGCCAGGCCGGCCCCCATTGACCTGGGCCCGTAGTAGGGTGCTGTCAGGGTGGGTATGGAGGTCCCTATACCCTTTAAAAGTATTTAAAACAGTTATAAAATTTCACCCCTGGTAACCCAAATGCTACGGACACGTCCCCACGAAAACATAGAATATTTTCTGAAGATTTTTTGAAAAGCTATATAATTCCCTCTTGCTGTATCTCATTGAGTTGGGCCCTTAGGATGGTGCTCTAAGGGTGGGTATGGAGGTCCCTATACCCTCTATAAGTATTTAAAACCGTTTTTCAAAAATGGTTGTGGTAACCCAGAATAAAACCAGGTGCCAGTTTGGACTTAGTGCAATTTCTGAGAAGAAAAACATAGAATATTTTCTGAAGATTTTTTCAAACTTCCATAAATCAGCCAGGCCGGCCCCCATTGACTTGGGCCCGTAGTAGGGTGCTGTCAGGGTGGGTATGGAGGTCCCTATACCCTTTAAAAGTATTTAAAACAGTTATAAAATTTCACCCCTGGTAACCCAAATGCTACGGACACGTCCCCACCAAAACATAGAATATTTTCTGAGAAGAAAAAACATAGCCGATTTTCTGAGAAGAAAAACATAGAATATTTTCAGAGGATTTTTAAAAACTTCCATAAAACACTCATTCTTCATCCCACTGACTTGGGACCACAGTGGGGTGCTGAAACAGGTGTCCTGGGGGTGGTGATGGCCTTTAAAAGTATTTAAAACAGTTGTAAAATTTCACCCCTGGTAACCCAAATGCTACGGACACGTCCCCACCAAAACATAGTGCAATTTCTGAGAAGAAAAAACATAGCCGATTTTCTGACAAGAAAAAATATAGTCATTTTTCTGAAGATTTTTTGAAAAGCTATATAATTCCCTCTTGCTGTATCTCATTGAGTTGGGCCCTTAGGATGGTGCTCTAAGGGTGGGTATGGAGGTCCCTATACCCTCTATAAGTATTTAAAACCGTTTTTCAAAAATGGTTGTGGTAACCCAAAAACATAGTGCAATTTCTGAGAAGAAAAACATAGCCGATTTTCTGAGAAGAAAAACATAGAATATTTTCTGAAGATTTTTTCAAACTTCCATAAATCAGCCAGGCCGGCCCCCATTGACTTGGGCCCGTAGTAGGGTGCTGTCAGGGTGGGTATGGAGGTCCCTATACCCTTTAAAAGTATTTAAAACAGTTATAAAATTTCACCCCTGGTAACCCAAATGCTACGGACACGTCCCCACCAAAACATAGAATATTTTCTGAAGATTTTTTGAAAAGCTATATAATTCCCTCTTGCTGTATCTCATTGAGTTGGGCCCTTAGGATGGTGCTCTAAGGGTGGGTATGGAGGTCCCTATACCCTCTATAAGTATTTAAAACCGTTTTTCAAAAATGGTTGTGGTAACCCAGAATAAAACCAGGTGCCAGTTTGGACTTAGTGCAATTTCTGAGAAGAAAAACATAGAATATTTTCTGAAGATTTTTTCAAACTTCCATAAATCAGCCAGGCCGGCCCCCATTGACTTGGGCCCGTAGTAGGGTGCTGTCAGGGTGGGTATGGAGGTCCCTATACCCTTTAAAAGTATTTAAAACAGTTATAAAATTTCACCCCTGGTAACCCAAATGCTACGGACACGTCCCCACCAAAACATAGAATATTTTCTGAGAAGAAAAAACATAGCCGATTTTCTGAGAAGAAAAACATAGAATATTTTCAGAGGATTTTTAAAAACTTCCATAAAACACTCATTCTTCATCCCACTGACTTGGGACCACAGTGGGGTGCTGAAACAGGTGTCCTGGGGGTGGTGATGGCCTTTAAAAGTATTTAAAACAGTTGTAAAATTTCACCCCTGGTAACCCAAATGCCACGGACACGTCCCCACCAAAACATAGTGCAATTTCTGAGAAGAAAAAACATAGCCGATTTTCTGACAAGAAAAAACATAGTCATTTTTCTGAAGATTTTTTGAAAAGCTATATAATTCCCTCTTGCTGTATCTCATTGAGTTGGGCCCTTAGGATGGTGCTCTAAGGGTGGGTATGGAGGTCCCTATACCCTCTATAAGTATTTAAAACCGTTTTTCAAAAATGGTTGTGGTAACCCAGAATAAAACCAGGTGCCAGTTTGGACTTAGTGCAATTTCTGAGAAGAAAAACATAGAATATTTTCTGAAGATTTTTTCAAACTTCCATAAATCAGCCAGGCCGGCCCCCATTGACTTGGGCCGGTAGTAGGGTGCTGTCAGGGTGGGTATGGAGGTCCCTATACCCTTTAAAAGTATTTAAAACAGTTATAAAATTTCACCCCTGGTAACCCAAATGCTACGGACACGTCCCCACCAAAACATAGAATATTTTCTGAGAAGAAAAAACATAGCCGATTTTCTGAGAAGAAAAACAGAATATTTTCAGAGGATTTTTAAAAACTTCCATAAAACACTCATTCTTCATCCCACTGACTTGGGACCACAGTGGGGTGCTGAAACAGGTGTCCTGGGGGTGGTGATGGCCTTTAAAAGTATTTAAAACAGTTGTAAAATTTCACCCCTGGTAACCCAAATGCTACGGACACGTCCCCACCAAAACATAGTGCAAATTCTGAGAAGAAAAAACATAGCCGATTTTCTGACAAGAAAAAACATAGTCATTTTTCTGAAGATTTTTTGAAAAGCTATATAATTCCCTCTTGCTGTATCTCATTGAGTTGGGCCCTTAGGATGGTGCTCTAAGGGTGGGTATGGAGGTCCCTATACCCTCTATAAGTATTTAAAACCGTTTTTCAAAAATGGTTGTGGTAACCCAGAATAAAACCAGGTGCCAGTTTGGACTTAGTGCAATTTCTGAGAAGAAAAACATAGAATATTTTCTGAAGATTTTTTCAAACTTCCATAAATCAGCCAGGCCGGCCCCCATTGACTTGGGCCGTAGTAGGGTGCTGTCAGGGTGGGTATGGAGGTCCCTATACCCTTTAAAAGTATTTAAAACAGTTATAAAATTTCACCCCTGGTAACCCAAATGCTACGGACACGTCCCCACCAAAACATAGAATATTTTCTGAGAAGAAAAAACATAGCCGATTTTCTGAGAAGAAAAACAGAATATTTTCAGAGGATTTTTAAAAACTTCCATAAAACACTCATTCTTCATCCCACTGACTTGGGACCACAGTGGGGTGCTGAAACAGGTGTCCTGGGGGTGGTGATGGCCTTTAAAAGTATTTAAAACAGTTGTAAAATTTCACCCCTGGTAACCCAAATGCTACGGACACGTCCCCACCAAAACATAGTGCAAATTCTGAGAAGAAAAAACATAGCCGATTTTCTGACAAGAAAAAACATAGTCATTTTTCTGAAGATTTTTTGAAAAGCTATATAATTCCCTCTTGCTGTATCTCATTGAGTTGGGCCCTTAGGATGGTGCTCTAAGGGTGGGTATGGAGGTCCCTATACCCTCTATAAGTATTTAAAACCGTTTTTCAAAAATGGTTGTGGTAACCCAGAATAAAACCAGGTGCCAGTTTGGACTTAGTGCAATTTCTGAGAAGAAAAACATAGAATATTTTCTGAAGATTTTTTCAAACTTCCATAAATCAGCCAGGCCGGCCCCCATTGACTTGGGCCCGTAGTAGGGTGCTGTCAGGGTGGGTATGGAGGTCCCTATACCCTTTAAAAGTATTTAAAACAGTTATAAAATTTCACCCCTGGTAACCCAAATGCTACGGACACGTCCCCACGAAAACATAGAATATTTTCTGAAGATTTTTTGAAAAGCTATATAATTCCCTCTTGCTGTATCTCATTGAGTTGGGCCCTTAGGATGGTGCTCTAAGGGTGGGTATGGAGGTCCCTATACCCTCTATAAGTATTTAAAACCGTTTTTCAAAAATGGTTGTGGTAACCCAGAATAAAACCAGGTGCCAGTTTGGACTTAGTGCAATTTCTGAGAAGAAAAACATAGAATATTTTCTGAAGATTTTTTCAAACTTCCATAAATCAGCCAGGCCGGCCCCCATTGACTTGGGCCGGTAGTAGGGTGCTGTCAGGGTGGGTATGGAGGTCCCTATACCCTTTAAAAGTATTTAAAACAGTTATAAAATTTCACCCCTGGTAACCCAAATGCTACGGACACGTCCCCACCAAAACATAGAATATTTTCTGAGAAGAAAAAACATAGCCGATTTTCTGAGAAGAAAAACAGAATATTTTCAGAGGATTTTTAAAAACTTCCATAAAACACTCATTCTTCATCCCACTGACTTGGGACCACAGTGGGGTGCTGAAACAGGTGTCCTGGGGGTGGTGATGGCCTTTAAAAGTATTAAAACAGTTGTAAAATTTCACCCCTGGTAACCCAAATGCTACGGACACGTCCCCACCAAAACATAGTGCAAATTCTGAGAAGAAAAAACATAGCCGATTTTCTGACAAGAAAAAACATAGTCATTTTTCTGAAGATTTTTTGAAAAGCTATATAATTCCCTCTTGCTGTATCTCATTGAGTTGGGCCCTTAGGATGGTGCTCTAAGGGTGGGTATGGAGGTCCCTATACCCTCTATAAGTATTTAAAACCGTTTTTCAAAAATGGTTGTGGTAACCCAAAAACATAGTGCAATTTCTGAGAAGAAAAACATAGCCGATTTTCTGAGAAGAAAAACATAGAATATTTTCTGAAGATTTTTTCAAACTTCCATAAATCAGCCAGGCCGGCCCCCATTGACTTGGGCCCGTAGTAGGGTGCTGTCAGGGTGGGTATGGAGGTCCCTATACCCTTTAAAAGTATTTAAAACAGTTATAAAATTTCACCCCTGGTAACCCAAATGCTACGGACACGTCCCCACCAAAACATAGAATATTTTCTGAAGATTTTTTGAAAAGCTATATAATTCCCTCTTGCTGTATCTCATTGAGTTGGGCCCTTAGGATGGTGCTCTAAGGGTGGGTATGGAGGTCCCTATACCCTCTATAAGTATTTAAAACCGTTTTTCAAAAATGGTTCTGGTAACCCAAAAACATAGTGCAATTTCTGAGAAGAAAAACATAGCCGATTTTCTGAGAAGAAAAACAGAATATTTTCTGAAGATTTTTTCAAACTTCCATAAATCAGCCAGGCCGGCCCCCATTGACTTGGGCCCGTAGTAGGGTGCTGTCAGGGTGGGTATGGAGGTCCCTATACCCTTTAAAAGTATTTAAAACAGTTATAAAATTTCACCCCTGGTAACCCAAATGCTACGGACACGTCCCCACCAAAACATAGTGCAATTTCTGAGAAGAAAAAACATAGCCGATTTTCTGACAAGAAAAAACATAGTCATTTTTCTGAAGATTTTTTGAAAAGCTATATAATTCCCTCTTGCTGTATCTCATTGAGTTGGGCCCTTAGGATGGTGCTCTAAGGGTGGGTATGGAGGTCCCTATACCCTCTATAAGTATTTAAAACCGTTTTTCAAAAATGGTTGTGATAACCCAGAATAAAACCAGGTGCCAGTTTGGACTTAGTGCAATTTCTGAGAAGAAAAACATAGAATATTTTCTGAAGATTTTTTCAAACTTCCATAAATCAGCCAGGCCGGCCCCCATTGACTTGGGCCGTAGTAGGGTGCTGTCAGGGTGGGTATGGAGGTCCCTATACCCTTTAAAAGTATTTAAAACAGTTATAAAATTTCACCCCTGGTAACCCAAATGCTACGGACACGTCCCCACCAAAACATAGAATATTTTCTGAGAAGAAAAAACATAGCCGATTTTCTGAGAAGAAAAACAGAATATTTTCAGAGGATTTTTAAAAACTTCCATAAAACACTCATTCTTCATCCCACTGACTTGGGACCACAGTGGGGTGCTGAAACAGGTGTCCTGGGGGTGGTGATGGCCTTTAAAAGTATTTAAAACAGTTGTAAAATTTCACCCCTGGTAACCCAAATGCTACGGACACGTCCCCACCAAAACATAGTGCAAATTCTGAGAAGAAAAAACATAGCCGATTTTCTGACAAGAAAAAACATAGTCATTTTTCTGAAGATTTTTTCAAAAGCTATATAATTCCCTCTTGCTGTATCTCATTGAGTTGGGCCCTTAGGATGGTGCTCTAAGGGTGGGTATGGAGGTCCCTATACCCTCTATAAGTATTTAAAACCGTTTTTCAAAAATGGTTGTGGTAACCCAGAATAAAACCAGGTGCCAGTTTGGACTTAGTGCAATTTCTGAGAAGAAAAACATAGAATATTTTCTGAAGATTTTTTCAAACTTCCATAAATCAGCCAGGCCGGCCCCCATTGACTTGGGCCCGTAGTAGGGTGCTGTCAGGGTGGGTATGGAGGTCCCTATACCCTTTAAAAGTATTTAAAACAGTTATAAAATTTCACCCCTGGTAACCCAAATGCTACGGACACGTCCCCACCAAAACATAGAATATTTTCTGAAGATTTTTTGAAAAGCTATATAATTCCCTCTTGCTGTATCTCATTGAGTTGGGCCCTTAGGATGGTGCTCTAAGGTTGGGTATGGAGGTCCCTATACCCTCTATAAGTATTTAAAACCGTTTTTCAAAAATGGTTGTGGTAACCCAGAATAAAACCAGGTGCCAGTTTGGACTTAGTGCAATTTCTGAGAAGAAAAACATAGAATATTTTCTGAAGATTTTTTCAAACTTCCATAAATCAGCCAGGCCGGCCCCCATTGACTTGGGCCCGTAGTAGGGTGCTGTCAGGGTGGGTATGGAGGTCCCTATACCCTTTAAAAGTATTTAAAACAGTTATAAAATTTCACCCCTGGTAACCCAAATGCTACGGACACGTCCCCACCAAAACATAGAATATTTTCTGAGAAGAAAAAACATAGCCGATTTTCTGAGAAGAAAAACATAGAATATTTTCAGAGGATTTTTAAAAACTTCCATAAAACACTCATTCTTCATCCCACTGACTTGGGACCACAGTGGGGTGCTGAAACAGGTGTCCTGGGGGTGGTGATGGCCTTTAAAAGTATTTAAAACAGTTGTAAAATTTCACCCCTGGTAACCCAAATGCTACGGACACGTCCCCACCAAAACATAGTGCAATTTCTGAGAAGAAAAAACATAGCCGATTTTCTGACAAGAAAAAATATAGTCATTTTTCTGAAGATTTTTTGAAAAGCTATATAATTCCCTCTTGCTGTATCTCATTGAGTTGGGCCCTTAGGATGGTGCTCTAAGGGTGGGTATGGAGGTCCCTATACCCTCTATAAGTATTTAAAACCGTTTTTCAAAAATGGTTGTGGTAACCCAGAATAAAACCAGGTGCCAGTTTGGACTTAGTGCAATTTCTGAGAAGAAAAACATAGAATATTTTCTGAAGATTTTTTCAAACTTCCATAAATCAGCCAGGCCGGCCCCCATTGACTTGGGCCGGTAGTAGGGTGCTGTCAGGGTGGGTATGGAGGTCCCTATACCCTTTAAAAGTATTTAAAACAGTTATAAAATTTCACCCCTGGTAACCCAAATGCTACGGACACGTCCCCACCAAAACATAGAATATTTTCTGAGAAGAAAAAACATAGCCGATTTTCTGAGAAGAAAAACAGAATATTTTCAGAGGATTTTTAAAAACTTCCATAAAACACTCATTCTTCATCCCACTGACTTGGGACCACAGTGGGGTGCTGAAACAGGTGTCCTGGGGGTGGTGATGGCCTTTAAAAGTATTTAAAACAGTTGTAAAATTTCACCCCTGGTAACCCAAATGCTACGGACACGTCCCCACCAAAACATAGTGCAAATTCTGAGAAGAAAAAACATAGCCGATTTTCTGACAAGAAAAAACATAGTCATTTTTCTGAAGATTTTTTGAAAAGCTATATAATTCCCTCTTGCTGTATCTCATTGAGTTGGGCCCTTAGGATGGTGCTCTAAGGGTGGGTATGGAGGTCCCTATACCCTCTATAAGTATTTAAAACCGTTTTTCAAAAATGGTTGTGGTAACCCAGAATAAAACCAGGTGCCAGTTTGGACTTAGTGCAATTTCTGAGAAGAAAAACATAGAATATTTTCTGAAGATTTTTTCAAACTTCCATAAATCAGCCAGGCCGGCCCCCATTGACTTGGGCCGGTAGTAGGGTGCTGTCAGGGTGGGTATGGAGGTCCCTATACCCTTTAAAAGTATTTAAAACAGTTATAAAATTTCACCCCTGGTAACCCAAATGCTACGGACACGTCCCCACCAAAACATAGAATATTTTCTGAGAAGAAAAAACATAGCCGATTTTCTGAGAAGAAAAACAGAATATTTTCAGAGGATTTTTAAAAACTTCCATAAAACACTCATTCTTCATCCCACTGACTTGGGACCACAGTGGGGTGCTGAAACAGGTGTCCTGGGGGTGGTGATGGCCTTTAAAAGTATTTAAAACAGTTGTAAAATTTCACCCCTGGTAACCCAAATGCTACGGACACGTCCCCACCAAAACATAGTGCAAATTCTGAGAAGAAAAAACATAGCCGATTTTCTGACAAGAAAAAACATAGTCATTTTTCTGAAGATTTTTTGAAAAGCTATATAATTCCCTCTTGCTGTATCTCATTGAGTTGGGCCCTTAGGATGGTGCTCTAAGGGTGGGTATGGAGGTCCCTATACCCTCTATAAGTATTTAAAACCGTTTTTCAAAAATGGTTGTGGTAACCCAGAATAAAACCAGGTGCCAGTTTGGACTTAGTGCAATTTCTGAGAAGAAAAACATAGAATATTTTCTGAAGATTTTTTCAAACTTCCATAAATCAGCCAGGCCGGCCCCCATTGACTTGGGCCCGTAGTAGGGTGCTGTCAGGGTGGGTATGGAGGTCCCTATACCCTTTAAAAGTATTTAAAACAGTTATAAAATTTCACCCCTGGTAACCCAAATGCTACGGACACGTCCCCACGAAAACATAGAATATTTTCTGAAGATTTTTTGAAAAGCTATATAATTCCCTCTTGCTGTATCTCATTGAGTTGGGCCCTTAGGATGGTGCTCTAAGGGTGGGTATGGAGGTCCCTATACCCTCTATAAGTATTTAAAACCGTTTTTCAAAAATGGTTCTGGTAACCCAGAATAAAACCAGGTGCCAGTTTGGACTTAGTGCAATTTCTGAGAAGAAAAACATAGAATATTTTCTGAAGATTTTTTCAAACTTCCATAAATCAGCCAGGCCGGCCCCCATTGACTTGGGCCCGTAGTAGGGTGCTGTCAGGGTGGGTATGGAGGTCCCTATACCCTTTAAAAGTATTTAAAACAGTTATAAAATTTCACCCCTGGTAACCCAAATGCTACGGACACGTCCCCACCAAAACATAGAATATTTTCTGAGAAGAAAAAACATAGCCGATTTTCTGAGAAGAAAAACATAGAATATTTTCAGAGGATTTTTAAAAACTTCCATAAAACACTCATTCTTCATCCCACTGACTTGGGACCACAGTGGGGTGCTGAAACAGGTGTCCTGGGGGTGGTGATGGCCTTTAAAAGTATTTAAAACAGTTGTAAAATGTCACCCCTGGTAAGCCAAATGCTACGGACACGTCCCCACCAAAACATAGTGCAATTTCTGAGAAGAAAAAACATAGCCGATTTTCTGACAAGAAAAAATATAGTCATTTTTCTGAAGATTTTTTGAAAAGCTATATAATTCCCTCTTGCTGTATCTCATTGAGTTGGGCCCTTAGGATGGTGCTCTAAGGGTGGGTATGGAGGTCCCTATACCCTCTATAAGTATTTAAAACCGTTTTTCAAAAATGGTTGTGGTAACCCAAAAACATAGTGCAATTTCTGAGAAGAAAAACATAGCCGATTTTCTGAGAAGAAAAACATAGAATATTTTCTGAAGATTTTTTCAAACTTCCATAAATCAGCCAGGCCGGCCCCCATTGACTTGGGCCCGTAGTAGGGTGCTGTCAGGGTGGGTATGGAGGTCCCTATACCCTTTAAAAGTATTTAAAACAGTTATAAAATTTCACCCCTGGTAACCCAAATGCTACGGACACGTCCCCACCAAAACATAGAATATTTTCTGAAGATTTTTTGAAAAGCTATATAATTCCCTCTTGCTGTATCTCATTGAGTTGGGCCCTTAGGATGGTGCTCTAAGGGTGGGTATGGAGGTCCCTATACCCTCTATAAGTATTTAAAACCGTTTTTCAAAAATGGTTCTGGTAACCCAGAATAAAACCAGGTGCCAGTTTGGACTTAGTGCAATTTCTGAGAAGAAAAACATAGAATATTTTCTGAAGATTTTTTCAAACTTCCATAAATCAGCCAGGCCGGCCCCCATTGACTTGGGCCCGTAGTAGGGTGCTGTCAGGGTGGGTATGGAGGTCCCTATACCCTTTAAAAGTATTTAAAACAGTTATAAAATTTCACCCCTGGTAACCCAAATGCTACGGACACGTCCCCACCAAAACATAGAATATTTTCTGAGAAGAAAAAACATAGCCGATTTTCTGAGAAGAAAAACATAGAATATTTTCAGAGGATTTTTAAAAACTTCCATAAAACACTCATTCTTCATCCCACTGACATGGGACAGCAGTGGGGTGCTGAAACAGGTGTCCTGGGGGTGGTGATGGCCTTTAAAAGTAATTTAGAGCCTTTTAAAAATTTCACCCCTGGTAAGCCAAATGCTACGGACACGTCCCCACCAAAACATAGTGCAATTTCTGAGAAGAAAAAACATAGAATATTTTCAGAGGATTTTTAAAAACTTCCATAAAACACTCATTCTTCATCCCACTGACTTGGGACCACAGTGGGGTGCTGAAACAGGTGTCCTGGGGGTGGTGATGGCCTTTAAAAGTATTTAAAACAGTTGTAAAATTTCACCCCTGGTAACCCAAATGCTACGGACACGTCCCCACCAAAACATAGTGCAATTTCTGAGAAGAAAAAACATAGCCGATTTTCTGACAAGAAAAAACATAGTAATTTTTATGAAGATTTTTTGAAAAGCTATATAATTCCCTCTTGCTGTATCTCATTGAGTTGGGCCCTTAGGATGGTGCTCTAAGGGTGGGTATGGAGGTCCCTATACCCTCTATAAGTATTTAAAACCGTTTTTCAAAAATGGTTCTGGTAACCCAGAATAAAACCAGGTGCCAGTTTGGACTTAGTGCAATTTCTGAGAAGAAAAACATAGAATATTTTCTGAAGATTTTTTCAAACTTCCATAAATCAGCCAGGCCGGCCCCCATTGACTTGGGCCCGTAGTAGGGTGCTGTCAGGGTGGGTATGGAGGTCCCTATACCCTTTAAAAGTATTTAAAACAGTTATAAAATTTCACCCCTGGTAACCCAAATGCTACGGACACGTCCCCACCAAAACATAGAATATTTTCGGAAGATTTTTTGAAAAGCTATATAATTCCCTCTTGCTGTATCTCATTGAGTTGGGCCCTTAGGATGGTGCTCTAAGGGTGGGTATGGAGGTCCCTATACCCTCTATAAGTATTTAAAACCGTTTTTCAAAAATGGTTGTGGTAACCCAAAAACATAGTGCAATTTCTGAGAAGAAAAACATAGCCGATTTTCTGAGAAGAAAAACATAGAAGATTTTCTGAAGATTTTTTCAAACTTCCATAAATCAGCCAGGCCGGCCCCCATTGACTTGGTCCCGTAGTAGGGTGCTGTCAGGGTGGGTATGGAGGTCCCTATACCCTTTAAAAGTATTTAAAACAGTTATAAAATTTCACCCCTGGTAACCCAAATGCTACGGACACGTCCCCACCAAAACATAGAATATTTTCTGAAGATTTTTTGAAAAGCTATATAATTCCCTCTTGCTGTATCTCATTGAGTTGGGCCCTTAGGATGGTGCTCTAAGGGTGGGTATGGAGGTCCCTATACCCTCTATAAGTATTTAAAACCGTTTTTCAAAAATGGTTGTGGTAACCCAAAAACATAGTGCAATTTCTGAGAAGAAAAACATAGCCGATTTTCTGAGAAGAAAAACATAGAAGATTTTCTGAAGATTTTTTCAAACTTCCATAAATCAGCCAGGCCGGCCCCCATTGACTTGGGCCCGTAGTAGGGTGCTGTCAGGGTGGGTATGGAGGTCCCTATACCCTTTAAAAGTATTTAAAACAGTTATAAAATTTCACCCCTGGTAACCCAAATGCTACGGACACGTCCCCACCAAAACATAGAATATTTTCTGAAGATTTTTTGAAAAGCTATATAATTCCCTCTTGCTGTATCTCATTGAGTTGGGCCCTTAGGATGGTGCTCTAAGGGTGGGTATGGAGGTCCCTATACCCTCTATAAGTATTTAAAACCGTTTTTCAAAAATGGTTCTGGTAACCCAGAATAAAACCAGGTGCCAGTTTGGACTTAGTGCAATTTCTGAGAAGAAAAACATAGAATATTTTCTGAAGATTTTTTCAAACTTCCATAAATCAGCCAGGCCGGCCCCCATTGACTTGGGCCCGTAGTAGGGTGCTGTCAGGGTGGGTATGGAGGTCCCTATACCCTTTAAAAGTATTTAAAACAGTTATAAAATTTCACCCCTGGTAACCCAAATGCTACGGACACGTCCCCACCAAAACATAGAATATTTTCTGAGAAGAAAAAACATAGCCGATTTTCTGAGAAGAAAAACATAGAATATTTTCAGAGGATTTTTAAAAACTTCCATAAAACACTCATTCTTCATCCCACTGACATGGGACAGCAGTGGGGTGCTGAAACAGGTGTCCTGGGGGTGGTGATGGCCTTTAAAAGTAATTTAGAGCCTTTTAAAAATTTCACCCCTGGTAAGCCAAATGCTACGGACACGTCCCCACCAAAACATAGTGCAATTTCTGAGAAGAAAAAACATAGAATATTTTCAGAGGATTTTTAAAAACTTCCATAAAACACTCATTCTTCATCCCACTGACTTGGGACCACAGTGGGGTGCTGAAACAGGTGTCCTGGGGGTGGTGATGGCCTTTAAAAGTATTTAAAACAGTTGTAAAATTTCACCCCTGGTAACCCAAATGCTACGGACACGTCCCCACCAAAACATAGTGCAATTTCTGAGAAGAAAAAACATAGCCGATTTTCTGACAAGAAAAAACATAGTAATTTTTCTGAAGATTTTTTGAAAAGCTATATAATTCCCTCTTGCTGTATCTCATTGAGTTGGGCCCTTAGGATGGTGCTCTAAGGGTGGGTATGGAGGTCCCTATACCCTCTATAAGTATTTAAAACCGTTTTTCAAAAATGGTTCTGGTAACCCAGAATAAAACCAGGTGCCAGTTTGGACTTAGTGCAATTTCTGAGAAGAAAAACATAGAATATTTTCTGAAGATTTTTTCAAACTTCCATAAATCAGCCAGGCCGGCCCCCATTGACTTGGGCCCGTAGTAGGGTGCTGTCAGGGTGGGTATGGAGGTCCCTATACCCTTTAAAAGTATTTAAAACAGTTATAAAATTTCACCCCTGGTAACCCAAATGCTACGGACACGTCCCCACCAAAACATAGAATATTTTCTGAAGATTTTTTAAAAAGCTATATAATTCCCTCTTGCTGTATCTCATTGAGTTGGGCCCTTAGGATGGTGCTCTAAGGGTGGGTATGGAGGTCCCTATACCCTCTATAAGTATTTAAAACCGTTTTTCAAAAATGGTTCTGGTAACCCAGAATAAAACCAGGTGCCAGTTTGGACTTAGTGCAATTTCTGAGAAGAAAAACATAGAATATTTTCTGAAGATTTTTTCAAACTTCCATAAATCAGCCAGGCCGGCCCCCATTGACTTGGGCCCGTAGTAGGGTGCTGTCAGGGTGGGTATGGAGGTCCCTATACCCTTTAAAAGTATTTAAAACAGTTGTAAAATTTCACCCCTGGTAACCCAAATGCTACGGACACGTCCCCACCAAAACATAGTGCAATTTCTGAGAAGAAAAAACATAGCCGATTTTCTGACAAGAAAAAATATAGTCATTTTTCTGAAGATTTTTTGAAAAGCTATATAATTCCCTCTTGCTGTATCTCATTGAGTTGGGCCCTTAGGATGGTGCTCTAAGGGTGGGTATGGAGGTCCCTATACCCTCTATAAGTATTTAAAACCGTTTTTCAAAAATGGTTGTGGTAACCCAAAAACATAGTGCAATTTCTGAGAAGAAAAACATAGCCGATTTTCTGAGAAGAAAAACATAGAATATTTTCTGAAGATTTTTTCAAACTTCCATAAATCAGCCAGGCCGGCCCCCATTGACTTGGGCCCGTAGTAGGGTGCTGTCAGGGTGGGTATGGAGGTCCCTATACCCTTTAAAAGTATTTAAAACAGTTATAAAATTTCACCCCTGGTAACCCAAATGCTACGGACACGTCCCCACCAAAACATAGAATATTTTCTGAAGATTTTTTGAAAAGCTATATAATTCCCTCTTGCTGTATCTCATTGAGTTGGGCCCTTAGGATGGTGCTCTAAGGGTGGGTATGGAGGTCCCTATACCCTCTATAAGTATTTAAAACCGTTTTTCAAAAATGGTTCTGGTAACCCAAAAACATAGTGCAATTTCTGAGAAGAAAAACATAGCCGATTTTCTGAGAAGAAAAACAGAAGATTTTCTGAAGATTTTTTCAAACTTCCATAAATCAGCCAGGCCGGCCCCCATTGACTTGGGCCCGTAGTAGGGTGCTGTCAGGGTGGGTATGGAGGTCCCTATACCCTTTAAAAGTATTTAAAACAGTTATAAAATTTCACCCCTGGTAACCCAAATGCTACGGACACGTCCCCACCAAAACATAGTGCAATTTCTGAGAAGAAAAAACATAGCCGATTTTCTGACAAGAAAAAACATAGTCATTTTTCTGAAGATTTTTTGAAAAGCTATATAATTCCCTCTTGCTGTATCTCATTGAGTTGGGCCCTTAGGATGGTGCTCTAAGGGTGGGTATGGAGGTCCCTATACCCTCTATAAGTATTTAAAACCGTTTTTCAAAAATGGTTGTGATAACCCAGAATAAAACCAGGTGCCAGTTTGGACTTAGTGCAATTTCTGAGAAGAAAAACATAGAATATTTTCTGAAGATTTTTTCAAACTTCCATAAATCAGCCAGGCCGGCCCCCATTGACTTGGGCCGTAGTAGGGTGCTGTCAGGGTGGGTATGGAGGTCCCTATACCCTTTAAAAGTATTTAAAACAGTTATAAAATTTCACCCCTGGTAACCCAAATGCTACGGACACGTCCCCACCAAAACATAGAATATTTTCTGAGAAGAAAAAACATAGCCGATTTTCTGAGAAGAAAAACAGAATATTTTCAGAGGATTTTTAAAAACTTCCATAAAACACTCATTCTTCATCCCACTGACTTGGGACCACAGTGGGGTGCTGAAACAGGTGTCCTGGGGGTGGTGATGGCCTTTAAAAGTATTTAAAACAGTTGTAAAATTTCACCCCTGGTAACCCAAATGCTACGGACACGTCCCCACCAAAACATAGTGCAAATTCTGAGAAGAAAAAACATAGCCGATTTTCTGACAAGAAAAAACATAGTCATTTTTCTGAAGATTTTTTCAAAAGCTATATAATTCCCTCTTGCTGTATCTCATTGAGTTGGGCCCTTAGGATGGTGCTCTAAGGGTGGGTATGGAGGTCCCTATACCCTCTATAAGTATTTAAAACCGTTTTTCAAAAATGGTTGTGGTAACCCAGAATAAAACCAGGTGCCAGTTTGGACTTAGTGCAATTTCTGAGAAGAAAAACATAGAATATTTTCTGAAGATTTTTTCAAACTTCCATAAATCAGCCAGGCCGGCCCCCATTGACTTGGGCCCGTAGTAGGGTGCTGTCAGGGTGGGTATGGAGGTCCCTATACCCTTTAAAAGTATTTAAAACAGTTATAAAATTTCACCCCTGGTAACCCAAATGCTACGGACACGTCCCCACCAAAACATAGAATATTTTCTGAAGATTTTTTGAAAAGCTATATAATTCCCTCTTGCTGTATCTCATTGAGTTGGGCCCTTAGGATGGTGCTCTAAGGTTGGGTATGGAGGTCCCTATACCCTCTATAAGTATTTAAAACCGTTTTTCAAAAATGGTTGTGGTAACCCAGAATAAAACCAGGTGCCAGTTTGGACTTAGTGCAATTTCTGAGAAGAAAAACATAGAATATTTTCTGAAGATTTTTTCAAACTTCCATAAATCAGCCAGGCCGGCCCCCATTGACTTGGGCCCGTAGTAGGGTGCTGTCAGGGTGGGTATGGAGGTCCCTATACCCTTTAAAAGTATTTAAAACAGTTATAAAATTTCACCCCTGGTAACCCAAATGCTACGGACACGTCCCCACCAAAACATAGAATATTTTCTGAGAAGAAAAAACATAGCCGATTTTCTGAGAAGAAAAACATAGAATATTTTCAGAGGATTTTTAAAAACTTCCATAAAACACTCATTCTTCATCCCACTGACTTGGGACCACAGTGGGGTGCTGAAACAGGTGTCCTGGGGGTGGTGATGGCCTTTAAAAGTATTTAAAACAGTTGTAAAATTTCACCCCTGGTAACCCAAATGCTACGGACACGTCCCCACCAAAACATAGTGCAATTTCTGAGAAGAAAAAACATAGCCGATTTTCTGACAAGAAAAAATATAGTCATTTTTCTGAAGATTTTTTGAAAAGCTATATAATTCCCTCTTGCTGTATCTCATTGAGTTGGGCCCTTAGGATGGTGCTCTAAGGGTGGGTATGGAGGTCCCTATACCCTCTATAAGTATTTAAAACCGTTTTTCAAAAATGGTTGTGGTAACCCAAAAACATAGTGCAATTTCTGAGAAGAAAAACATAGCCGATTTTCTGAGAAGAAAAACATAGAATATTTTCTGAAGATTTTTTCAAACTTCCATAAATCAGCCAGGCCGGCCCCCATTGACTTGGGCCCGTAGTAGGGTGCTGTCAGGGTGGGTATGGAGGTCCCTATACCCTTTAAAAGTATTTAAAACAGTTATAAAATTTCACCCCTGGTAACCCAAATGCTACGGACACGTCCCCACCAAAACATAGAAGATTTTCTGAAGATTTTTTGAAAAGCTATATAATTCCCTCTTGCTGTATCTCATTGAGTTGGGCCCTTAGGATGGTGCTCTAAGGGTGGGTATGGAGGTCCCTATACCCTCTATAAGTATTTAAAACCGTTTTTCAAAAATGGTTCTGGTAACCCAGAATAAAACCAGGTGCCAGTTTGGACTTAGTGCATTTTCTGAGAAGAAAAACATAGAATATTTTCTGAAGATTTTTTCAAACTTCCATAAATCAGCCAGGCCGGCCCCCATTGACTTGGGCCCGTAGTAGGGTGCTGTCAGGGTGGGTATGGAGGTCCCTATACCCTTTAAAAGTATTTAAAACAGTTATAAAATTTCACCCCTGGTAACCCAAATGCTACGGACACGTCCCCACCAAAACATAGAATATTTTCTGAGAAGAAAAAACATAGCCGATTTTCTGAGAAGAAAAACATAGAATATTTTCAGAGGATTTTTAAAAACTTCCATAAAACACTCATTCTTCATCCCACTGACATGGGACAGCAGTGGGGTGCTGAAACAGGTGTCCTGGGGGTGGTGATGGCCTTTAAAAGTAATTTAGAGCCTTTTAAAAATTTCACCCCTGGTAAGCCAAATGCTACGGACACGTCCCCACCAAAACATAGTGCAATTTCTGAGAAGAAAAAACATAGAATATTTTCAGAGGATTTTTAAAAACTTCCATAAAACACTCATTCTTCATCCCACTGACTTGGGACCACAGTGGGGTGCTGAAACAGGTGTCCTGGGGGTGGTGATGGCCTTTAAAAGTATTTAAAACAGTTGTAAAATTTCACCCCTGGTAACCCAAATGCTACGGACACGTCCCCACCAAAACATAGTGCAATTTCTGAGAAGAAAAAACATAGCCGATTTTCTGACAAGAAAAAATATAGTCATTTTTCTGAAGATTTTTTGAAAAGCTATATAATTCCCTCTTGCTGTATCTCATTGAGTTGGGCCCTTAGGATGGTGCTCTAAGGGTGGGTATGGAGGTCCCTATACCCTCTATAAGTATTTAAAACCGTTTTTCAAAAATGGTTGTGGTAACCCAAAAACATAGTGCAATTTCTGAGAAGAAAAACATAGCCGATTTTCTGAGAAGAAAAACATAGAATATTTTCTGAAGATTTTTTCAAACTTCCATAAATCAGCCAGGCCGGCCCCCATTGACTTGGGCCCGTAGTAGGGTGCTGTCAGGGTGGGTATGGAGGTCCCTATACCCTTTAAAAGTATTTAAAACAGTTATAAAATTTCACCCCTGGTAACCCAAATGCTACGGACACGTCCCCACCAAAACATAGAATATTTTCTGAAGATTTTTTGAAAAGCTATATAATTCCCTCTTGCTGTATCTCATTGAGTTGGGCCCTTAGGATGGTGCTCTAAGGGTGGGTATGGAGGTCCCTATACCCTCTATAAGTATTTAAAACCGTTTTTCAAAAATGGTTCTGGTAACCCAGAATAAAACCAGGTGCCAGTTTGGACTTAGTGCAATTTCTGAGAAGAAAAACATAGAATATTTTCTGAAGATTTTTTCAAACTTCCATAAATCAGCCAGGCCGGCCCCCATTGACTTGGGCCCGTAGTAGGGTGCTGTCAGGGTGGGTATGGAGGTCCCTATACCCTTTAAAAGTATTTAAAACAGTTATAAAATTTCACCCCTGGTAACCCAAATGCTACGGACACGTCCCCACCAAAACATAGAATATTTTCTGAGAAGAAAAAACATAGCCGATTTTCTGAGAAGAAAAACATAGAATATTTTCAGAGGATTTTTAAAAACTTCCATAAAACACTCATTCTTCATCCCACTGACATGGGACAGCAGTGGGGTGCTGAAACAGGTGTCCTGGGGGTGGTGATGGCCTTTAAAAGTAATTTAGAGCCTTTTAAAAATTTCACCCCTGGTAAGCCAAATGCTACGGACACGTCCCCACCAAAACATAGTGCAATTTCTGAGAAGAAAAAACATAGAATATTTTCAGAGGATTTTTAAAAACTTCCATAAAACACTCATTCTTCATCCCACTGACTTGGGACCACAGTGGGGTGCTGAAACAGGTGTCCTGGGGGTGGTGATGGCCTTTAAAAGTATTTAAAACAGTTGTAAAATTTCACCCCTGGTAACCCAAATGCTACGGACACGTCCCCACCAAAACATAGTGCAATTTCTGAGAAGAAAAAACATAGCCGATTTTCTGACAAGAAAAAACATAGTAATTTTTCTGAAGATTTTTTGAAAAGCTATATAATTCCCTCTTGCTGTATCTCATTGAGTTGGGCCCTTAGGATGGTGCTCTAAGGGTGGGTATGGAGGTCCCTATACCCTCTATAAGTATTTAAAACCGTTTTTCAAAAATGGTTCTGGTAACCCAGAATAAAACCAGGTGCCAGTTTGGACTTAGTGCAATTTCTGAGAAGAAAAACATAGAATATTTTCTGAAGATTTTTTCAAACTTCCATAAATCAGCCAGGCCGGCCCCCATTGACTTGGGCCCGTAGTAGGGTGCTGTCAGGGTGGGTATGGAGGTCCCTATACCCTTTAAAAGTATTTAAAACAGTTATAAAATTTCACCCCTGGTAACCCAAATGCTACGGACACGTCCCCACCAAAACATAGAATATTTTCTGAAGATTTTTTTAAAAGCTATATAATTCCCTCTTGCTGTATCTCATTGAGTTGGGCCCTTAGGATGGTGCTCTAAGGGTGGGTATGGAGGTCCCTATACCCTCTATAAGTATTTAAAACCGTTTTTCAAAAATGGTTCTGGTAACCCAGAATAAAACCAGGTGCCAGTTTGGACTTAGTGCAATTTCTGAGAAGAAAAACATAGAATATTTTCTGAAGATTTTTTCAAACTTCCATAAATCAGCCAGGCCGGCCCCCATTGACTTGGGCCCGTAGTAGGGTGCTGTCAGGGTGGGTATGGAGGTCCCTATACCCTTTAAAAGTATTTAAAACAGTTATAAAATTTCACCCCTGGTAACCCAAATGCTACGGACACGTCCCCACCAAAACATAGAATATTTTCGGAAGATTTTTTGAAAAGCTATATAATTCCCTCTTGCTGTATCTCATTGAGTTGGGCCCTTAGGATGGTGCTCTAAGGGTGGGTATGGAGGTCCCTATACCCTCTATAAGTATTTAAAACCGTTTTTCAAAAATGGTTGTGGTAACCCAAAAACATAGTGCAATTTCTGAGAAGAAAAACATAGCCGATTTTCTGAGAAGAAAAACATAGAATATTTTCTGAAGATTTTTTCAAACTTCCATAAATCAGCCAGGCCGGCCCCCATTGACTTGGGCCCGTAGTAGGGTGCTGTCAGGGTGGGTATGGAGGTCCCTATACCCTTTAAAAGTATTTAAAACAGTTATAAAATTTCACCCCTGGTAACCCAAATGCTACGGACACGTCCCCACCAAAACATAGAATATTTTCTGAAGATTTTTTGAAAAGCTATATAATTCCCTCTTGCTGTATCTCATTGAGTTGGGCCCTTAGGATGGTGCTCTAAGGGTGGGTATGGAGGTCCCTATACCCTCTATAAGTATTTAAAACCGTTTTTCAAAAATGGTTGTGGTAACCCAAAAACATAGTGCAATTTCTGAGAAGAAAAACATAGCCGATTTTCTGAGAAGAAAAACATAGAAGATTTTCTGAAGATTTTTTCAAACTTCCATAAATCAGCCAGGCCGGCCCCCATTGACTTGGGCCCGTAGTAGGGTGCTGTCAGGGTGGGTATGGAGGTCCCTATACCCTTTAAAAGTATTTAAAACAGTTATAAAATTTCACCCCTGGTAACCCAAATGCTACGGACACGTCCCCACCAAAACATAGAATATTTTCGGAAGATTTTTTGAAAAGCTATATAATTCCCTCTTGCTGTATCTCATTGAGTTGGGCCCTTAGGATGGTGCTCTAAGGGTGGGTATGGAGGTCCCTATACCCTCTATAAGTATTTAAAACCGTTTTTCAAAAATGGTTGTGGTAACCCAAAAACATAGTGCAATTTCTGAGAAGAAAAACATAGCCGATTTTCTGAGAAGAAAAACATAGAATATTTTCTGAAGATTTTTTCAAACTTCCATAAATCAGCCAGGCCGGCCCCCATTGACTTGGGCCCGTAGTAGGGTGCTGTCAGGGTGGGTATGGAGGTCCCTATACCCTTTAAAAGTATTTAAAACAGTTATAAAATTTCACCCCTGGTAACCCAAATGCTACGGACACGTCCCCACCAAAACATAGAATATTTTCTGAAGATTTTTTGAAAAGCTATATAATTCCCTCTTGCTGTATCTCATTGAGTTGGGCCCTTAGGATGGTGCTCTAAGGGTGGGTATGGAGGTCCCTATACCCTCTATAAGTATTTAAAACCGTTTTTCAAAAATGGTTGTGGTAACCCAAAAACATAGTGCAATTTCTGAGAAGAAAAACATAGCCGATTTTCTGAGAAGAAAAACATAGAAGATTTTCTGAAGATTTTTTCAAACTTCCATAAATCAGCCAGGCCGGCCCCCATTGACTTGGGCCCGTAGTAGGGTGCTGTCAGGGTGGGTATGGAGGTCCCTATACCCTTTAAAAGTATTTAAAACAGTTATAAAATTTCACCCCTGGTAACCCAAATGCTACGGACACGTCCCCACCAAAACATAGAATATTTTCTGAAGATTTTTTGAAAAGCTATATAATTCCCTCTTGCTGTATCTCATTGAGTTGGGCCCTTAGGATGGTGCTCTAAGGGTGGGTATGGAGGTCCCTATACCCTCTATAAGTATTTAAAACCGTTTTTCAAAAATGGTTGTGGTAACCCAAAAACATAGTGCAATTTCTGAGAAGAAAAACATAGCCGATTTTCTGAGAAGAAAAACATAGAATATTTTCTGAAGATTTTTTCAAACTTCCATAAATCAGCCAGGCCGGCCCCCATTGACTTGGGCCCGTAGTAGGGTGCTGTCAGGGTGGGTATGGAGGTCCCTATACCCTTTAAAAGTATTTAAAACAGTTATAAAATTTCACCCCTGGTAACCCAAATGCTACGGACACGTCCCCACCAAAACATAGAATATTTTCGGAAGATTTTTTGAAAAGCTATATAATTCCCTCTTGCTGTATCTCATTGAGTTGGGCCCTTAGGATGGTGCTCTAAGGGTGGGTATGGAGGTCCCTATACCCTCTATAAGTATTTAAAACCGTTTTTCAAAAATGGGTGTGGTAACCCAAAAAGACATAGTGCAATTTCTGAGAAGAAAAACATAGCCGATTTTCTGAGAAGAAAAACATAGAAGATTTTCTGAAGATTTTTTCAAACTTCCATAAATCAGCCAGGCCGGCCCCCATTGACTTGGGCCCGTAGTAGGGTGCTGTCAGGGTGGGTATGGAGGTCCCTATACCCTTTAAAAGTATTTAAAACAGTTATAAAATTTCACCCCTGGTAACCCAAATGCTACGGACACGTCCCCACCAAAACATAGAATATTTTCTGAAGATTTTTTGAAAAGCTATATAATTCCCTCTTGCTGTATCTCATTGAGTTGGGCCCTTAGGATGGTGCTCTAAGGGTGGGTATGGAGGTCCCTATACCCTCTATAAGTATTTAAAACCGTTTTTCAAAAATGGTTGTGGTAACCCAAAAACATAGTGCAATTTCTGAGAAGAAAAACATAGCCGATTTTCTGAGAAGAAAAACATAGAATATTTTCTGAAGATTTTTTCAAACTTCCATAAATCAGCCAGGCCGGCCCCCATTGACTTGGGCCCGTAGTAGGGTGCTGTCAGGGTGGGTATGGAGGTCCCTATACCCTTTAAAAGTATTTAAAACAGTTATAAAATTTCACCCCTGGTAACCCAAATGCTACGGACACGTCCCCACCAAAACATAGAATATTTTCTGAGAAGAAAAAACATAGCCGATTTTCTGAGAAGAAAAACATAGAATATTTTCAGAGGATTTTTAAAAACTTCCATAAAACACTCATTCTTCATCCCACTGACATGGGACAGCAGTGGGGTGCTGAAACAGGTGTCCAGGGGGTGGTGATGGCCTTTAAAAGTAATTTAGAGCCTTTTAAAAATTTCACCCCTGGTAAGCCAAATGCTACGGACACGTCCCCACCAAAACATAGTGCAATTTCTGAGAAGAAAAAACATAGAATATTTTCAGAGGATTTTTAAAAACTTCCATAAAACACTCATTCTTCATCCCACTGACTTGGGACCACAGTGGGGTGCTGAAACAGGTGTCCTGGGGGTGGTGATGGCCTTTAAAAGTATTTAAAACAGTTGTAAAATTTCACCCCTGGTAACCCAAATGCTACGGACACGTCCCCACCAAAACATAGTGCAATTTCTGAGAAGAAAAAACATAGCCGATTTTCTGACAAGAAAAAACATAGTCATTTTTCTGAAGATTTTTTGAAAAGCTATATAATTCCCTCTTGCTGTATCTCATTGAGTTGGGCCCTTAGGATGGTGCTCTAAGGGTGGGTATGGAGGTCCCTATACCCTCTATAAGTATTTAAAACCGTTTTTCAAAAATGGTTCTGGTAACCCAGAATAAAACCTGGTGCCAGTTTGGACTTAGTGCAATTTCTGAGAAGAAAAACATAGAATATTTTCTGAAGATTTTTTCAAACTTCCATAAATCAGCCAGGCCGGCCCCCATTGACTTGGGCCCGTAGTAGGGTGCTGTCAGGGTGGGTATGGAGGTCCCTATACCCTTTAAAAGTATTTAAAACAGTTATAAAATTTCACCCCTGGTAACCCAAATGCTACGGACACGTCCCCACCAAAACATAGAATATTTTCTGAAGATTTTTTGAAAAGCTATATAATTCCCTCTTGCTGTATCTCATTGAGTTGGGCCCTTAGGATGGTGCTCTAAGGGTGGGTATGGAGGTCCCTATACCCTCTATAAGTATTTAAAACCGTTTTTCAAAAATGGTTCTGGTAACCCAGAATAACACCAGGTGCCAGTTCTGAGAAGAAAAACTTAGCCGCAATTTCTGAGAAGAAAAACATAGAATATTTTCTGAAGATTTTTTCAAACTTCCATAAATCAGCCAGGCCGGCCCCCATTGACTTGGGCCCGTAGTAGGGTGCTGTCAGGGTGGGTATGGAGGTCCCTATACCCTTTAAAAGTATTTAAAACAGTTATAAAATTTCACCCCTGGTAACCCAAATGCTACGGACACGTCCCCACCAAAACATAGAATATTTTCGGAAGATTTTTTGAAAAGCTATATAATTCCCTCTTGCTGTATCTCATTGAGTTGGGCCCTTAGGATGGTGCTCTAAGGGTGGGTATGGAGGTCCCTATACCCTCTATAAGTATTTAAAACCGTTTTTCAAAAATGGGTGTGGTAACCCAAAAAGACATAGTGCAATTTCTGAGAAGAAAAACATAGCCGATTTTCTGAGAAGAAAAACATAGAAGATTTTCTGAAGATTTTTTCAAACTTCCATAAATCAGCCAGGCCGGCCCCCATTGACTTGGGCCCGTAGTAGGGTGCTGTCAGGGTGGGTATGGAGGTCCCTATACCCTTTAAAAGTATTTAAAACAGTTATAAAATTTCACCCCTGGTAACCCAAATGCTACGGACACGTCCCCACCAAAACATAGAATATTTTCTGAAGATTTTTTGAAAAGCTATATAATTCCCTCTTGCTGTATCTCATTGAGTTGGGCCCTTAGGATGGTGCTCTAAGGGTGGGTATGGAGGTCCCTATACCCTCTATAAGTATTTAAAACCGTTTTTCAAAAATGGTTGTGGTAACCCAAAAACATAGTGCAATTTCTGAGAAGAAAAACATAGCCGATTTTCTGAGAAGAAAAACATAGAATATTTTCTGAAGATTTTTTCAAACTTCCATAAATCAGCCAGGCCGGCCCCCATTGACTTGGGCCCGTAGTAGGGTGCTGTCAGGGTGGGTATGGAGGTCCCTATACCCTTTAAAAGTATTTAAAACAGTTATAAAATTTCACCCCTGGTAACCCAAATGCTACGGACACGTCCCCACCAAAACATAGAATATTTTCTGAGAAGAAAAAACATAGCCGATTTTCTGAGAAGAAAAACATAGAATATTTTCAGAGGATTTTTAAAAACTTCCATAAAACACTCATTCTTCATCCCACTGACATGGGACAGCAGTGGGGTGCTGAAACAGGTGTCCAGGGGGTGGTGATGGCCTTTAAAAGTAATTTAGAGCCTTTTAAAAATTTCACCCCTGGTAAGCCAAATGCTACGGACACGTCCCCACCAAAACATAGTGCAATTTCTGAGAAGAAAAAACATAGAATATTTTCAGAGGATTTTTAAAAACTTCCATAAAACACTCATTCTTCATCCCACTGACTTGGGACCACAGTGGGGTGCTGAAACAGGTGTCCTGGGGGTGGTGATGGCCTTTAAAAGTATTTAAAACAGTTGTAAAATTTCACCCCTGGTAACCCAAATGCTACGGACACGTCCCCACCAAAACATAGTGCAATTTCTGAGAAGAAAAAACATAGCCGATTTTCTGACAAGAAAAAACATAGTCATTTTTCTGAAGATTTTTTGAAAAGCTATATAATTCCCTCTTGCTGTATCTCATTGAGTTGGGCCCTTAGGATGGTGCTCTAAGGGTGGGTATGGAGGTCCCTATACCCTCTATAAGTATTTAAAACCGTTTTTCAAAAATGGTTCTGGTAACCCAGAATAAAACCAGGTGCCAGTTTGGACTTAGTGCAATTTCTGAGAAGAAAAACATAGAATATTTTCTGAAGATTTTTTCAAACTTCCATAAATCAGCCAGGCCGGCCCCCATTGACTTGGGCCCGTAGTAGGGTGCTGTCAGGGTGGGTATGGAGGTCCCTATACCCTTTAAAAGTATTTAAAACAGTTATAAAATTTCACCCCTGGTAACCCAAATGCTACGGACACGTCCCCACCAAAACATAGAATATTTTCTGAAGATTTTTTGAAAAGCTATATAATTCCCTCTTGCTGTATCTCATTGAGTTGGGCCCTTAGGATGGTGCTCTAAGGGTGGGTATGGAGGTCCCTATACCCTCTATAAGTATTTAAAACCGTTTTTCAAAAATGGTTCTGGTAACCCAGAATAAAACCAGGTGCCAGTTTGGACTTAGTGCAATTTCTGAGAAGAAAAACATAGAATATTTTCTGAAGATTTTTTCAAACTTCCATAAATCAGCCAGGCCGGCCCCCATTGACTTGGGCCCGTAGTAGGGTGCTGTCAGGGTGGGTATGGAGGTCCCTATACCCTTTAAAAGTATTTAAAACAGTTATAAAATTTCACCCCTGGTAACCCAAATGCTACGGACACGTCCCCACCAAAACATAGAATATTTTCGGAAGATTTTTTGAAAAGCTATATAATTCCCTCTTGCTGTATCTCATTGAGTTGGGCCCTTAGGATGGTGCTCTAAGGGTGGGTATGGAGGTCCCTATACCCTCTATAAGTATTTAAAACCGTTTTTCAAAAATGGTTGTGGTAACCCAAAAACATAGTGCAATTTCTGAGAAGAAAAACATAGCCGATTTTCTGAGAAGAAAAACATAGAATATTTTCTGAAGATTTTTTCAAACTTCCATAAATCAGCCAGGCCGGCCCCCATTGACTTGGGCCCGTAGTAGGGTGCTGTCAGGGTGGGTATGGAGGTCCCTATACCCTTTAAAAGTATTTAAAACAGTTATAAAATTTCACCCCTGGTAACCCAAATGCTACGGACACGTCCCCACCAAAACATAGAATATTTTCTGAAGATTTTTTGAAAAGCTATATAATTCCCTCTTGCTGTATCTCATTGAGTTGGGCCCTTAGGATGGTGCTCTAAGGGTGGGTATGGAGGTCCCTATACCCTCTATAAGTATTTAAAACCGTTTTTCAAAAATGGTTGTGGTAACCCAAAAACATAGTGCAATTTCTGAGAAGAAAAACATAGCCGATTTTCTGAGAAGAAAAACATAGCCGATTTTCTGAGAAGAAAAACATAGAAGATTTTCTGAAGATTTTTTCAAACTTCCATAAATCAGCCAGGCCGGCCCCCATTGACTTGGGCCCGTAGTAGGGTGCTGTCAGGGTGGGTATGGAGGTCCCTATACCCTTTAAAAGTATTTAAAACAGTTATAAAATTTCACCCCTGGTAACCCAAATGCTACGGACACGTCCCCACCAAAACATAGAATATTTTCTGAAGATTTTTTGAAAAGCTATATAATTCCCTCTTGCTGTATCTCATTGAGTTGGGCCCTTAGGATGGTGCTCTAAGGGTGGGTATGGAGGTCCCTATACCCTCTATAAGTATTTAAAACCGTTTTTCAAAAATGGTTCTGGTAACCCAGAATAAAACCAGGTGCCAGTTTGGACTTAGTGCAATTTCTGAGAAGAAAAACATAGAATATTTTCTGAAGATTTTTTCAAACTTCCATAAATCAGCCAGGCCGGCCCCCATTGACTTGGGCCCGTAGTAGGGTGCTGTCAGGGTGGGTATGGAGGTCCCTATACCCTTTAAAAGTATTTAAAACAGTTATAAAATTTCACCCCTGGTAACCCAAATGCTACGGACACGTCCCCACCAAAACATAGAATATTTTCTGAAGATTTTTTGAAAAGCTATATAATTCCCTCTTGCTGTATCTCATTGAGTTGGGCCCTTAGGATGGTGCTCTAAGGGTGGGTATGGAGGTCCCTATACCCTCTATAAGTATTTAAAACCGTTTTTCAAAAATGGTTCTGGTAACCCAGAATAAAACCAGGTGCCAGTTTGGACTTAGTGCAATTTCTGAGAAGAAAAACATAGAATATTTTCTGAAGATTTTTTCAAACTTCCATAAATCAGCCAGGCCGGCCCCCATTGACTTGGGCCCGTAGTAGGGTGCTGTCAGGGTGGGTATGGAGGTCCCTATACCCTTTAAAAGTATTTATAACAGTTATAAAATTTCACCCCTGGTAACCCAAATGCTACGGACACGTCCCCACCAAAACATAGAATATTTTCGGAAGATTTTTTGAAAAGCTATATAATTCCCTCTTGCTGTATCTCATTGAGTTGGGCCCTTAGGATGGTGCTCTAAGGGTGGGTATGGAGGTCCCTATACCCTCTATAAGTATTTAAAACCGTTTTTCAAAAATGGTTGTGGTAACCCAAAAACATAGTGCAATTTCTGAGAAGAAAAACATAGCCGATTTTCTGAGAAGAAAAACATAGAAGATTTTCTGAAGATTTTTTCAAACTTCCATAAATCAGCCAGGCCGGCCCCCATTGACTTGGGCCCGTAGTAGGGTGCTGTCAGGGTGGGTATGGAGGTCCCTATACCCTTTAAAAGTATTTAAAACAGTTATAAAATTTCACCCCTGGTAACCCAAATGCTACGGACACGTCCCCACCAAAACATAGAATATTTTCTGAAGATTTTTTGAAAAGCTATATAATTCCCTCTTGCTGTATCTCATTGAGTTGGGCCCTTAGGATGGTGCTCTAAGGGTGGGTATGGAGGTCCCTATACCCTCTATAAGTATTTAAAACCGTTTTTCAAAAATGGTTGTGGTAACCCAAAAACATAGTGCAATTTCTGAGAAGAAAAACATAGCCGATTTTCTGAGAAGAAAAACATAGAAGATTTTCTGAAGATTTTTTCAAACTTCCATAAATCAGCCAGGCCGGCCCCCATTGACTTGGGCCCGTAGTAGGGTGCTGTCAGGGTGGGTATGGAGGTCCCTATACCCTTTAAAAGTATTTAAAACAGTTATAAAATTTCACCCCTGGTAACCCAAATGCTACGGACACGTCCCCACCAAAACATAGAATATTTTCTGAAGATTTTTTGAAAAGCTATATAATTCCCTCTTGCTGTATCTCATTGAGTTGGGCCCTTAGGATGGTGCTCTAAGGGTGGGTATGGAGGTCCCTATACCCTCTATAAGTATTTAAAACCGTTTTTCAAAAATGTTTGTGGTAACCCAGAATAAAACCAGGTGCCAGTTTGGACTTAGTGCAATTTCTGAGAAGAAAAACATAGAATATTTTCTGAAGATTTTTTCAAACTTCCATAAATCAGCCAGGCCGGCCCCCATTGACTTGGGCCCGTAGTAGGGTGCTGTCAGGGTGGGTATGGAGGTCCCTATACCCTTTAAAAGTATTTAAAACAGTTATAACATTTCACCCCTGGTAACCCAAATGCTACGGACACGTCCCCACCAAAACATAGAAGATTTTCTGAAGATTTTTTGAAAAGCTATATAATTCCCTCTTGCTGTATCTCATTGAGTTGGGCCCTTAGGATGGTGCTCTAAGGGTGGGTATGGAGGTCCCTATACCCTCTATAAGTATTTAAAACCGTTTTTCAAAAATGGTTGTGGTAACCCAAAAACATAGTGCAATTTCTGAGAAGAAAAACATAGCCGATTTTCTGAGAAGAAAAACATAGAATATTTTCTGAAGATTTTTTCAAACTTCCATAAATCAGCCAGGCCGGCCCCCATTGACTTGGGCCCGTAGTAGGGTGCTGTCAGGGTGGGTATGGAGGTCCCTATACCCTTTAAAAGTATTTAAAACAGTTATAAAATTTCACCCCTGGTAACCCAAATGCTACGGACACGTCCCCACCAAAACATAGAATATTTTCTGAGAAGAAAAAACATAGCCGATTTTCTGAGAAGAAAAACATAGAATATTTTCAGAGGATTTTTAAAAACTTCCATAAAACACTCATTCTTCATCCCACTGACATGGGACAGCAGTGGGGTGCTGAAACAGGTGTCCAGGGGGTGGTGATGGCCTTTAAAAGTAATTTAGAGCCTTTTAAAAATTTCACCCCTGGTAAGCCAAATGCTACGGACACGTCCCCACCAAAACATAGTGCAATTTCTGAGAAGAAAAAACATAGCCGATTTTCTGACAAGAAAAAACATAGTCATTTTTCTGAAGATTTTTTGAAAAGCTATATAATTCCCTCTTGCTGTATCTCATTGAGTTGGGCCCTTAGGATGGTGCTCTAAGGGTGGGTATGGAGGTCCCTATACCCTCTATAAGTATTTAAAACCGTTTTTCAAAAATGGTTCTGGTAACCCAGAATAAAACCTGGTGCCAGTTTGGACTTAGTGCAATTTCTGAGAAGAAAAACATAGAATATTTTCTGAAGATTTTTTCAAACTTCCATAAATCAGCCAGGCCGGCCCCCATTGACTTGGGCCCGTAGTAGGGTGCTGTCAGGGTGGGTATGGAGGTCCCTATACCCTTTAAAAGTATTTAAAACAGTTATAAAATTTCACCCCTGGTAACCCAAATGCTACGGACACGTCCCCACCAAAACATAGAATATTTTCTGAAGATTTTTTGAAAAGCTATATAATTCCCTCTTGCTGTATCTCATTGAGTTGGGCCCTTAGGATGGTGCTCTAAGGGTGGGTATGGAGGTCCCTATACCCTCTATAAGTATTTAAAACCGTTTTTCAAAAATGGTTGTGGTAACCCAAAAACATAGTGCAATTTCTGAGAAGAAAAACATAGCCGATTTTCTGAGAAGAAAAACATAGAATATTTTCAGAAGATTTTTTCAAACTTCCATAAATCAGCCAGGCCGGCCCCCATTGACTTGGGCCCGTAGTAGGGTGCTGTCAGGGTGGGTATGGAGGTCCCTATACCCTTTAAAAGTATTTAAAACAGTTATAAAATTTCACCCCTGGTAACCCAAATGCTACGGACACGTCCCCACCAAAACATAGAAGATTTTCTGAAGATTTTTTGAAAAGCTATATAATTCCCTCTTGCTGTATCTCATTGAGTTGGGCCCTTAGGATGGTGCTCTAAGGGTGGGTATGGAGGTCCCTATACCCTCTATAAGTATTTAAAACCGTTTTTCAAAAATGGTTGTGGTAACCCAAAAACATAGTGCAATTTCTGAGAAGAAAAACATAGCCGATTTTCTGAGAAGAAAAACATAGAATATTTTCTGAAGATTTTTTCAAACTTCCATAAATCAGCCAGGCCGGCCCCCATTGACTTGGGCCCGTAGTAGGGTGCTGTCAGGGTGGGTATGGAGGTCCCTATACCCTTTAAAAGTATTTAAAACAGTTATAAAATTTCACCCCTGGTAACCCAAATGCTACGGACACGTCCCCACCAAAACATAGAATATTTTCTGAGAAGAAAAAACATAGCCGATATCCTGAGAAGAAAAACATAGAATATTTTCAGAGGATTTTTAAAAACTTCCATAAAACACTCATTCTTCATCCCACTGACATGGGACAGCAGTGGGGTGCTGAAACAGGTGTCCTGGGGGTGGTGATGGCCTTTAAAAGTAATTTAGAGCCTTTTAAAAATGTCACCCCTGGTAAGCCAAATGCTACGGACACGTCCCCACCAAAACATAGTGCAATTTCTGAGAAGAAAAAACATATAATATTTTCAGAGGATTTTTAAAAACTTCCATAAAACACTCATTCTTCATCCCACTGACTTGGGACCACAGTGGGGTGCTGAAACAGGTGTCCTGGGGGTGGTGATGGCCTTTAAAAGTATTTAAAACAGTTGTAAAATTTCACCCCTGGTAACCCAAATGCTACGGACACGTCCCCACCAAAACATAGTGCAATTTCTGAGAAGAAAAAACATAGCCGATTTTCTGACAAGAAAAAACATAGTCATTTTTCTGAAGATTTTTTGAAAAGCTATATAATTCCCTCTTGCTGTATCTCATTGAGTTGGGCCCTTAGGATGGTGCTCTAAGGGTGGGTATGGAGGTCCCTATACCCTCTATAAGTATTTAAAACCGTTTTTCAAAAATGGTTCTGGTAACCCAGAATAAAACCAGGTGCCAGTTTGGACTTAGTGCAATTTCTGAGAAGAAAAACATAGAATATTTTCTGAAGATTTTTTCAAACTTCCATAAATCAGCCAGGCCGGCCCCCATTGACTTGGGCCCGTAGTAGGGTGCTGTCAGGGTGGGTATGGAGGTCCCTATACCCTTTAAAAGTATTTAAAACAGTTATAAAATTTCACCCCTGGTAACCCAAATGCTACGGACACGTCCCCACCAAAACATAGAATATTTTCTGAAGATTTTTTGAAAAGCTATATAATTCCCTCTTGCTGTATCTCATTGAGTTGGGCCCTTAGGATGGTGCTCTAAGGGTGGGTATGGAGGTCCCTATACCCTCTATAAGTATTTAAAACCGTTTTTCAAAAATGGTTGTGGTAACCCAAAAACATAGTGCAATTTCTGAGAAGAAAAACATAGCCGATTTTCTGAGAAGAATCTCATTGAGTTGGGCCCTTAGCATGGTGCTCTAAGGGTGGGTATGGAGGTCCCTATACCCTCTATAAGTATTTAAAACCGTTTTTCAAAAATGGTTGTGGTAACCCAAAAACATAGTGCAATTTCTGAGAAGAAAAACATAGCCGATTTTCTGAGAAGAAAAACATAGAATATTTTCTGAAGATTTTTTCAAACTTCCATAAATCAGCCAGGCCGGCCCCCATTGACTTGGGCCCGTAGTAGGGTGCTGTCAGGGTGGGTATGGAGGTCCCTATACCCTTTAAAAGTATTTAAAACAGTTATAAAATTTCACCCCTGGTAACCCAAATGCTACGGACACGTCCCCACCAAAACATAGAATATTTTCTGAAGATTTTTTGAAAAGCTATATAATTCCCTCTTGCTGTATCTCATTGAGTTGGGCCCTTAGGATGGTGCTCTAAGGGTGGGTATGGAGGTCCCTATACCCTCTATAAGTATTTAAAACCGTTTTTCAAAAATGGTTCTGGTAACCCAGAATAAAACCAGGTGCCAGTTTGGACTTAGTGCAATTTCTGAGAAGAAAAACATAGAATATTTTCTGAAGATTTTTTCAAACTTCCATAAATCAGCCAGGCCGGCCCCCATTGACTTGGGCCCGTAGTAGGGTGCTGTCAGGGTGGGTATGGAGGTCCCTATACCCTTTAAAAGTATTTAAAACAGTTATAAAATTTCACCCCTGGTAACCCAAATGCTACGGACACGTCCCCACCAAAACATAGAATATTTTCTGAAGATTTTTTGAAAAGCTATATAATTCCCTCTTGCTGTATCTCATTGAGTTGGGCCCTTAGGATGGTGCTCTAAGGGTGGGTATGGAGGTCCCTATACCCTCTATAAGTATTTAAAACCGTTTTTCAAAAATGGTTGTGGTAACCCAAAAACATAGTGCAATTTCTGAGAAGAAAAACATAGCCGATTTTCTGAGAAGAATCTCATTGAGTTGGGCCCTTAGCATGGTGCTCTAAGGGTGGGTATGGAGGTCCCTATACCCTCTATAAGTATTTAAAACCGTTTTTCAAAAATGGTTGTGGTAACCCAAAAACATAGTGCAATTTCTGAGAAGAAAAACATAGCCGATTTTCTGAGAAGAAAAACATAGAATATTTTCTGAAGATTTTTTCAAACTTCCATAAATCAGCCAGGCCGGCCCCCATTGACTTGGGCCCGTAGTAGGGTGCTGTCAGGGTGGGTATGGAGGTCCCTATACCCTTTAAAAGTATTTAAAACAGTTATAAAATTTCACCCCTGGTAACCCAAATGCTACGGACACGTCCCCACCAAAACATAGAATATTTTCTGAGAAGAAAAAACATAGCCGATTTTCTGAGAAGAAAAACATAGAATATTTTCAGAGGATTTTTAAAAACTTCCATAAAACACTCATTCTTCATCCCACTGACATGGGACAGCAGTGGGGTGCTGAAACAGGTGTCCTGGGGGTGGTGATGGCCTTTAAAAGTAATTTAGAGCCTTTTAAAAATGTCACCCCTGGTAAGCCAAATGCTACGGACACGTCCCCACCAAAACATAGTGCAATTTCTGAGAAGAAAAAACATATAATATTTTCAGAGGATTTTTAAAAACTTCCATAAAACACTCATTCTTCATCCCACTGACTTGGGACCACAGTGGGGTGCTGAAACAGGTGTCCTGGGGGTGGTGATGGCCTTTAAAAGTATTTAAAACAGTTGTAAAATTTCACCCCTGGTAACCCAAATGCTACGGACACGTCCCCACCAAAACATAGTGCAATTTCTGAGAAGAAAAAACATAGCCGATTTTCTGACAAGAAAAAACATAGTCATTTTTCATCAACGAAATGGTGCATTCGAAATTTCATATTATTTTTTCGCAGAACATACTTGTTTAGAAATAAATGTGTTAATAAGAATAGAACAACTTTATACCATCTAAATCGAATTGTATTAGTCACATGCTTCGTAAACAACAGGTGTGGACTAACAGTGAAATGCTCACTTATGGGCCCTTCCCAACAATGTAGAGAGAAAGAAAATAGAGCCATAGGGTGCGTTCGTAAATTAACTCTGGCTATCTACTCCGATTTCACTGCGACCTGTACGCTCTCGTTGGCTGGCCCTCGTGTCATACTCGTTGCCAAACCCACTGGCTCCAGGTCATCTACAAGTCTTTGCTAGGTAAAGCCCCACCTTATCTCAGCTCACTGGTCACCATAGCAGCACCCACCCGTAGCACCCGCTCCATCAGGTATATCTCACTGGTCACCCCCAAAGCCAATTCCTCCTTTGGCCGCCTTTCCTTCCAGTTCTCTGCTGCCAATGACTGGAACGAACTGCAAAAATCACTGAAGCTGGAGACCCATATCTCCCTCACTAACTTTAAGCACCAGCTGTCAGAGCAGCTCACAGATCACTGCACCTGTGCATAGCCCATCTGTAAATAGCCCATCCAAATACCTAATCCCCATATTTTATTTATTTATCTTGCTCCTTTGCACCCCAGTATCTATACTTGCACATTCATTTTCTGCACATCTATCACTCCAGTGTTTAATTGGTATATTGTAATTACTTCGCCACCATGGTCTATTTATTGCCTTACCTCCCTTATCTTACCCCATTTGCACACACTATATATAGACTTTTTCTACTGTATTATTGACTGTATATTCGTTTACTCCATGTGTAACTCTGTTGTATGTGTCGAACTGCTATGCTTTATCTTGGCCAGGTCGCAGTTGTAAATGAGAACTTGTTCTCAACTAGCCTACCTGGTTAAATAAAGGTGAAATAAAATAAATAAAAAATATGTACATATAATTACGAATAAAGTGACATAGCAGCAGCTTGTGTGATGAGTATAAAAAGCTAGTGCAAAAAGGGTCAATGCACAAAGTACAGGTAGCTATTTGGCTAACTATTTAACTAACTACTTAGCAGTTTTATGGCTTGGGTATAAAAGCTGTTCATGGTCCTGTTGGTTCCAGACTTCGTGCATTGGTACCGCTTGCCGTGCGGTACTGGAGATTACAATACGACTTGGGTGGAATTTTTAGGGCCTTCCGCAGACAACCATGTCGCGACTGATGCAGAGCTCACTGAGCAGCCTGCTAGCCCGACCACCAAGGTTGAGGAGCCTAGCAGCAAATGCAATACCTGCCCATCCCCCACATTGCCTGCTGACCCAACAATATTGAAAATAGCCATGGCCTAGCACCGACAGCACGAGGGTAACATCACCAAACGCATCTGCACCTCTGTTACTCCAGCCACTAGCACCTGAACTTAGCGGTGCGTGGGTAAAATCCTTGGGGAAGCCAAGCCAGGAAAAAAAATACCATATTACAAACTGTGTTGTGATAATAGCATTGTTTGCTCTATAACCTGTTAGTTCATATGCCTTGACAACGTGATACAGTGGGGGAAAAAAGTATTTGATCCCCTGCTGATTTTGTATGTTTGCCCACTGACAAAGAAAGGATCAGTCTATAATTTTAATGGTAGGTTTATTTGAACAGTGAGAGACAGAATAACAAAAATATCCAGAAAAACACATGTCAGAAATGTTATAAATTGATTTGCATTTTAATGAGGGAAATAAGTATTTGACCCCCTCTCAATCAGAAAGATTTCTGGCTCCCAGGTGTCTTTTATACAAGTAACGAGCTGAGATTAGGAGCACACTCTTAAAGGGAGTGCTCCTAACCGCAGCTTGTTACCTGTAAAAAAGACACCTGTCCACAGAAGCAATCAATCAATCAGATTCCAAACTCTCCACCATGGCCAAGACCAAAGAGCTCTCCAAGGATGCCAGGGACAAGATTGTAGACCTACACAAGGCTAGAATGGGCTACAAGACCATCGCCAAGCAGCTGGGTGAGAAGGTGACAACATTTGGTGCGATTATTCGCAAATGGAAGAAACACAAAAGAACTGTCAATATCCCTCGGCCTGGGGCTCCATGCAAGATCTCACCTCGTGGAGCTGCAATGATCATGAAAACGGTGAGGAATCAGCCCAGAACTACACGGGAGGATCTTGTCAATGATCTCAAGGCAGCTGGGACCATAGTCACCAAGAAAACAATTGGTAACACACTACGCCGTGAAGGAGTGAAATCCTGCAGCGCCCGCAAGGTCCCCCTGCTCAAGAATACATATACATGCCCATCTGAAGTTTGCCAATGAACATCTGAATGACTCAGAGGACAACTGGTGAAAGTGTTGTGGTCAGATGAGACCAAAATGGAGCTCTTTGACATCAACTCAAATCGCCATGTTTGGAGGAGGAAGAATGCTGCCTGTGACCTACAGCATGGTCAAGCAAGTCAATGTTTCCCACATTTTTGGACTACTAACAACTATTGATTTAGAACCATTGCTACCGCAAGTCACAAATAAAACACTGTTCCAACACCATTTGAACGTTACCATTTCAACATCAAATCACCTATGCTTAGTCTAATACAGTGACAACAGATACCAAAAACAATTTAGTCCAACGTAAGCTAAATACAGTATGATTTGGCTGTCCATGGTACTGATTTCATGTGTGTTCGTGCGTGCTTGAAAGTAGAAGAACATGTTTTTTTTTTAACCTTTATTTAACTAGGCAAGTCAGTTAAGAACAAATTCTTATTTTCAATGACGGCCTAGGAACAGTGGGTTAACTGCCTTGTTCATGGGCAGAACGACAGATTTGTACCTTGTCAGCTCAGGGATTCGATCTTGCAACCTTTCGGTTACTAGTCCAACGCTCCAACCACTAGGCTACGCTGCCGCCCCAAACATGTTGACTCACCCTACTTGTAGAGAAACGCCAATGCCATCCTCCTCTCTCATGTGGCCGAAACGGTCTATGACTCTGTCATACAGTACATCCTTTAAGTTTTTGTTGTCCTTGGCTACCTGATCTTTTTTTTTTTTTTTCTTGGTTCATATATTGCATCCATGAATATACACCACTGCTATCGACGACCCCAGTGACGAGGCAGCGCAGGTTTGTCTTGACACTTACCCAAGCCGCATTTTCAGTGGGAGAAAACAGGCTTTTTGTAGCGCCTGGTTCAAGGTCTGCAGTTGGTTGTGGTGTACGCTATGTCGCCTGAGGAGGCGATAATTACTTTTTCAATGTATGTAGCTCCCTGTACTATTTCTTTAGGAATCCCACGGTGGCTGCACACTACAGTGGGGAAAAACTGAAAAGACTGCTTGATCAGAGACGGAATGGCCACCTTGCCATGGTATCAGTCATTTTTAAATCAAGTGACATCACAGAGATGCTCGGTGAAATAGAATCTACTCGCGCATATGGTGCTGATATGTGAGACTTGAAGTCAGACATACTGAAATAAGTGACAAAGCCGAGCTTTAAGTTTATTGCTAACACGACTCACAAAATCCTGGGGCTCCTTGAACCTCTTAACAAGTTACTACAGTCTGAAACTACTGACTTGCAGACCGGTCTCAAACTTGACCGCAGTACGTATGGGTGAAAAACTGCTATGTGATGCTGAATTCTGAAAGTTTTGGGAGGCATTCCAGGGGTGAGGGCACAAGCACATCTGCTCCAAGCAAATGACGGAGAGTCATGAGAAACTCTGCAAGAGTATCGATTTGAACAGCCTGGTCTCAGACTAGAAGTAACATAGTAAATGTAAATCCGGGACACTCAAATTAGTATGATTTGTTATGTTTGGTATGCTTCAAAATTCAAAAGGCACTCGCACATCTGAGCTATCTTTTTTGCAGGTGCATGGTAACAATTGAATAAATGATGTGCTCCACCACCCATGTTATCTACATTATTAAATGTCCATGTAGGTAAAACCTCTCATTCTCTCAAAAAGATAATTTGTGAACGTAAAAGTTCAATCAGGAGAAACAACCAGGATTATCCAGTCGCAGTACATTTTAATGACCTGAAACATGACATTTCTACATTTTTTGATTTTGTGGCATAGAGAAAGTTAAGATATCAGACAGGGGAGGTGATATAAATAATACTCTGATCAAAATAATGTTTTGGGGATTTTCATCCTCCAGACATGATTTCCTAGAGGTCTTAATGATGAAATGCCTATGTAAACTCAGCAAAAAAAGAAACATCCCTTTTTCAGGACCCTGTCTTTCAAAGATAATTCGTAAAAATCCAAATAACTTCACAGATCTTCATTGTAAAGGGTTTAAACACTGTTTCCCATGCTTGTTCAATGAACCATAAACAATTAATGAACATGCACCAGTGGAATGGACGTTAAGACACTAACAGCTTACAGACGGTAGGCAATTAAGGTCACAGTTCTGAAAACTTAGGACACTAAAGAGGCCTTTCTACTGACTCTGAAAAACACCAAAAGAAAGATGCCCAGGGTCCCCGCTCATCTGCATGAACGTGCCTTAGGCATGCTGCAAGGAGGCATGAGTACTGCAGATGTGGCCAGGGCAATAAATTGCAATGTCTGTACTGTGAGAGGCCTAACACAGTGCTACAGGAAGACAGCTGATCGTCCTCGCAGTGGCAGACCAAGTGTAACAACACCTGCACAGGATCGGTACATCCGAACATCACACCTGCGGGACAGGCACAGGATGGCAACAACTGCCCGAGTTACACCAGGATCTCACAATCTCTCCATCAGTGCTCAGACTGTCCGCAATAGGCTGAGAGAGGCTGGACTGAGGGCTTGTAGGCCTGTTGTAAGGAAGGTCCTCACCAGACATCACCGGCAACAACGTCGCCTATGGGCATAAACTCACCGTCGCTGGACCAGACAGGATTGGCAAAAAGTGCTCTTCACTGAAGAGTCGTGGTTTTGTCTCACCAGGGGTGGTCAGATATGCGTTTATCGTCGAAGGAATGAGCGTTACACCGAGGCCTGTACTCTGCAACGGGATCGATTTGGAGATGGTCTGTGGCAGTGTGTCACAGCATCATCGGACTAAGTTTGTTGTCATTGCAGGCAATCTCAACGCTGTGCGTTACAGGGACGACATCCTCCTCCCTCATGTGGTACCCTTCCAGCAGGCTCATTCTGACATGACCCTCCAGCATGACAATGCCACAATGCCATACTGCTTGTTCTGTGCGTGAGTTCGTGCAAGACAGGAATGTCAGTGTTCTGCCATGGCCAGCGAAGAGCCCGGATCTCAATCCCATTGAGCATGTCTGGGACCTGTTGGATCGGAGGGTGAGGGCTAGGGCCATTCCCCCCAGAAATGTCCAGGAACTTGCAGGTGCCTTGGTGGAAGAGTGGGGTAACAACTCACAGCAAGAACTGGCAAATCTGGTGCAGTCCATGGGGAGGAGATGCACTGCAGTACTTAATGCAACTGGTGGGCACACCAGATACTGACTGTTACTTTTGATTTTGACCCCCCCTTTGTTCAGGGACACATTATTCCATTTATGTTAGTCACATGTCTGTGGAACTTGTTCAGTTTGTGTCTCAGTTGTTGAATCTTATGTTCATACAAATATTTGCACATGTTAAGTTTGCTCTAAATAAAACGCAGTTGACAGGGAGAGGACATTTCCTTTTTTTGCTGAGTTTATAACACCCTCCCAACATATCCTCCAAACACTGGGTTTGAGGTCATTACCACTTTTAAACAACGGGTTACCAACATATACAAATAAAAAACTTTAATTATTCACCCTTCCACGGGCTATAGTCCTGACACAAATCTAGTGTTGCTACCCAATCGGGCTGGTTGTTCATTCTATCGGTTAGGTTGCCAGAGACGCTACCCTCTCTAACCAAATCGCTATCAGTAACAGAATGACTGCAATTGAATTGGCCCCAATAGGAAATCATAGTAGTCTCAAAACAGTTACAGTAAAGCACAGTAGACCACAGCAAAGAAAATTATAGTTCAGTACAGTATAATGTACTGTACTATACTTTTCTTTACTGTACTCTACTGAACTATACTGTAATGTCCAAACTTGTTAAACATAGAAGTCTATGATTGGGACAGATTTGGTCCGGTCTTGACCAACCAAATTTGGTCTTGTTTGGGTGCGGAGCTCATTAGAATAATAGCCAGTGTGTAGTATAATACTCAAACATGCAAAGGAGGATTACATTTTTCTACCTTGGTACCTATTCAGAATACATCACCATGAAGAGAATTACACTCATAATTATGCATTTCTATATAGTACAGATCAAGTACCCATGATGTCATTCTGTTTCTGGGTGTTGTTCCACTTCACTGACTGTAGTTCAATCACCTACATTGTTTTTTTTCTAACTCAAGGTGTCATATCATAGCTGGCACATTCTTTCTGCAGACATATTTGAATCTTAATTCGGAATAGATATTTAAGAGTTTTTGGAAAAAAGTGGTCACAAAACTGCCATTCTTTTATCAAAATTTGCATCCGCACTGCTCCTCAAATAAATGTGTTTTAGTAAAATTGTCAGTGGAAATTGTTAAAAGTAAACTTCTGCATATACAGTTGAAGTCGGAAGTTTACATACACTTAGGTTGGAGACATTAAAACTAATTTTTCCACCACTCCACAAATTTCTTGTTAACAAACTATAGTTTTGGCAAGTCGGCTAGAACATCTACTGTGTGCATGACACAAGTCATTTTTCCAACAATTGTTTACAGATTATTTCACTTATAATTCACTGTATCACAATTCCAGTGGGTCAGAAGTTTACATACACTAAGATGACTGTGCCTTTAAACAGCTTGGAAAATTCCAGAAAATGATGTCATGGCTTTAGAAGCTTCTGATAGGCTAATTGACATCATTTGAGTCAATTGGAGGTGTACCTGTGGATGTATTTCAAGGCCTACCTTCAAACTCAGTGTCTCTTTGGAAAATCAAAAGAAATCAGCCAAGACCTCAGAAAAAAATAAAATAATTGTTGACCTCCACAAGTCTGGTTCATCCTTAGGAGCAATTTCTAAACGCCTGAAGGTACCACATTCATCTGTACAAACAATAGTACGCAAGTATAAACACCATGAGACCACGCAGCCGTCATGCCGCTTAGGAATGAGACGCGTTCTGTCGCTTAGAGATGAACATACTTTGGGTGAAAAGTGCAAATCAATCCCAGAACAACAGCAAAGGACCTTGTGAAGATGCTGGAGGAAACAGGTACAAAAGTATCTATATCCACAGTAAAACGAGTCCTATATCAACATAACCTAAAAGGCCGCTCAGCAAGGAAGAAGCCACTGCTCCAAAACCGCCATAAAAAAGCCAGACGATGGTTTGCAACTGCACATGGGGACAAAGATCGTACTTTTTGGAGAAATGTCCTCTGGTCTGATGAAACAAAAATAGAACTGTTGGTCATAATGACCATCGTTATGTTTGGAGGAAAAAGGGGGGAGGCTTGCAAGCCGAAGAACACCATCCCAACTGTGAAGCACGGGGATGGCAGCATCATGTTGTGGGGTGCTTTGCTGCAGGAGGGACTGGTGCACTTCACAAAATAGATGGCATCATGAGGCAGGAAAATTATGTGGATATATTGAAGCAACATCTCAAGATATCAATCAGGAAGTTAAAGCTTGGTCGCAAATGAGTCCTCCAAATGGACAATGACCCCAAGCATTATTCCAAAGTTGTGGCAAAATGGCTTAAGGACAACAAAGTCAAGGTACTGGAGTGGCCATCACAAAGCCCTGACCTCAATCCTATAGAGAATCTGTGGGCAGAACTGAAAAAGCGTGTGCCAAATGCTGCCAAATACTAATTGAGTGTATGTAAACTTCTGGCCCACTGGGAATGTGACGAATGAAATAAAAGCTGAAATAAATCATTCTCGCTACTATTATTCAGACATTTCACATTCTTAAAATATAGTTGTGATCCTAACTGACCTAAGACAGGGAATTTTTACTAGGATTAAATGTCAGGAATTGTGAAAAACGGAGTTTAAATGTATTTGGCTAAGGTGTATGTAAACTTTCAACCTCAACTGTAGGTGTATGTATGGTTTGTTAAACTTTGCAATCAATGGTTTTTGCTTAGCATAGATTTTAAAGTGAAAAAGTGAGCATCAGTGTCACTGTTACCGTGGAATTGCACGCTACATACATCTTCACTACTTCCTCAAGTAAACATGAATTAAGGCACTATCATTATCTCACTATAAAACACCTAAAGACACAAAGTTTGTCACTCTTCATCATTGAAGCATTTTTTAAAACACCATCACACCAGCCATCACCATATTATCTACTCTGCCTCATCATACTTTTTCTTTCCTAAGTTCTCCTCATTCAGTTCCCTACTACATCCAAAACCAACAGAATGAACTACAAACTGACTAACTAGTACTACGTTACCACTATTCATGTGCATTTTCTGCTGGTGTATCCTGAGGTAGCTCCTCTCTGAGAACCTTTTCCTGCAGTGCATACAGGCAAACGGCCTCTCTCCCTTGTGGACCTTCAACTGCATCTTCAGCTGGTGGGAGAACTTATCCTCACACTGGGGCAGCTGTAGGGTTTCTCCCCTGTGTGGACCCTCTGGTGCCTCTTCAGGTTGGAGGAGTGGGAGAAACTCGCCCGGCACAGGTGGCAGCCGAATGGTTTCTCCCCTGTGTGGACCCTCTGGTGCCTCTTCAGGTTGGACGAGTGGGAGAAACTAGCCCGGCACAGGTGGCAGCCGAACGGTTTCTCCCCCATGTGCAACCTCTGGTGGACTGCCACCTGTTGGGGGAAACGGAAGGCTTTCCCACAGAACGAACACAGGAAGCGCTTCTCTTTGGCGCCGCCACCTTTACTAATGCTGTTTCCACTACTGTCATTTGTCAATGGGCTTGTGTAGCCATTAAGTGTTGAGGCACTGGCATTGTCTGAGGTCTGGTTTAACATTAGGAGAGTGTGAGGAGGATGAAGGCCAGGGAGTGTCTGTGTTGTCGCAGGGTCCATGTTCCAGTTGATAGATCCTATAGAAGGCAGGCTGAAGGCAGCATCTGTTAGGGGGTTAACCTGAGGCCCCATCAGTCTCTCTGAATCACAACTATAGGAGCAGGACGGAGCATCGCTAGCCGAATCTGTGTCTGTTCTCTCCTGCTGCATATGTACACCTCCTCGACCAAATCTACGCCTCGTCCTGGTCTCAGCCAGTCTGTTGTCATGGAGACTAAGTTTGGTTATTGTTTTGGGTTCGACAGTCTGTTTCTGGTTAAGAGTGTTGTTCCCCAACCCAGAGTTGAGGACACTGTCCCATCCACTGACATCCACTATGTCACCTCTGGTCCTGGCCTGCGAATCCAAGATGGCCACCCAGTCTCCTTTGTTAGCCTCCAGCCAACTATCTGCAGGAATAGGTTACAAAATAGACTTAAAAAATATGGCAAAGAAAACTCTACATATGGAGTTGTATGGACAAAATAATAGCCAGGTGCATCACTATTCTCATTGAAGATCTATTACTGTATGTAGGCTATATGTATTTCTCCCTTACCTTGCTCCCTCATCTTTACTCCACTCAGCAGATCAATGCTCTCTGCTTCGTTTTCTATTGTCTCCTCTTTGACCAGCAGCAGATCAGGCTTCCCATCCTCCATGTCTATTGACTGCAATAGTAAAGGTTTGGTTTAGTTGGCACTATTTGGGTTGGACTTGTATCATTGAAAGGCATTTACGCAGACAACAGTATTTGGATCCCCATCAGCTTTTGCCAAAGCAGCAGCTGGGGTCCACAAAAAAACACAAAGGACGACAAGTAACAAAACACTTAGTGATAGACAAGGACAGTCACACACATTTAAAATACGATATACAAACGATACATAAACAAAAAAAAATGGGTGTGTTAGTGTGTCGCCTCACAGACCCCGCCGGTCAATGAGATGCTTGAGTAATAGGAGATGGGAGTTCCATGCGATCACGGCTCAGTATAATACTGTGCGTTGCCGTGAATTTGTTTTGGACTTGGGGACTGTGAAGAGACCCGTGGTGGCATGTCTTGTGGGGGGTATGTACGGGTGTCTGAGCTGAATGTTATTTGATTATGCAGACAATTGGGAATTTTCATCACAGTAATATTTTCGGATGAAAACTAGAATAGAAGCAGTTCCTGTCTCGTCAACCCTTTAGTGCTCCTGAGTGGCGCAGCGATCTGAGGCACTGCATCTCAGTGCTTTGAGCCAGATGCAGCTTTGCTAGGTCTTTCTTTGCTGCACTTGACCATACTACCTGACCATAATCAAGATGGGCCAAGACCAGCCCCGTAACAGTTGATTTTACAGTACAGTTGATTTGTACTGTAACACAGAACAACAGACATGCCCCTCATCTTCACAACAACTCTGTCATTATGACTTGACCACGATCAGAGTGGTGAAGAGGAGCTCCGCGGAACCTGAGAGTCCGGAAGTAATTTAGCCATTCAGTGTAGTCATAGCGATCTGTAGATTTGCTATTTATGCGAGTTTTCTCAAGTTAATTGACACGTGACATTCCTGGATTACTCATTATACTGATAAAGTCAGATTTAATCAAGTAATTCAATAGTCAGTTAAAAAAAATGGTAAAGGGTACAAGACTGTAAATATCTGGCTGTGTTGGCAAAATCACTACATAACCCATTGAGCCGAGCGGGGAGAGGCTGCCCGTTGTTACAGTTCCCAGACCAGTCAGAAACTTCCAGCTAAACCTACGCCAATGATGTCGGTGGATCTCAAAACTGAACTTGAATCCACATTAAGTAGCAATGATATCCTTCACCACCGTCGTCTTATGACAGACATCTCAAACCAGATATGACTGTTCAACAAAACAATTCATCATTTAAGTTTTTCACCCAGCTAATTTCTTAGTTACATGACATGATTGTATAACGAGCAAAGGAGTTTTGAAGTTGAGGGTGCAGTATTTATGAAGTTTGGCATAGTTCAGCTAGCCAGCTAGTTTAGCCCACTGAGGTATAATAAGAACGGTTTAGCCAGGGAAAATGAGCTCGGGCTAGTGCACATGTGCACTAGGCTAATTAAGGAGACAGATTGTAGTTATGCCCTGATTAGTCATTGAAATGATTGGCAATATCAAAAGGTTTTATTATAAATTACCCATCAAAATGAACGATGGAGAAGAATTAGGATTTCTGCCCATGATGTAACTTAAGGTACTCCAAAGTATTTTTCCATTGTGTTTTATGTCATTTATCTTGGTTTGGTAATATAATTTCATAATTTTGTTAATTTTTGTAAAAAAGAACATTTACAGTATGTCAACCAATCAGCTGAGCAGCCTGGCTGACTTTTTTGCCACCTATTTTGCATAATTTATTTGAACTAGTGTTGTCATGATACCAACATTTTACAAACGATACCAGGCCAGGGTACCACGACACCGAATAGTATCGCGATACCTTGGTAGGAAAAAATGATCTGTGTTTTAGCATCCTGTGCGCCCCGTTCATCGGACGCTTGTTCACGTTTTCAAAAATCTCTCCAAATATCGGTCACTGAAACTCAGACTTCGACTCAATACAACACATTGAATTTAACTTCACAGTGTATAATATAATACGGCATAGAACGGCTGATTTGCTCATATTTGCAAAGGCCTACCTGTGATTTAGCTGGAGGAATGGGAGGAAGGAATATACCGTACATGCATAATAATCTGCATGTCATTGTGTCAGTAAGGGGAAAAACACTGCATGAAACCTTTACTCTGTAGTTAACAGGCACACACACACTGTCGCCCTCACTCTCAAAAACACACATACCACTCTCTCTCCCCTACAAACACACACTGCTCCCAACTTTTACAAGTTAGGCACCAAACTGAATTTAAGGAGCACCAGAAATAAATTGATTTTTTTATATAGTTTAGGCTTACATTAGGCTATATGAATCCTACCTTTTGAAGCACATCTCATGAGTAGCAGACCCTTTCCTTTCTTCCTGTGCCAATCAAATTTGCCTAAACTTACTGTCAAGTTACCAGGTTGTTAGCTAGCCACAGTAGGTAACATGACCGAACAACGCTGTTACTTATCAACGCAAAAATTTGCGACCAGGGTTTCGTTTAAAATGGCCCGCGACACGATTTGTGAATTTATGTCAAATGTGTGCGAATCCCGATAGAAAGAAAAAAAGGCATCCCCGGTAATATTTTTTTGTAACCGTTTAGGCTAGAGATGAGCCGTTTTCTTTGCTGTAAAGCTGTACGCATGCGTGTCGCGAAGCACTGCTCGATTTTCCCTCCCCGACACTCAGAGGCTGCGTGACAGTGAAGTGCAAAGTCTACTCAGACTGGTCTGTGCTCTTGGTTATAAAAGGCGAGGAAATTATACAATGTATCAACATTGCTTATATATATATATATATATATATATATAAATAAAACTGACAGTTATAGACACGCATGAAGAGCAGACGGACTGAAGCAGCTGAGTGAGGGCTGGTAGGGGATGCAGCTGGCTGATGTGATTTGCCCATGAAAGCTGAGTGGTTATTACTGGACCTGCTTATACAAGACACTCTGTGTGCAATAAGTGTTTAACATGCTTATTGAATGACTACTATCTCTGTACCCTACACTTACAGATAATTGTAAGGTCCCTCAGTCGAGCAAGTGAATTTCAAACACAGATTCAACCACAAAGACCAGGGAGGTTTTTCCAATGCCTCGCAAAGAAGAGCACCTATTGGTAGATTGGTAGAAAAAAAAAAAAAACAAACAGACATTGACTATGTCTTTGAGCATGGTGAAGTTATTAATTACTCTTTGGATGGTGAATCAATATACCCAGTCACTACACAGATACAGGGGTCCTTCCTAGGCCAATGGTGACTTTAAAACAGTTAGAGTTTAATGGCTCTGATAGGAGAAAACTGAGGATGGATCAACAACATAGTTACTCCACAATACTAACCTAATTGACAGAGTGAAAAGGAGGCCTGTACAGAATAAAAATATTCCAAAACACGCATCCAAGGTACTAAAGAAATACTCTTTAATACAGCTATAATCTCAGCCAAAGGTGCTTCTACAAAGTTTCAACTCAGGGGTTTGAATAGCTATGGAAATGAGTTATTTCCGTATTTCATCTAAAATAAATGAGCAAAAAATGTCTGAAAAATATGTTCTCTCTTTGTCATTATGGGATATTGTGTGTACATGACTGAGAAAAAAATACATTCAATCCATTTTGAGTTCAGGCTGTAACAACAATGTGGAATGGGTCAATAGGTATTAATACTTTCCGAAGGCACTGTAATTAATATGGGCCAATCTTAGCCCTTTCCTGGGTAGCTTACCTGAGATGGACATAATATGGAGAGAGAAATTATTATTATTTTGCTAAGAGTCAGTCAATCAGGCACCTGTGAGTGACAGTTGGTGTATGTATGTGATGTTGGGCTGAAGCTACTGACCCGGAAGCTTGGCTCTCTCACTCCTCCCGGGCTTTTGAGACGGAGGGTGGACAATGAGCTTGTCGTAGCAGATGTAAGCAATGTCCCCATGCTATCTGGCAGCTTTCATATGGCTGGGATAAGTTCTTTCTGCCTCTGGCACACAACTTCAGAGAAGTCCTCATTGAGGAAGATGTTGGTTCCTCTCAAGTTCTTGGGTCTCTCCAGAACAGCCATCTTGTCCTTGAACCTTAGGAACTTGACCACTATCAGCCTGGGTCTGTCACCTGGGCTAGTTACATGTTTTCCAGACCTGTGGGCGTGGCTCCACCTCAACTTTCTTTTGATCCATCTGCAGCTTTTCAGTGATCGTTTTCTCACTTTCTCCTCAAACTCCATCCAGGTCTCATGTGTAGACTCTGGTATGCCATCCACAACAATGTTATTCCTCCTGGATTGTCCCTAGATAAGTCTTTTTTCCCAGTCATCTGTAATAATGATTCGCTGAGGTCATCTCATGTGGACTTAGTTTGTTGTCATCTTGCTGCAAGTCTCTTCCATGACATTCACCTCTCCCTGGTCAGATCGTCCATTATTTTGTTAGTCGAGTCCACCAGTATTTGGACAAAGCTCTTGAAGCCATTTTTCTGTTGCTGTAACAATTGCCTGTAGACATTTTTGTTGATTTACACTGTCCTCTCCAACCTTCTTTGACTTTGGGCGGCATGATAGTAGCAACGTAGGCTAACGCTGGTACTCCACACAATTTCAGCCAGCACAGCTCGCAGGGCCGATGGGAACAGCAACAAACAGCAGGGATTTAAACAGCCACAAGCTCAGGACTATCCGCGGTCCCAGCCACAAGGGCTAACCGCGTTGCATGCTGTGTTCAAATTGTCAAAGAAACCTGGCTAGCTTAATAGCTAGCAACTAGGCTAGCTGCGTCGCCAAGCAGCAGCTCTTCAGACTTCAGGGTTTGGCAGTGTCCCGGAACAGATAGTAGCGGTCCACAGCAACTGCGCTAACCACGTCGCAGGATCCAAATTAAACAGGTAGGCTAGTTTAAAAAAAAAAAAAAAAGGGACATTTTTCAGTAACACTTTTTTTTTTTTTTACTGAGCGCTCTCTCATTCCGCTTTCAGCATGCGTTGCACTCTGATGACGTCACTCTGCAAGCACTCGGGTGTGCCATTGCCACTTGAGCAGGCTGTAAATGCTGCAATCTGACCTTGATGCCTTACAGAAAACCTGGTTGGTTTAAAATGTGTACTTAATTGTAGGCCAGACTAAATACATGTTCTCTAATTCTCGCAAAAATATTTCAGATGGACCACATTTCTATTAATTGGATTGTTGGTTCTCCCATCGATTAGGTTCCCGCTTGTAAATATCTGGGCATTTGGATTGACAAAGATTTAAATGTTTAAAAAAAAAAGTTATGGATGAGCTAGTTAAAAAGCTAAGCTTGAAAGTGGGATTATTTTCTAGAAATAGATCTTTCCTTTCCCGGAATAGCAGAAAGCAGATTGTACAGTCAACTTTCCTGATAGTTTTTGACTATGGTGACACCATTTACAAGATTGCAGCAGCCACTAGTTTTAAACCTTTAGATGCCGTCTACCATAGCGCCATTTGTTTTATCACAGGTGACAGTTTTAATATTCACCACGGCATCCTGTATCAAATTGGCTGGTCCTCATTAAAGTCCAGTAGATCACTTCATTACTCCTTTTTTGTTTGTTTGTTTGTTTACAAAGCTCTACTACACAAGCTTCCAACTTACCTAACTTTGTTGTTAAAGTATAAAAATCATGAGATAACAAACCCGTTCATAGGGTTGGTTAACTCTTGAGTTTCCTCGGGTCTCCGCCAAACTAGATAAATCCACTTTTTGTTATAATGCACCTCATTGCTAGATCCAACTACAAAATACATTACAATTGGATGTTCTGGTGCCGCTCGGGCAATTTAAAATATTGATTGGGGAACCTTCGTAACTTTTTCTTGAATATTTGTGTAATGCTGTATTTTTGTTTGTTTTACATTGTATTGGATTTGATTAGATGTTGTCTTATAAATTGTATAAGCAGGGCCTCCTTGTGAAAGAGACCCTGGTCGTAATGATGACTAAGTCAACATCAGGGCCGGTATCTAGAAGGTGTCTCACAGTAGGAGGGCTCATCTAGGATCAAATTTTATTGGTCACATACACAGCAGATGTTATTGCGGTTGTCGTGAAATACTTGTACGTCTCAGCGTAATAATGCTGATCTAGGATTAGGTCCCCATCTGTCTACATATCTTTATTCATTATAATCTAAAAGGCTAAACAGATCCTAGATCAGCACTCCTGCTCTGAGAGGCTTTGTGGATACGAGCCCTGACCTAATAACATTCAGACAGTAGTTCACAGTGGGCTCACCTCAGTGAGACTGTGTATAGACCTGTGCTGCTCAGCTGGTTCCTCTGTGGGTTCAGGAGGAGGTGTAGTCTGGTTGTCCTCCATGACCATGGTCCCCTCAGTGTTCCCCAGACTCTCCTCACACCCCTCATCCTTCACCAGCAGCACCTCTGAACCCTCCTCCTGGAAGTGACAGGTGATACAGATTACACAGACATACACTCCCTCATGTGTGTTCACACAGATAATAAACACTTTCAACATGGAGTCTTTACCCTTCCCGACGATGTTTGAGTCCTGTACTGTAGTTACAGAATGATTTCATTGTTGTTAAACCCATCATAGTGGACATAAACATGTTGTGGTCACCATCAGTTCTAAGTCACCATCAGACAAACCTGACTAAACTATTTGATGTGTACAGTAGGTGTTTGTTAGTATGTGGGTATGTGTAGGTATATTTAGTAAGTGTATAATGTTTATAAAGCGCTGTTGTGTGTATGCAGAATAGGGTGAGATCAGATGTATACTGAAGAGTCTCAATTAAAGTCTGCATGAAAAGTCCCATTTTGTGTTTATTAAACACAAGTTTTAAATATACCATATGAAAACCACACATACACGTCTCAACTAAAAATCTACATGATAAACTACATACATTTTCTCCTTAAAAAGTGTCTTGGGAAAGAAATTAAGTAGTTAAATGGAAGTAATGAAATAGGCATCAGAGCCTATACAGTACAAACACAATATATAAAACATGCCTTTTAGGCTTATATGCCTAGGGCTGGGCGATAGGGCCTAAAAATCTTCTTGATTTTTTTCAAATTTATGGATGATTCATGATATACAACTTGATGTTCTAAAGTTCTCTCTAAATAATCTTTGTTGCACAATTAAAGGGCAATACAATTAATTTCAAACAGTCATAAATAATCTAATGAATTCAGGGTTTGTAAAATTATACCTAGGCTAAATATATGACCTTCCACAACCATAAGACCCACAAATAATGTAATTATTTTATCAAAATATTTTAAACTGCTTTTTTTTTGCAATAATCACTGATCTAGCTTTCAAGTCTATGAAAATGCAATTTATGTTACAAATTTAACCAGAACCCTGCATAACGCGCATTCACTAATAATGACTATCATCTTGTAGGTGAAAATTAACACAGGTCTCATAAACAATCTCTCAAGCACAAGCCCACATTCTAATGAGTAGCCAGCTAATCTTTATAGTTCAAGTCTAGCCAACTTCAAATCAAAGTTATTGGTTCACTTGGATCCATTTGCTTGCTACCAAGGTAGAACAGTTGAACTGTGATGATTGCACCCTCCTATCCATCTCCAACTGTTGGAACAACATAGCCTGTTCACTTTGTTTAGATATTGAAATCAAGTGGCCTACCTGGACAAGAAGATGCTTATTTCTCGGAATGAGAACGAGTTGCCAATTCCTTTTATGAATGTATTTTTTAATGCTCATTGCACATTTATAAAACAGACTAGACAGCAAGCACATAACACTATGTGGCTAAAATACTGCTAGCGGTACGTGGTACCACAATACTGAGCTCGCGACAGAACTGAACATTAATTTTCCACAATCATGTTCTTTTTTTTTTTGGACCCTTTTTTCTCCCCAATTTTGTGGTATCAAATTGGTAGTTACAGTCTTGTCCCATCGCTGCAACCCAACCAAGCCGCACTGCTTCTTGACACAATGCCCACTTAACCCGGAGGAGTGTCAGCGTGCACTGTGCCCGGCCCGCCACAGGAGTCTCTAGTGCGCGATGGGACAAGGATATCCCTGCCGGCCAAACCCTCACCTAACCCGGACGTCGCTGGGCCAATTGTGCGCCGCCCCATGGGTCTCCCGGTTGCGGCCGGCTGCGACAGAGCCTGGACTCGAACCCAGAATCTCTAGTGGCGATGCAGTGCCTTAGACCAATGCGCCACTCGGGAGGCCCCTGACACAATCATGTTCATTGATCCTCTCGTTTTAGTAGGATCTGCTCTGTTCTACAATTTGGGAGTTAAGACATAAAAAGGGGTATTGTTCAAAAGGTTCAGTTATCTTTCATCATTGTTGTTGTGAGTGGCAGGGGGAGGGGCTTGGTGTCTGTGTGCGAGTGGGAAGGTGCACAATGCACACAGCACAGAAGAAACGAAGGACACGAAACCAAAAAGACAGTGCTTTCAGAAAGTACTCACACTCCTTGACTTTTTCCAACATTTTGTTGTGCTACAGCCTGAATTTTAAGATTGTGTCACACACACAACACCCCATAATGTCAAAGTGAAATTATGTTTTTTTAGAAATGTATTGAAAATGAAAAGCTGAAATGTCTTGAGTCAATAAGTATTCAACGCCTTTGTTATGGCAAGCCTAAATAAGTTCAGGAGTAAAAATGTGCTTAGCACAGTGCACAGAGTAGGCCGTCATTGGAAATAAGAATTTGTTCTTAACTGACTTGCCTAGTTAAATAAAAAATAATCACTTGCATGAACTCATTCTGTGTGCAATAATAGTGTTCAACAATATATCTTTATGACTATCACATCTCTGTACCCCACACATACAATCATCTATAAAGTCCTACAGTCGAGCAGTGAATTTCAAACACAGATTCAACCACAAAGACCAGGGAGGTTTTCCAATGCCTCGCAAATAAGAGCACCCCGGTAGATGGGTAAAACATTTTAAAAAGCAGACATTGAATATACCTTTCAGCTTGGTGAAGTTATTAATTACACTTTGGATAGTGTATCAATACACTCAGTCACTACAAATATATAGGCGTTCATCCTAATTCAGTTGCTGGAGAGGAAGGAAACCGCTCAGGGATTTCATCATGAGGCCAATTGTGACTTTTAAACAGTTACAGAGTTTAATGGCTGTGATAGAAGAAAACTGAGGATGGATCAACAACATTGTAATTAATCCACAACACTAATGCAAATGACAGAGTGAAAAGAAGGAAGCATGTACAGAATATAAATATTCCAAAACATGCCTCCTGTTTGCAATAAGGCACTAAAGTCATACTGCAAAAAAATATGGCAAAGAAATAAAAGTCCTGAATGCAAAGCGTTACGTTTGGGGCAAATCTAATCCAACACATCTCTGAATAACACTTCATATTTTCAAGCATGGCGATGGCCGCATCATGTTATGGGTACGCTTGTAAATTGGCAAAAGGACTACGGAATAGAGCTAAGCACAGGCAAATGCCTAGTGGAAAACCTGGTTCAGTTTGCTTTCCAACTGACACTGGGAAAGAGTTCACCTTTCAGTAGGACAATAACATAACATAAGGCCAAATATATTGCTTACCAAGATGACGTTGAATGTTCCTGAGGGGCCGAAATACAGTTTTGACTTAAATCTACTTGAAAATCTATTGCAAGACTTGAAAATGGCTGTCTAGCAATTATCAACAACCAACTTGCCAGAGTTTGAAGAATTAAAAAATGTGCAAATATTGTACAATCCAGGTGTGGAAAGCTCTTAGATACTCACAGCTGTAATCGCTGTGATTCTAATATGCATTGACTTAGGGGTGTGAATACTTTTGTAAATGAGATATTTCTGTATTCACAAAAATGGGGTATTGTTTATTTTCATTATGGGGTATTGTGTAGTTGGTCGAGAATTATTATTTTTTTTATCCATTTTGAATTCAGGCCATAACAAAATGTGGAATAAGTCAAGGGCTATGAATACTTTCTAAAGGCACAATAGAATGAAAAAATATATACAAATAAAAACAAAATTCTTGCGAAACATGCATTTGAAACATTGCATTAAAACATTAATTTGAATTAATTGGATATATCGCCCAGCCCTATATATATCACACAATGTCTGGATGCAATATTCTACACTGAAATCGGTAACTCTCGTAATTCCAAATGCGTCTGTGGATCTTTTTCGTGCCGACAACAATGACAATTCATCTTTGTCTTTAATGCAGGGTTTAATCTAACCATCAGAAGCTACCGAGCGGAATGTTTTTTCTTCCGGTATCTCCACTCTGAGAACCTCTTCCCGGCAGTGCGTACAGACAAACAGCCTTTCTCCCGTGTGGACCTTCAGGTGCATCTTCAGCTGGTGCAAGAATCTCTTCTGATAATGGGGTCAGCTGTATTATTTATCCCCTGTGTGGACCCTCTGGTGTCTCTTCAGGTGACCAGCCTGGGCAAAGGCCATGGAACACTGGGTACAGCTGAAGGGTTTCTCCCCAGTATGGACCCTCTGGTGCCTCTTCAGGTCACCAGCCTGAGCGAAGGCCATGGGACACTGGGTACAGCTGAAGGGTTTCACCCCTGTGTGGACCCTCTGGTGGATCTCCACCTTCTGGGGGCAGCTGAAGCCTTTGTTACAGAACATGCAGAGGAACCGTTTCTCTTTACTATTGACTGATGTTGCTCCTCCACGCCGAGCCTGGGCTCTAGCCCTGTCGTTTGAGTTCAATCCCTTATCGAAAAGGACGAGGCGGTGTGGATCAGTAGGCCCCATTGATCTGGACACTGGGTCGCGATTCCTGAACGTTTGTAAAGGGGAGTGGGTAGCGACATTTGGATTTGTCTCTAAGCTTTCCCTGTAATCTAAGAAATCTCTGCCCTGTGTGAGTCCATCTCCTAGGTGACTATCTGCATTCCATGTGGGAGGAACGTCGCCCTCCACTTTCACCGTCACCTCATCTATGCCCAGAACCTCGCCTTTCTCATCTAGGCACCCTTCAGAGTGTACACTACTACTGTACTGGTTCCAGTCCCCTCTAGACAGATCAGTTTGTGTCTCTAAACCCAAGGATATGTTGTCACGGTCCATCTCTGTAGTGTAAGAACAAGAGGGATCATCCCCACCAGTGTCGAACGAGTCACCATCAACATCCCCACGGGAATGAACAGTCCTCTGGTCCTGGTGAAATACTGGTAAATACTCTGAGCCAGGAGGACAGCCCAGTCTACCCAGGCCCAGAGATTTGTGTTCAGATCCTCTGTGTAATTGCATTTGTGTTACAGTTAAAGTCTCGGTGTCTGTCTCTGACTTGAGGACGGCGATCGGCGTTCCACTGACCTCCGTGATGCTGTGTCGGGTCCTGGGCTGCGCAGTGGTGGGGTCCTTCGTGGCTACAGGGGGCGCTCCAGCCGCTCCATTCTGGATGTCTCTGCTATGCCGTGGGTCCTCCTTTCCTTCAGACCTCTCCTGTTTGACCCCAGGACCTGCAGCCTCTGTAGACTGACACAACAAGAGTGGAGGTTATTAACGGATAACAATGTCATAGGGAAGTCACACGCTCCCCTATGGCAGATAAAAGAGGATGTACATGTAAGCAAGTGAAAAGCTGAGGGGAGCCTTTCTGAAATAAACTGGTCACATATGATGCACTGTAATTTAATGTAACACTATTACACTAACCTCTATGACGATAACTTGCTGGGTTGAGGTTCCACTCCCCTCATCAACAGTGATTGGTTGGTCATCTCTGCATGTATTGTGTCCCGCTGGCTTCACAAAGCTCCTGTGGCCTCCAGTGAGATGTATTTCACCTGAGAGAATGATTGGGGGGAAAAAGAGGTGGTTTAGGTACCGTCAATGATATATTGTACACTATTGACACTGTCTACAATTGACAAGGATGTAAAGTAACACTTCTCATAACTTCTTGATATAATATTTATTGATTGATGTATTATATTCCATGCATAACATTGTTTTCATTGTGTAAATAGAATATGCATTAAATAAAGAATCTGCTTAGAATATGATTGTGTCTTTGCGCAAGATAGCTTACTAATCAGGGGAATTATTACACACTATCCAACAACTGACCAAGACCCAATTCTGTGAAATACATCTGAACACAGAGCCGGATTGGGGCGACAGTCACTGAGCTATATATGAACGGCGACAGGCTGCGCAGCCTCGGCCTTCTGCTAAATGTACCTCTTGCCATTCTTCTGTTTCGGTCGAAGATCTTGACACTACTGGGACTGGCAACGACGCGCTCCCGTGCCACCTTCAGTTCCAGTAGCTGTAGTTTCCTCCGCAATGTCCTGTTTTCTTTCTGGCTTTGAGTTATTTCCAAACGAAACACTGCATAGTCGTCGTCTACGAGTTTACAGATCTCTGCCACCGCAGCATTCGCTAACACCTCCATGATGGAGGCTATTTGAGTGTGAAAAACCATACAGTTAGCCATTGTTAGCTAACGTGACATAGATAACATCTATCAACCAAGTCCTGTCTTCAACGCAAATTAAACACTACATGGGGTACGTATGTGATGCTGTGCAGTTCAATTCGTCATATCGCCTTATTCTGGAACGTCAGTGATCGCGGCGAGTTATCAGTTGCAATCGTGTTTATATTTCCGTCATCATTCGCGCGACGTTAGCGCCTGCTAGAGGCGGGAGGTGAAAGCGGCAAAAGTGGTAACTTTTAGTTGAGAGCTTGATAGTTTTACAATGACAGAACCGCACAAAATCCTAAAATCGATCAACATGACAAGCATTATATGTTCAGTACGAGGCTGTTACAATAATTGGATGAAGAGGTAGTTTTTACAACAAGATTGTTTTGAACACCATCTCTACTACGTCGATCTGTATGTACCTGTGGAGCCCCATAGGACCTGCATCCACCTTTGCGGCTCTGGCTCAAAGCGTTGAACCAAAATAAACTTCCAAAACGTCTCTTTCTGTGCTCCTACCACTTCTTTGACAAGAAGCCTACAGTGGAGCATCCTTACCAAGAAAAATGGCTTGGCTTAGCTACGATGCTCCATTCATGAAGAAGGGTTGGTCAGGCAGTCATCAGTGACAGTTAAGCCAAACGCTTGAGCAGTTTGCCTGCTCTCATTGTGTCTCCCTCTTGCATCTAAGCACAGTCATAATAGCACAATTTATTTCCTCTACAACTCAATAAAAAAAAAAGGAAATTTTATATATACTTTTTTAATTTTTATTTATTTTATTTCACCTTTATTTAACCAGGTAGACAAGTTGAGAACAAGTTCTCATTTACAATTGCGACCTGGCCAAGATAAAGCAAAGCAGTTCGACAACATACAACAACACAGAGTTACACATGGAGTAAAACAAACATACAGTCAATAATACAGTAGAAAAATAAGTCTATATACAATGTGAGCAAATGAGGTGAGATAAGGGAGGTAAAGGCAAAAAAGGCCATGGTGGCAAAGTAAATACAATATAGCAAGTAAAACACTGGAATGGTAGATTTGTAGTAGAAGAAAGTGCAAAGTAGAAATAAATAATGGGGTGCAAAGGAGCAAAATAAATAAATACAGTAGGGGAAGAGGTAGTTGTTTGGGCTAAATTATAGATGGGCTATGTACAGGTGCAGTGATCTGTGAGCTGCTCTGACAGCTGGTGCTTAAAGCTAGTGAGGGAGATAAGTGTTTCCAGTTCAGAGATTTTTGTAGTTCGTTCCAGTCATTGGCAGCAGAGAACTGGAAGGAGAGACGGCCAAAGGAGGAATTGGCTTTGGGGGTGACCAGAGATATACCTGCTGGAGCGCGTGCTACAGGTGGGTGCTGCTATGGTGACCAGTGAGCGGAGATAAGGGGGGACTTTACCTAGCAGGGTCTTGTAGATGACCTAGAGCCAGTGGGTTTGGCGATGATTATGAAGCGAAGGCCAGCCAACGAGAGCGTACAGGTCGCAGTGGTGGGTAGTATATGGGGCTTTGGTGACAAAACGGATGGCACTGTGATAGACTGCATCTAGTTTGTTGAGTAGGGTATTGGAGGCTATTTTGTAAATTACATCGCCGAAGTCGAGGATCGGTAGGATGGTCAGTTTTACGAGGGTATGTTTGGCAGCATGAGTGAAGGATGCTTTGTTGCGAAATAGGAAGCCAATTCTAGATTTAACTTTGGATTGGAGATGTTTGATGTGAGTCTGGAAGGAGAGTTTACAGTCTAACCAGACACCTAGGTATTTGTAGTTGTCCACATATTCTAAGTCAGAACCGTCCAGAGTAGTGATGCTGGACAGGCGGGCAGGTGCAGGCATCGATCGGTTGAAGAGCATGCATTTAGTTTTACTTGTATTTAGGAGCAGTTGGAGGCCACGGAAGGAGAGTTGTATGGCATTGAAGCTCGTCTGGAGGGTTGTTAACACAGTGTCCAAAGAAGGGCCAGAAGTATACAGAATGGTGTCGTCTGCGTAGAGGTGGATCAGAGACTCACCAGCAGCAAAAGCGACATCATTGATGTATACAGAGAAAAGAGTTGGCACAATAATTGAACCCTGTGGCACCCCCATAGAGACTGCCAGAGGTCCGGACAACAGGCCCTCAGATTTGACACACTGAACTCTATCAGAGAAGTAATTGGTGAACCAGGCAATGCAATCATTTGAGGCTATTGAGTCTGCCGATGAGGATGTGGTGATTGACAGAGTCGAAAGCTTTGGCCAGGTCAATGAATACGGCAGCACAGTATTGTTTCTTATCGATGGCGGTTACAATATCGTTTAGGACCTTGAGCGTGGCTGAGGTGCACCCATGACCAGCTCTGAAACCAGATTGCATAGCGGAGAAGGTGCGGTGGGATTCGAAATGGTCGGTAATCTGTTTGTTGACTTGGCTTTTGAAGACCTTAGAAAGGCAGGGAAGGATGGATATAGGTCTGTAGCAATTTGGGTCAAGAGTGTCCCCTCCTTTGAAGAGGGGGATGACAGCAGCTGCTTTCCAATCTATGGGAATCTCAGACGACACGAAAGAGAGGTTGAACAGGCTAGTAATAGGGGTTGCAATAATTTCGGCAGATAATTTTAGAAAGAAACTGTCCAGATTGTCTAGCCCGTCTGATTTGTAGGGGTCCAGATTTTGCAGCTCTTTCAGAACATCAGCTGAATGGATTTGGGAGAAGGAGAAATGGGGAAGGCTTGGGCGAGTAGCTGTGGGGGGTGCAGTGCTGTTGACTGCAGTAGGGGTAGCCAGGTGGAAAGCATGGCCAGCCGTAGAAAAATGCTTATTGAAATTCTCAATTATAGTGGGTTTATTGGTGGTGACAGAGTTTCCTATCCTCAGTGCAGTGGGCAGTTGGGAGGAGGTGTTCTTATTCTCCATGGACTTTACAATGTCCCAGAACTTTTTTGAATTTGTGTTGCAGGAAGCAAATTTCTGCTTGAAAAAGCTAGCCTTGGCTTTTCTAACTGCCTGTGTATATTGGTTTCTAACTTCCCTGAAAAGTTGCATATCACGGGGGCTGTTCGATGCTAATGCAGAACGGCACAGGATGTTTTTGTGTTGGTTAAGGGCAGTCAGGTCTGGGGAGAACCAAGGGCTATATCTGTTCCTGGTTCTACATTTCTTGAATGGGGCATGCTTATTTAAGATGGTGAGGAAGGCATTTAAAAAAAATAACCAGGCATCCTCTACTGACGGGATGAGGTCAATATCCTTCCAGGATACCAGGACCAGGTCGATTAGAAAGGCTTGCTTGCTGAAATGTTTCAGGGAGCGTTTGACAGTGATGAGTGGAGGTCGTTTGACCGCTGACCCATTACGGATGCAGGCTATGAGGCAGTGATCGCTGAGATCTTGGTTAAAAACAGCAGAGGTGTATTTAGAGGGCAATTTTGTTAGGATGATATCTATGAGGGTGCCAGTGTTTACGGCTTTGGGGTGGTACCTGGTGGGTTCATTAATAATTTGTGTGAGATTGAGGGCATCAAGCTTAGATTGTAGGATGGCTGGGGTGTTAAGCATGTCCCAGTTTAGGTTACCTAGTAGCACAAGCTCTGAAGATAGATGGGGGGGCAATCAGTTCACCTATGGTGTCCAGAGCACAGCTGAGGGCCGAGGGTGGTCTACAGCAGGCAGCAACGGTAAGAGACTTGTTTTTAGAGAGATGGATTTTTAAAAGTAGAAGTTCAAATTGTTTGGGTACAGACCTGGATAGTAGGACAGAACTCTGCAGGCTATCTCTGCAGTAGATTGCAACACCGCCCCCTTTGGCCGTTCTATCTTGTCTGAAAACGTTGTAGTTAAGGATGAAGATTTCAGAGTTTTTGGTGGACTTCCTAAGCCAGGATTCAGACACGGCTAGGACATCCGGGTTGGCAGAGTGTGCTAAAGCAGTGAATAAAACAAACTTAGGGAGGAGGCTTCTAATGTTAACATGCATGAAACCAAGGCTATTACGGTTACAGAAGTCATCAAAAGAGAGCACCTGGGGAGTAGGAGTGGAGCTAGGCACTGCAGGGCCTGGATTCACCTCAACATCACCAGAGGAACAGAGAAGGATGAGGATAAGGGTACGGCTAAAAGCTATAAGAATTGGTTGTCTGTGACGTCCGGAATAGAGAGAAAAAGGAGCAGGTTTCTGGGGGCGATAAAATAGCTTCAAGGTATAATGTACAGACAAAGGTATGGTAGGATGTGAATACAGTGGAGGTAAACCTAGGCATTTAGTGATGATGAGAGAGATATTGTCTCTAGAAACATCATTGAAACCAGAACATGTCATAGCATGTGTGGGTGGAGGAACTGAGAGGTTGGATAAGGTATAATGAGCAGGGCTAGAGGCTCTACAGTGAAATAAGCCAATTAACACTAACCAGAACAGCAATGGACAAGGCATATTGACATTAAGCAGAGGCATGCTTAGCCGAGTGATCAAAGGGTCCAGTGAGAATTAGATAGCTAGCCGAGCCATAGGTAGCAAGCTGGTAGAAGATGGAGGGAGGTCTGTTTTTAGCCACCTCGTGCGTTTCCGTCTGTAGATTAGTGGGGTTCCGTGTGGTAGGGGGGACCAGTCCAATTGTCAAAATAGTTATAGTGGCCCAAAAAAGTTGTCCGACTTAATTATTATGATTATTAAATATTAGGAGCGTTCATGCAGTATGGTGTTTTATTGTACGGTTTTGTCCATTGACTTGTTTATTAAGCCATACTGATTTCTGAACAGATGACAGGCTCAAATTGAAAATAGCGATTGGCCAACACAGATAGAAGGAATGGATATGCCTTCAGAGAAGGATGCCCAAACCCAATAGGAAGACCCATCTCTATAGCTCAGGTGATCATGTAAAGCCCACTACCTGTGAGGCAGGGACACAGTGCCCAGCAGCACCTCTACAAAACCCTGCTGAGGAACGAAGCACTCTGTCGACTGCAAACAGGCTTGTCTCTTGCTGCCTTTTCTACACTGGCAGAACATCTTCTACCACTCTACAAAGGCAGCTTTCAGTAAGACCTGACAGACCAACTTTCGATGACACTGATGAATCTGAAGCTTAACTTGCTGCAGCAGTACCTAGCAGAAAGGTTAGGCGTTTCCCAGAGTATTGTCTGTCGAGTGATTTGATTGACAGAAGAGAATCTGAGGGAGTACATTCCATGGTTGCCAAGGGAGACAATCCATGCTACAATGTGACAATGTTTTAACGACCACTACCCAGGAACAACCTGCATTGTTGACTGCTCAGAAACTGCTTTACAGAAGTGCAACAATCTGAATTCAAGGGGGGAGTCATTCAGCAATTACCACGCCCAGAACACTATCAAGTACCTGGTGGCCATTACACCTTGTGGTCTTGTGATGTTCATCTCCTCAGCATATGGAGGTAAATGTAGTGACAAAGATATAACATGGATTCTGGGTTCCTGGAGTACCTCTGTCCAGGTGATAAGGTCATGGCTGAACCGGGGCTTCACAATCCGTGATCTGCTACACGAGAGTAAAGTCAAATGAACAATTCCAGCCTTCACAAAAAGAGGCGCACAGCTGTCAGACGAGGAGACCACATGTACACGACGGATAGCTAACGTGAGGGTTCATGTGGAACGCGTAATTCAAAGGCTCAAACGGTTTAGAATCATCTCACAGACAGTGCCAATCAACCTCTCATCTAAAATGGACAAAATACTTTGAATCTGTGCTGCCCTGTGTAACCTGCGTGGTGATATCAATCACGAAGACGCTGAATGAACTGACTAGTCAAATGCCATTTACAAGGTCGATTTCCCAATATGAATTCAAGTTGTCAAAAGTTATGTTAAATAAATGTCAATTCATTCTATAACAACTCGACTTAATTATTTTTTTTACATACTCATTAATAAAAAAATAAAAAAAATAAAAAAACAATTTCCACAATACTGAGACTGTTGATGCATTAAGTCAGGCTTTTTAATAGAAAAACAATTTGTTAATAGTATCTGCAAACAGGAGAGACATCTGACTACATACGTCTACAGAGCTGCATATATTTGTCACTATATTTTGCCTTCCTGATGCTCCTCAACAATAAATTGCAGCATGTGTGTTGAGTAGAATGCCTTCAACCTCAGGACAGCCTCTGCACAGAACTGTGCATCATAGGGAACAGGGATGAAACTTGCTGGGACGGAGTCCAGATGAACACCTTACTTTCTCTCAGTCTTGTGCAAAACATACCAATTTGCATCTGCATGTAGTAGCCACGTGGCCCATGCGGTTGCAGTTGGGGTGTGCCCTCCACCACCTTCACATCACAGGCTTTCCCATTGAAGACATCATCCAGAGAATCACAGCCCTTCCCCATGACAGGACACTTGATCTCCAACAGCTCCTTGGAGTTCAGCTTGAGTCTTTGAATGAAGAGATCCAGTTTGAGTGTTTTTTGCAGCTCATTCCAGTCGCCAGCTGCAGCGAATTGAAAAGAGGAGTGACCCAGGGATGTGTGTGCTTTGGGACCTTTAACAAAATGTGACTGGCAGAACGGGTGTTGTATGTGGAAGATGAGGGCTGCAGTAGATATCTCAGATAGGGGGGAGTGAGGCCTCAGAGGGGGAAGTGAGGCCTAAGAGGGGGAAGTGAGGCTTAAGAGGGGGAAGTGAGGCCTAAGAGGGTTTTATAAATAAGCATCAACCAGTGGGTCTTGCAAGGTGTATACAGAGTAGTATAGAGTGCAGTGATGTGTCCTATAAGTAGTATTGGTGGCAAATCTGATGGCCGAATGGTAAAGAACATCTAGCCTCTCGAGCACCCTTTCCTGGCGATCTATAAATTACATCTCCGTAGTCTAGCATGGGTAGGATGGTCATCTGAATCAGGGTTAGTTTGGCAGCTGGGGTGAAAAAGGAGCGATTACGATAGAGGAAACCAAGTCTAGATTTAACTTTAGCCTGCAGCTTTGATATGTGCTGAGAGAAAGACAGTGTACCATCTAGCCATACTCCCAAGTACATGAATGAGGTGACTACCTCAAGCTCTAAATCCTCAGAGGTTGTAATCACACTGGTGGGGAGAGGGGCATTCTTCATACCAAACCACATGACCTTTGTTTTGGAGGTGTTCGGAATAAGGTGAAGGGCAGAGAAAACTTGTTGGACACTAAGAAAGCTTTGTTGTAGAGTGTTTAACACGAAATCCAGGGAGGGACCAGTTGAGTATAAGACTATATCATCTGCATATAAATGGATGAGAGCTTCCTATTGCTTGAGCTATGTTGTTGATGTAAATTGAGAAGAGCGTGGGACCTAGGATCGAGCCTTGGGATACTCTCTTGGTGACAGGCAGTGGCTGAGACAGCAGATGTTCTGACTTTATACACTACGCTCTTTGAGAGAGGTAGTTAGCAAACCAAGCCAAAGACCCTTCAGAGACAATAATACTCCTTAGCCGGCCCACAAGAATGGAATGGTCTACCGTATCAAAAGCTTTGGCCAAATCAATAAAAATAGCAGCACAACATTGCTTAGAATCAAGGTCAATGGTGACATTATTTAGGACCTTTAAGGTTGCAGTGACACATCCATAACCTGAGCGGAAACCAGATTGCGTACCCGAGAGAATACTTTAGACGTCAAGAAAGCCAGTCAGTTGATTATAGTCCGTATCAGGGAAGGGCTTACTGTGTTTGGTTAAAACCAGGGCTCAAATTCAGTATTTCTATTTATTAAGGATCCCCATTATCTGCTGCCAAGGTAGCAGCTACTCTTCCTGGGGTCCAGCAACATTAAGGCAGTTTTATATACAATTTAAAATATTACATGACATTACATTTCATAACACATTATAACACATTCCCTCAGGCCACTGCTCTACTATCACATATCTACAATACAAAATCTGTGTACTTGTGTGTAGAGTGTGTCTTATCGTGTGTGTGTGTCTCTTCACAGTCCCCGCTGTTCCATAAAGTGTATTTTAATCTGTTTTAAAAAAATCGGATTCTACTGCTTGCATCAGTTACCTGATGTGGAAGCACTGTGCGCCTCCCATAGTCTGTTCTGGACTTGGGGATTGTGAAGAGACCTCTGGTGGCATGTCTTGTGGGGTATGTATGGGTGTCTGAGCTGTGTGCTAGTAGTTTAAACAGACCTCTGGTGGCATGTCTTGTGGGGTATGTATGGGTCTCCGAGCTGTGTGCTAGTAGTTTAAACAGACACCTAGGTGCATTCAGCATGTCAACACTTCTTAAAAAAACAAGTAATGACGAAGTCAATCTCTCCTCCACTTTGAGCCATGAGAGATTTACATGCATATTGCTAATGTTAGCTCCCCGAGTACATTTAAGGGCTTCCCTGTTCTGAGCCAATTGCAATTTTCCGAGGTCTCTCTTTGTGGCACCTGACCACATGGCTGAATAGTAGTCCAGGTGAGACAAAACTACAGCCTGTAGAACCTGCCTTGTTGATAGTGTTAAAAAGGCATGGTAGCCCTTTATCCTTCTAGTCCTCTCGTTGTAGCTAGCTAGCATTTCCATTCTGTCCGACATTGTTCCCCGCTTCCGTCTTTTACAACAACTGTGGGACCATAGCTATGACTTTCTTTGACTCTGCAACTGGACCTAAGCTGAAACTGTTGCAGGCCTACCCTCAAGTCACAGGGCTCTTCTCACATGCTATAATTCCCTACATGGGAGCATTGCGAACTGTAGGTTCGGGATTTCTGACCTGGTTACATGTCAACAGTATGCTCTGTGTCGGTATTCATGTCATAAGAAGGAATTCCAGTCGACCACGCCCCCACAAATCGAGGAAAACTATCATTCTTTCCCATTGACCCCCATTGTAAAAGAGCGAACTTTGTTCATTTGTTTGTTATACAGAAATAACAAAACATGCAGAAAAGCTGCTGTGTTGTTCAATGTACATGTAACAAGGTCAAAAGTCCTGACCTACATTTCGTAATGCTCCCACATAGGAAAATAGAGCCTGCGAGAAGAGCCCTTTGGCTTCAGGCTATTCGGCATGGGAGGGAGAGTTGGAAATGTGGGGACCCGGTGTCCATGTAGGCTATACGTAACTATCTGTTACTAAAACATTTCATTACAGGTAAGACATTTAACTTGTTTAATATAGGCAGTTTGTAACTTCACTCACTACTTGAATAGTCCGTTTGTTTGTGTTGTTGGTCGGTCTTGGCTAGCTTAATGTTCCAGTCGATCGCAAGCCAGCACTCATTCGTGGCTGCTAGCACCGTCATGAAAAGGGGCATGAGGGAATATTACGTTTTTCCAAGTAGTGAGAACGCTCAGGAGCAGGCGATGCTGAAAAGTAATCTTTAGACATGTTGTACTTTTCTTAAATGTAGTTTGTAATTGACTAAAACAAGCAAACAACAAGAAAATTGCATTTGAAAAAGGGTCATGTTTTTTTAGAAATTGATTCAATTGATTTTGTTTTTCACCCATCTACACACAATACCCCATAATGACAAAGTGAAAACATGTTTTTAGAAATGTTTGCAAATGTATTGAAAATGAAAAACAGAAATACTGTATCTTATTTACATAAGTATTCACACCCCTTGGCTATGACATTCCAAATTGGATAATGCAGAGACAGAGAGTCAGTAAACTATTTATTTCTTTTTAATTGTCTGCATAATTTCCAATCCCTCATATTTTTATATATATATATATATTCATTCACACCTACTCATTCCAAGATTTTTCTTTATTTTTACTATTTTCTACATTGTAGAATAATAGTGAAGACATCAAAACTCTGAAATAAACATATGGAATCATGTAGTAACCAAAAAAGTGTTACACAAATCAAAATATATTTTATATTTGAGATTCTTCAAAGTAGCCACCCTTTGGCTTGATGACAGCTTTGCTTTGCATAAATTTTTTTTTAAATAAATAAAAATAAAATATATATATATATAACACTATAAAGCTAGCTAGCTAGTAAGGGGCAACACATTGCTTTGCAAGCATCATTTAATATTGACTAGCTTTGGCAATTAAATTATATCTAGCCCATATGACATATAAACTCAGAACTTTAATATCCAAAACAATTCTTACCTTTGTCAGTCACAGTGCACATTGTGGTAAAAAGCTAAAATAGGAGCTAGCTAGCTAACTAACTGTGTTAGCTAGCTCAACGAAAATGCTTGCTTGCAGGCTGTTGATGAAATTATCTTCTTACTCTGTCACTCGCCTGTTGAAAAACATTTTAAATCAATGTTATGAATATAACATCAAATGAAATGCCATTATCCATGAGAAAGATTATTGGCGGTGAAAGCTGCTCTTCTCCTTCATCTGAAGAAAATTCTAAATTGCAACAGCTCTGTCAGATGAAGGCTTGACAGTGTGTCTCTTCGAAATAAACATAACTAATCTTACTATCAAAAGTGACAGGTAGGTTATACATTAATAGCTTCATAATTTATTTTCAACACCTCAACGATCTAACTTTTGCATGCAAACCCCACTATGGGAACATAATGCTCAGGTCTTGAGGTCAATTGACAACATTATCATCAGGATGAATTATTATATTTGTATGATATGGCGTGACACCAAAGAATGGCACTTGTATGATTATTTATTTACTTAGCTTGGAGTTTAAAGTTCAATATCTACATATTTATTATAGTAAGTATGATATGTAAGATATAATGTAAGATTTCTATCTTATTGTGGTAAGTATGATATGAAAAGGACACACAATGACCCAATCATTCAACTTTACTGTTTTACACACAGTAATGTATTCAATGCCATGGCACAAGCTCACATCCACTCTGGTGATTATGTTGTTGGCAGTGCTGATGTATTGCGTTACACCGCATCATAAACAGTGCTGGCTCCCGAATTGCTAGCTGTTTATGCCAATGAGAATTAGCTTAACTCACTGTCCCCCTGTCTTTTTGGTAGCGGGCCGCGTCGGTGGCACTGTATTATCCTCAAAGCGGGCAAAGAAGGTGTTTAGTTTGTCTGGAAGCAAGACGTCGGTGTCCGTGACGTGTCTGGTTTTCTTTTTGTAGTCCGTGATTGTGTGTAGACACTGCCACATACGTCTCGTGTCTGAGCCGTTGAATTACGACTCCACTTTGTCCCTATACTGACATTTCGCTTGTTTGATTGCCCTGCGGAGGGAATAACTACACTGTTTATATTCGGCCATATTCCCAGTCACCTTTCCATTGTTAAAAGCGGTGGTTCGCGCTTTCAGTTTTGCGCGAATGCCGCCATCTATCCACGGTTTCTGGTTAGGGTAGGTTTTAATAGTCACAGTGGGTACAACATGTCCTATGCACTTCCTTATAAACTCACTCACCAAATCAGCATATAAATCAATATTATTCTCTGAGGCTACCCGGAACATGTTCCAGTCCGCGTGATCAAAACAATCTTGAAGCGTGGATTCCGATTGGTCAGACCAGAGTTGAATAGACCTTGTCACGGGTACATCCTGTTTGAGTTTCTGCCTATAGGAAGGGAGGAGCAAAATGGAGTCGTGGTCAGATTTGCCGAAGGAAGGCGGGGGAGGTTCTTGTATGCATCCCGGAAGTTAGAGTAGCAGTGATCCAGTGTTTTGCCAGCGCGAGTACTACAATCAATATGCTGACAGAATTTAGGTAGCCTTGTTCTCAAATTTTCTTTGTTAAAATCCCCAGCTACAATAAATGCAGCATCAGGATATATGGTTTCCAGTTTGCATAGAGTCCAGTCAAGTTCCTTGAGGGCCGTCGTGGTATCGGCTTGAGGGGGGATATACACGGCTGTAACAATAACAGACGGGAATTCTCTTGGGAGATAATAGTCTGAATTTGATTGTGAGGAACTCTAGGTCAGGTGAACAAAAGGACTTGAGTTCCTGTATGTTGTTACAATTACACCTGAGTCGTTAATCATGAAACATATAATCATGAAACATACACCCCCGCCCTTCTTCTTCCCGGAGAGATGTTTATTTCCGTCGGCGCGACGCACAAAGAATCCCGGTGGCTGTACCGACTCTGACAGCATATCCCGAGAGAGCCATGTTTCCGTGAAACAGAGCATGTTACAATCCCTGATGTCTCTCTGGAAAGTAACCCTAATTTCATCTACCTTGTTATCTAGAGACTGGACATTAACAAGTAATATACTCGGAAGCGGTGGGTGGTGTGCGTGCCTCCAAAGTCTGACCAGAAGGCCACTCTGTCTTCCTCTTCTGCGGCGACGTTGTTTTGGGTCAGCCTCTGGAATCAGTTCAAATGCCTTGGGTGGTTCGGACAAAGGATCCGCTTCTGGAAAGTCATATTCCTGGTCGTAGTGCTGGTAAGTTGACGTCGCTCTGATATCCAATAGTTCTTCCCGGCTGTATGTAATAACACTTAATATTTTCTGCGCTAACAATGTAAGAATATTCATACAAAAAACAAAATACCCCCCTGAGCCAATACTTTGTAGAATCACCGTTGGCAGTGATTACAGCTGTGAGTCTTTCTGGTTAAGTCTCGAAGAGCTTTCCACACCTGGATTGTGCAACACTTGCCCATAATTATTTTCAAAATTCTTCAAGCTCTGGAAATTGGTTGTTGATCATTGCTAGACAACCATTTTCAGGTCTTGCCATAGATTTTTTAAATCAAAACTGTAACTCGGCCATTCATTGTCTTCTTGGTAAGAAACTCCAGTGTAGATTTGGCCTTGTGTTTTAGGTTATTGTCCTGCTGAAAGGTCAAGTCATATCCAAGTGTCTGGTGGAAAGCAGACTGAACTAGGTATTCCTCTAGGATTTTGCCTGTGCTTAGCTCCATTCCGTTTCTGTTTCATCCTGAAAAACTCCCCAGTCCTTAACGATTACAAGCATACCCATAACATAATGCAACCACCTTGCTTGAAAATATGGAGAGTAGTACTCAGTAATGTGTTGTATTTGCTCCAAACATAACACTTTGTATTAAGGACATTGCTTTGCCACAATTTTTGCAGTATTACTTTAGTGCCTTGTTGCAAACAGGGTGCATGTTTCAGGATATTTTTATTGTGTACAAGCCTCCTCCTTTTCACTCTGTTAATTAGGCTAGTATTGTGGAGTAACTACAATGTTGTTGATCCATCCTCAGTTTTCTCCTATGACAGCCATGAAACTCTAACTGTTTTAAAGTCACCATTGGCCACATGGTGAAATCCCTGAGCGGTTTCCTTCCCGTATCTTTGTAGTGACTGGGTGTATTGTATACACCTAATTAATAACTTCACCATGCTGAAAGGGATATTCAATGTCTGCGTTTTATATTTTACCCAGCTACCAATAGGGGCCCTTCTTTCAGAGGCATTGGAAAACCTCCCTGGTCTTTGTGGTTTCATCTGTGTTTGAAATTCACTGCTCTACTGTGGGACATGACAGATAACTATATGTGTTCGGAACAAAGATTAGGTAGTAATTCAAAAATCATGTTCAACACTATTATTGCACACAGCGAGTCCATGCAACTTATGTGACTTTAAGCAAATTTTTACTCCTGAACTTATTTTGGCTTGCCATAACAAAGGGGTTGAAAACTAACTTAAGACATTTCAGCTTTTCATTTAGAAAAACCATAATTCCACTTTGACATCATGGGGTATTATGTGTAAGCCAGTGACAATACATCTCTATTTAATCAATTTTAAATTCAGGCTGTAACACAACAAAATGTGGAAATATTCAAGGGGTGTGAATACTTTCTGAAGGCACTGTAAATATGTTGTGGGTAAAAATAATTCAGCTATGATAAGTCAAGTCAGACAAACCTGACTAAACTATTTTGATGTGCATTGTAGGTGTTTGTTAGTGTAGGTATATTTAGTAAGTCTATAATGGTTATAAAGCGCTGTTGGATGTAAGTCTTAGAATGAAAAATCCCATTTTGTGTTTATTAAACAAAGTTAGTTTAAATACACCATATGAAAACCACACAAACATGTTTGAACTAAAAATCTGCATGTACTTGATAAATTGCCTTCATTTTCTTATTAAAAAATGTCAAAACCATAGTTGAATGGAAGTAATGAAACAGGCATTCGTGAACATGGTTTAGCTTACAGTACAAACAATATTTAACAGACTTTAGGCTTAGAGTGCCTTTGGAAAGTATTCAGACCCCTTGACTTTTTCCACATTTTGTTATGTTACAGCCTTATTCTAAAATTGATGAAATTGTTTTTTCCTTCATCAATCTACACACAATACCCCATAATGACGAAGCAAAAACCGGTTTAGAACTGTTTGCTAATTTATTACAAAAACAAAACTGAAATATCACATTTACATACGTATTCAGACCCTTTACTCAGTACTTTGTTGAAGCACCTTTGGCAGCAATTACAGCCTTGAGTCTTCCTGGGTATGACACTACAAGCATGGCACACCTGTATTTGGGGAGTTTCTCCCATTCTTCTCTGCAGATCCCCTCAAGCTTTGTCAGTTTGGATGGGGAGCGTTGATGCACAGCTATTTTCAGGTCTTTCCAGAGATGTTTGATCGGGTTCAAGTCTGGGCTCTGGCTGGGCAACTCAAGGACATTTCGAGACTTGTCCCGAAGCCACTCCTGCATTGTCTTGGATGTGTGCATAGGGTCGTTGACCTGTTGGAAGGTGCACCTTCGCCCCAGTTTGAGGTCCCGAGCGCTCTGGAGCAGGTTTTCATCAAGGATCTGTTTGTACTATGCTCCGTTAACTTTTCCCTCGATACTGACTAGTCTCCCAGTCCCTGCCTCTGCAGCCAACAAGTGCTCAGCATATGTGGGAACTCCTTCAAGACTGTTGGAAAAGCATTCCAGGAGAAGCTGGTTGAGAGAATGTCAAGATTGTGCAAAGCTGTCATCAGGGCAAAGGGTCTCTACTTTGAAGAATCTTTGTTTAACACTCTTTTGGTTATTACATGATTCCATGTGTTATTTCATAGTTTTGATGTCTTCACTGTTATTCTACAATTTAGAAAATAGTAAAAATAAAGAAAAACCCTTGAATTAGTAGGTGTCCAAACTTGACTGGTACTGTATGTAAATAAGGTATGTTTTTTATTTGTAATACATTTGCAAAAATGTCTAAAAACCTATTTTCACATTATGGGTTATTGTGTGTAGATTGCTGAGGATGTTTTTATTTAATCCATTTTATAATAAGGCCGTAATGTAACAAAATGTGGAAAACGTCAAGGGGTCTGAATATTTCCCGTAGGCACTTATATATCACACACTGTCTGGATGCAATATTCTACTCAGGAATATTCAACACCGAAATCTGTAACTCTCGTTATACCAAATGCATCTCTAGTTCTTTTCTGCTGACAACAATACATTCATCTTTGTCTTTAATGCAAGGTTTGATCTAAACTTGGAGCAGAATGGTTACTTTCTATGTTATAGAGTGGAATGTTTTTTCTGCTGGTGCATTCTGAGGTAGCTCCGCCCTGAGAAACTTTTCCCGCAGTGCGTAGAGGCAAACGACCTCGCTCCCGTGTGGACCTTCAGGTGAATCTTCAAATGGTGCTGGTGGGAGAACCTCTTCTCACACTGGGGGCAACTGTAGGGTTTCTCCCCTGTGTGGACCCTCTGGTGCCTTTTCAGGCTGGAGGAGTGGGAGAAACTAGCCTGGCACAAGTGGCAGCCGAATGGTTTCTCCCCCGTGTGGACCCTCTGATGCCTTTTCCCCCGTGTGGACCCTCTGATGCCTTTTCAGGTCACCAGTCTGGGCAAAGCGCATCTGACACTGGGTACAGCTGAAGGGTTTTTCCCCTGTGTGGACCCTCTGGTGGATCTCCACCTTCTGGAGGCAGCTGAAGCCTTTGTTACAGAACATGCAGAGGAACTGTTTCTCTTTGCTATTGCCTGATGTGGCTTCCCCTCCCTCAGCCTGGGCTCTAGCCATGTCGTTTGAGTTGAATATCTGATCAAATAGAACACGGCCATGTGAATCGGAAGGCCCCATTGACGTGTACACTGGGTCACCATCCCTGAATGCGTGCAAAGTGGAGTGGGTTGTGACATTTGGATTTGTCTCTAAGCTTTCCCTGTAATCTAAGAAGACTCTGTCCTGTGAGTGTCCGTCTCCAAGGTGACGATCTCCATTCCGTGTGGGAGGAACGTCGCCCTCCACTTTCACAGTCACTTCATCTACGACCAGACCCTCCCCTTTCTTATCTAGGCACCCTTCAGAGTATACACTACTACTGTACCGGTTCCAGTCCCCTCTAGACAGATCAGTCTGTGTCTCTAAACGCAAGGGCATGTTGCCAGGGTCCATCTCTTTAATGTAAGAACAAGACGGATCATCACTGCCTGTGTCTAACGCGTCACGATCCCCATCTCCACAGGAATGATCCGTCCTCTGGCTCTGACGAAATAATGGTAAGTACTCTGAGCCAGGAACAGTAGGACAGCCCAGCGGCCCCAGCCCCAGTCTCTCTGGGTGTGTAAAAGCCTTTTGGTTACAGTTAAAGTCTCTTTGTCTGTCTCTGACTTGAGGTCGGCGTTCGGCATTCCACTGACCGCCGTGATACTGCGTCTGGTCCTGGGCTGGGGCATGGCGGTGGTAGATTGGTCCCCCGTGTCTACAGTCTGGATTTCTCTGCTGTGTTGTGGGTCGTCTACTTCAGTCCTCCCCTTCTTGACCAGAGACGATCCTCCAGGACCTGCAGCCTCTCCATCTGCAGACTGACACAAGAAGGGAGGGGGTTATTACCGGTACATGAGTTAAATTCTATAACAATGTCGTAGGTGTTGAGATAATAGGCATAATACCAACTCAGAGATGGCGCAAGTGGGGCACCTATCTAGGATAGATAAACAGGTGCATTATGAGTGTCTGATTAGGATGTCGTGACCTGTAACGTGTAACACCCGAGTAAAGGATTATGATCGGAACTTATTTAAACTCTCTGACGTGAGTTATTCACATATACAGTTGAAGTCGGAAGTTTACATAAACCTTAGCCAAATACATTTAAACTCCGTTTTTCACAAATTCTGACATTTAATCCTAGTAAAAAATTACCTGTCTTAGGTCAGTTAGGATCACCACTTTATTTTAAGAATGTGAAATGTCAGAATAATAGTAGAGAATTTAAGATTTTATTTCTTTCATCACATTCCCAGTGGGTCAGAAGTTTACATACACTCAATTAGTATTTGGTAGCATTGGCTTTAAATTGTTTAACTTGGGTCAAACGTTTCAGGTAGCCTTCCACAAGCTTCCCACAATAAGTTGGGTGAATTTTGGCACATTCCTCCAGACAGAGCTGGTGTAACTGAGTCAGGTTTGTAGGCCTCCTTGCTCACACACACTTTTTCTATAGGATTGAGGTAAGGGCTTTGTGATGGCCACCCAGTACCTTGACTTTGTTGTCCTTAAGCCATTTTGCCACAACTTTGGAAGTATGCTTGGGGGTCATTGTCCATTTGGAAGACCCATTTGCGACCAAGCTTTAACTTCCTGACTGATGTCTTGAGATGTTGCTTCAATATATCCACATAATTTTCCCTCCTCATGATGCCATCTATTTTGTGAAGTGCACCAGTCCCTCCTGCAGCAAAGCACCCCCACAACATGATGCTGCCACCCCCGTGCTTCATGTTTGGGATGGGGTTCTTCGGCTTGCAAGCCTCCCCCTTTTTCCTCCAAACATAACGATGGTCATTATGGCCAAACAGTTCTATTTTTGTTTCATCAGACCAGAGGACATATCTCCAAAAAGTACGATCTTTGTCCCCATGTACAGTTGCAAACCGTAGTCTGGCTTTTTTATGCTGGTTTTGGAGCAGTGGCTTCTTCCTTGCTGAGCGGCTTTTCAGGTTATGTCGATATAGGACTCGTTTTACTGTGGATATAGATACTTTTGTACCTGTTTCCTCCAGCATCTTCACAAGGTCCTTTGCTGTTGTTCTGGGATTGATTTGCACTTTTCGCACCAAAGTACGTTCATCTCTAGGGGACAGAATGCGTCTCCTTTCTGAGCGGTATGATGGCTGCGTGGTCCCATGGTGTTTATACTTGCGTACTATTGTTTGTACAGATGAACCTGGTACCTTCATGCGTTTGGAAATTGCTCCCAAGGATGAACCAGACTTGTGTAGGTCTACATTGGAAGACTGTGAATATCCTCTGGATGGTGTGGGCAGGACACATAATGAGGAGATGGGGAAGACCCCACCAGGGCAGTTATCTCTGCCGACCGTGCCTCCACAATTTCAGGAGGACATGGAAGAGGAAGGAGAGGCCCTGAGGCTCCCAGAGGTGCCCAATATGCTACCACTGTGCCAAACTAGGGCAAGAAAGGAAAAAAAGTGTTGATAATGTAAATAGGTATATTCCCTGTGGTATTAAAATGGTATGAAGTGCTCAAGCTAATTCTATACGAAAAGGAAGGTGTTGAGATAATGGGCATAATACCAACTCGGAGAAGGCGCTGGCGGGGCACCTAGCAAGGATAGATCAATCAATCAAATTTTATTGGTCACACACACATGGTTGTGCTTCTAGTTCCGACAGTTCAGCAATATCTAACAATTCCACAACAAATACCCAATACACACAAATGTAAGTAAGGAACGGAATTAGAATATATGGATGAGCAATGTTAGAGCGGCCTAGGCTAAGATAGATAGTATAGAATACAGTATATACATATGAGATGAGTAACGCAAGATAGGATGTCGTGACCTGTAACATGTAATACCTGAGTAAAGGATTATTCTTGCATCTTATCTAACTCTCCAATGTGAGTTATTCACACACACATATTAACAGTAGGGAAGTCTCACAAGCTCCCCTATGTACATGTATGCAAGTGAATAGCTGAGGGGAGCCTTTCTGAAATATACAGGCCACATTTGAGTTATAAAGTAACTGTAATTTTTGGTGTAACACTATTACACTAACCTCTATCACGATAACATGCTGGGTTGAGGTTCCACTCCCCTCATCAACAGTGATTGGTTGGTCATCTCTCCATGTATTGTGTCCCGCTGGCTTCACAAAGCTCCTGTGGCCTCCAGTGAGATGTCCTTCACCTGAGAGAGTGATTGGGGAAAAGAGGTGGTTAGGTTAACTACTGTTAATGTTCAACGGTATATTGATGCTGTCTAGAATTGGCAAGGTAACACTTCTCATAACTACTTGATATACTCTTAATTGATTGATGTAGGCCGATTATGTTCCATCCATCACCTTGTTTTCAATTAGTAAATAATAAGAAATACAGTAAATCAAGGATCTGGTTACAATATGATATTGTGTCTTTGCGCAAGTTAGCCAAGTAATCAGGGGATTTGCATTCTATCAAAAAACTGACCAAGACCCAATTATGGGTTACACATCTGAACACATGTGCAGAGGGGAACGGGGCGACAGGCACTGAGCTATATATGAACGGCGACCTGCTCCGCAGCCTCCCGCAAAATGTACCTCTTGCCATTCCTCTGTTTCGGTCGAGGGTCTTGACACTTCTGGGACGAATGGTGAGGACGCGCTCTCGCATTGTCCTCTCTGCGCGCTCCCGTGCCACCTTCAGTTCTAGTAGTTTCCTTCGTAATGCCCTGTTTTCTTTCTGGCTTTGAGTTATTTCCAAACGAAACACTGCATAGTCGTCGTCAACGAGTTTACATATCTCTGCCACGGCTGCATTCGCTAGAACCTCCATGATGGAGGCTATTTGAGTGTGAAAAACCATACAGTTAGCCATTGTTAGCTAACGTTAGCAGCTAGTGTTACCTAGATAACATCTACCAACCAAGTCCTGTCTATAACGCTAATTAAAGAATACATGGGATATGTGATGCTGCGCAGTTAAATGAGCCATATGTTGAGTTCCATGGTATTTATAAATGTCGAAATATCAATGAAAAAACGCTAATGTGTAAATTGTTCTTGGTCATTGTTTACTTCCGTACACACTGAAGAGAAAGGATGTTATTAGTTGGTGTCTTCTTCGTGTAGCTTTCCAGCAGACTAGACGCTGTGTTGCTTATTGCTGCCTTTCGCAGCTCGGATGGCGGATTGCACCTTTTTGGTAAAAAAAAAAAAAGTAATGGGAAAATCATCAAGGTCACTGTTGCTTCTACATTGATACAGTTTTATCATAAAGTTACTGGTCCCCTCCCCATGTCAAACACTTGGATTCATTATTTAGGGGTTAAGGTAACATCACCTTAACTCTCATTTTCATTCAACATGATATTCTGTTATCTAATTTAAATAAGTACTGCCTTGTAACCAACACCATAAAAGCCGTGTTTGCAGAGGAGCGTGGTTTATATTGCTAGATAGCTACTCCACTGGTGCCAAAATTTGACAGTGAGGTGTCAGCAAATATAATTAAAAGTTTACCCTATTAATATATGGCAAAGATATTTCTATGTTTCCCTTTTTTGCTGTGCCTGGGGTTCGCTAGTTACGGGCTAGCTAGGTCTTCAGCCTGCATGGAGTAAAAGGGTCGTTCAAAACTCAAACGCAGTTGTCAGGTCAACACACCCGTCAGTGCTGCTGTGAACTGCATCACGAGAGACATGCCAAACGGGAGATGTATAACAAAAAAATTGAGATGATATTACTGCAACACTTCTCCCTGCATCCAAGTTGCTTGATATAGGTGTTTCAAAGAGCTGTCAGTCAAGGCAAGCTCATTAATATAAGCTGCCCACACACCCAACCGGTCTTTTCTAACTTCCTGGTAGTTTAGTTTTAAAATATGTTTCAGAATGACTGTTCAGGACCTCTAAATTGCACCACCATCTAACCCTGCACCTATACACTCTCCCCAAAACCCCACCACCCCATCCCACTACTTTGGCCCTAAGAGATCCTACATCCGGCCGTCAGCCTTGAAGGATGGAACCCCTTCTCTGAAAACTCCCTGTACATTTTCTGCACAAAAATCTCTCACACCCAAATATTTCTCTGCAACTACCACATCTATCTTCTGTGATTTCTACTCCATCAGTGCAGTGCGGTTGATCAACATGGCTATCAAAGCAGGAAATGCAACCTGACAAAATCTCATACTCTCTGGATCTCTCCCTTTAGGCATCCGAGCAGGTTGAGCCCTGAGCAGCGAAGAATCCACTTCCTCTGGGTGGAGGATGCACAAAAAAAATCTAAACAATTCCAGTTCTCGAAACTTACACTGATATAACCCTTCCCAGTTTGTCCTTTTAACCAGCTTGACACGACGTATGGGTCGAACCAAAATCAGTCCCGTGTGGCTGTTGGTAGAGCATGGTGTTTGCAACGCCAGGGTTGTGGGTTCGATTCCTACGGGGGACCAGTACGGAGAAAAAAAAATGTATGAAATGTATGCATTCACTACTGTAAGTCGCTCTGGATAAGAGCGTCTGCTAAATGACTAAAATGTAAATAAATAGGTGACCAAATCTGTTAACATGATAATTCATGTTCTTTTGATTTGTTGACTTTTTATTTTCTTGTTTATCATTTAGAATTAATGTAACGATGTGCGCTGAGAGTCGGGAAGTTCAGGGAGTGAGTGTTTTAATAAATAAATGCAACATAACACGAACAACGCAGACTAAACACTGGAACAGAAACAATGACACCTGGGGAAGGAACCAGAGGGATATATAGGGAAGGTAATCAGGGAGGTGATGGAGTCCAGGTGAGTCTGATGATGCGTAGGTGCGCGTAATGACGGTGACTGGTGTGCGACATAACGAGCAGCCTGGTGACCTCGAGGCCGGAGAGGGAGCACACGTGACAATTAGTGGTCTTCGTTTCATCAGCTTCCTTACAAGTTAGAACCTATAGGTTTCCGTCCTTTCCACAGATGGGATCTAGCCAGCCATTGTTTTTATGTCATTTAGGGTAATTTTTCTAAACAAGTCTTCTCCTGAGCTTGAAAGATACTGCTCATGAAAAGGTTTGAAGTATAATGTAATAGGCAGTGGATGCTTCGCTGCTCAGTGTAATAGGAAGTGGATGCTTCGCTGCTCAGGGCTCAACCTGTGTCATGCTTTGCTCTCTGGAACAGGGAGCCGCTCAAAGGGGTGATCAGTGGGTTAGTGTTGCGTGAAGAGGTGGATCAAATGAAAAATAATATTTGTGGAGTTTGTGACGCTCGCCATTTGGTGAGACGTACAGTAGACCTGGTGGCAATGGTGAGACTGAGAATACCGTCTGTCTTGTTGAGCTTTGACAGAGTTTATACCTGATAAGGTCAGGTTATTTGTACATAAAGGAATAGGTACCACCTGACTATGTCAAATAATGTTTTTGGGGGGGAAGGGGGTGTTACACGAAAGAGGGACAGTATTTTTGTTATGAATAGAACAGACAAATTCAGAGGGGGAATATAGTTACTTCAATGACAATATTTTGGGTGTGCCAGCACACCAAAAAATAAGTCTGTTTCATGTGAGAAAGACCGCATACCCAGATGCTCAACTGAGGGACTTAGTAATCCAAAAAAACCTCTTACCCCAAGACACTTCACATGATAACTATAATATGTCAGCTAAATAATGGTTATTAGATATCCCCTGCGTATATCTTAAGCCACACTGCGACAATTTCTCCCCGTTGTGAACACTCCTATGTCTGATAAGGTTACTCTGGAAGGGGAAGCTCTTGTAAAATAGTTTGCACTTAAAGGGCCTCTCCTTGGTCTGAACGGTCTGGTGCTTCTTCACATAAGTCGCCTCAGTGAAGCGCTTCCCACACGTGGGGCAGGCGTACAGCTTGTCAGCGTCTGTCCTAATGCCTGGCTTCCCACATTGTGACCCAATGACACCAGAGGAGGTAGAAGCAGGAGCCACCACCTTCAGGTGGTTAGTCTTTGAGCTCCCTCCTTGACCTCTAGTCATTGTTTGGGTGGACTACACCATATCTTTGCGTGACTCCAAGTTTACCTTGATACGATGGTTATTATATCACGATCTGCGCATAATGGATCATCCTGAGTCATTGCAGATAGCCTTGGAGATGGCTTTGGAGAGGGAGCTGGTGTGGGCTGGGGCTTCAGCTGGGGCTTTGGTGTGGGTGCAGGGAGACAGACCCTCTGTGCGGGCTGTGGGGCAGAGCAGCCCAGAGCCAGAAAAGCCTGCATGGGTGGCTGAAATGACAGAACTCATTCGTGCTGTGTCGCTACAGGCAACACAAAACACACGCCCTGGTCCCAGGGTCTGCTGGGGTTGTAGCCAGCCAGGCCATCTGCGCCGGGATTGCCCCATGTCCCCCAGAGCTCAGGGAAACGTCTCGGGGTCCGCATAGACCGGTAGGCTTTCTGTCCCAACCACCATCATCTTCAGGAGGAGCCCACCGGCACAGACGGGGAAGCAAGGCTTCACTTCCCCCAGAAGCAGACGAGGGCAAGCGGATGGAGCCTGTTGTTGTGGTGGGCTTTTGTCATGTCACTGTAGAGGGGGTGCCTTGCTCTGCCCTGGTGGACACTGGGTCCACAGTAACTCTGGTGAGGCAGGATATTGTGCCAGGTTGGACTCAGTGTGAGCCCACAACTGTGCAGCTCCGCACAGTCACAGGTGAGCTGGCACCATGAAAGGGAAGGGAATAATGGCTCTGACAGTAGGGGGCAGGTCTGTGTGTCATCCTGTGTGGGTGGCAGCAGTTAGACCTAAATGGGGGCACACTGAGCTTCCAGGGAGGGCCGGCAATCACCATGGCCCCCCATAATGTCACATTCACTCAACCCAACAAACCCTTTACTCCAACAGTTAAAGCAGCAGAGACTCATGGCTGCCCCCCCTCCCCCACATCTGTGTGTGACTTTTCCCCAGCCCAAGTCACCTATGGCTGTGTGTTACATTCCCCCAGCTACCTCCATGACACATCTCTCTGTGAGCCTGGGCCGCGCCCCCCCAGTCCAGCTACCCCAGATGGGAGAGGACACTGTCTGCAGTGAGGGAGATATGGGGGAGGAACTATGTTGGTCTTGACCCAGAGCAGCAGGAACGGTTGTAGCAGTTGCTGTCTGAATTCAGAGACAGCTTTGTGCTGAGTGAGGAAGAGGTGGGTCAGACTCATCTGGTGCAGCATGAGATCGACACAGGTGATGCTCGACCCATCAAGATGCGTCCCCGCTGTATCCCGCTGGCACGCCAGGAGGCGGCAGACAAGGCTGTGTTGGAGATGCAGCGGGCAGACTTCATCGAGCCCTCAGGCAGCCCCTGGGCGGCGCCAGTCGTCATGGTTCCTAAGAAAGGGAGCAAGCTGAGGTTCTGTGCGGACTACAGGTGGCTGAATAAGGTAACCAGGAAGGACTCATACCCCATATCGATGAGTCGCTGGACCTGGTTAGGGGGTCCTCCTGGTTCTCCTCACTAGACCTCCGCAGTAGCTACTGGCATGTGCCCCTCTCCCCAGAGGCCAGACCCAAAACTGCGTTCTCCACTAACAGAGGACACTGGCAGTTCAAGGTCCTGTGCTTCTGCCTGTGCAACGCTCCAGCTACTTTTGAGCGTTTGATGGACAGGGTGCTGGATGGCATCCCCCGACAGCAGTGTCTGGTATACCTCGATGACATCCTGGCCCATGGCAGCTCCTCCCAGTCAGCCCGGATGGCGCTGCGGCGTGTGCTGGAGCTGGTGGCTGCCGCAGGTCTGAAGCTCCACCCTGAGAAGTGCCACTTCATGAGAGAGGCGTCCTTCTTGGGCCAAAGAGTGGGGAAGGAGGGGATCAGCACCATGGAGGACAAGGTGGGGGCTGTCCGAGACTGGCCTACTTCAGCAAAACATTTGACAAACATGAGCGCCACTACTGTGTCAGCTCTTGGCTGTTGTGGCTTCCGTCAAACACTTCAAGTACTACCTGGGTGGCCTGCCCTTTACTGTGAGGACTGACCACTCTGCTCTCCAGTGGCTCATGTCTTTCAGAGAGCCAGAGGTGCAGGTGGCTCGCTGGTTGGAGGAGCTTCAGCTGCATGACTTCACAGTGGTGCACAGGGCAGGGGCATGCCACTCCAACGCCATGTCCCGTCGGCCCTGTACTGCAGACGGCTGCCGCCACTGTGAGCAGAGAGAGGGACGGGAGAGAGAGCTGTGTGCAGAGGAGGGGGTCTGTGCCACAGTGTGTCGGGCGTGCAGGCCTGTCTGCTGTGAGCTGCAGACTGTCGACGTGGCTGAATGGGGGCAGCAGCAGGGACGGGACACAGATCTACAGCCAGTGCTACAGTGGGTAGAGGCGCAGGTGAGGCCACCATGGGAAGAGGTAACAACGCTCTCACTCGCGACCAAAGGGTTGTGGTCAAAGTTTGAGAGACTGCGGCTGGCTGATGGCGTGCTACAGCGGGCATGGAAGGAGTCAGCTACGGGAGAGGAGAGGAGAGGTGGCAGGTGGTGGTCACAAAAGCGTTGCGGGAGGCTGTGCTCCAGAGTACCCATGGGGGGGGGGGACTGGACACTTTGGGGTCACAAAAACACTCCGCCGCCTCTGTCAGGGCTTTTATTGGGGGCAGCACAAGAGGGATGTGGAGGACTTTTGCCGCCGCTGTGACAACTGCACAGCGAGAAAGGGCCCCCCAGGCCGCTCTCATGCTCAGCTCCAACAGTTCCCAGTGGGGGCTCCCATGGAGAGGGTGGGAGTGGATGTAGTTGGGCCGTTCCCCACCACAGACAGTGGAAACCGCTGGGTGCTCACGGCCATGGACTATTTCACAGAATGGCCTGAGGCCTGCTCCGCCTAACCAGGAGGCAGAGACCATCGTCGAAGCCCTGACAGCGGGGATGTTCAGCAGGTTTGGAGCTGCAGAGTCCCTCCACAGCGACCAAGGCAGAAACTTTGAGTCCCCTGTGTTCGCCACCATGTGTGAGGCTGCACTACTCCTCTCCATCCTCAAAGTGATGGCCTTGTGGAGGGCTTCAACAAAACGCTTGGACAGCAGCTGGCCATCGTCTCTTCCAAACACCAGCATGACTGGGACAACCACCTGCCTATGGTCCTCATGGCATGCCGCTCCGGTGTCCAAGACTCCACCTCCTGCATGCCTGCCCTCCTCATGCTGGGGAGAGAGATCCGCACCCCTGCGGAGATGGCGTTTGGTCTGCCCCTGGATAGCCCTCATGTTCCCCCGCGGCCGGAGTATGCCCGGAGACTCCAGGAACACCTGGAGACAGCCCACAACTTCGCCAGAGAGCAGCTGGTGAATGCAGGTGTCAGGCAGAAAAGGAACTAGGACGTGCACACCCAGGGAAGGCACTTTGTGGCTGGGGAGCTGGTCTGGGTCTACAGCCCCCTAAGAAAAAAAGGCAGATGCCACAAGTTGGACAGTCACTGGGTGGGACCCTGCAGCGTCCTGGAGAGGGTAGGGGAGGTAGTTGGGCCGTTCCCCACCACAGACAGTGGAAACCGCTGGGGGAGAAAGGTGGCACTGCACCGGGACAGGTTACAGAGGGGCCACTTCTCCCCAAACCCCAGGGACCCCCACAATTCCCCTCTCTGGCAATGACATTCTCCAGGCACCCACCCCCAGGTGCCGCAGACAAGGCTCCAGACAGCCCACTCCCCCTGACTCCCTCCCTGTGTCACCGTGTGGCTCCCCGGAGCCACGGACTGTATTCCCCGTTCCCGCTTCCTTGTCCCCCATATCCCTTCCTTCATCCCCTGGGTCCCAGAGGGGCAGCCCCCTGCCACGGATGGAGCCCCCTGTTTCACATCTGGACACTCTGCGACCATCACGGCCACGCAGGCAAAGGAGACCTCCGGGTCGCTTCAGAGACTTTGTTTGTTCCCTCGGGGACGAGGGACTTTGTGGTGGGGGGGCTGTGTAGCGACCCGCACAGACAGCTGTGTGTTATGTGTTAGGCTATTAGTGGGTTGTGTTGTACTTACCAGTGTTCGCGGGGTCCGACATGCCAATCAACCTGCTATCTGCCAATCACGGGAATGCCTGGAATGTTCTGATTCCGGTCATCCTGGCGGTTGGTGGAGTGGCGTGGAGAGGGGGTTGGGCAGGGGGATGGAGCATTGGAAATTAAGACCAGGTTTAGCAATTGTTCTCTCTCTTACGTCTGGCCTTCACAAGAGAAGGTCACGGTTGGTTTGTGGGTATCTTTCATTTATTTGGCGTGGGCTACGACCAAACAGTAGCCTGTGCAAAGTTGGGTTAATAAACCTTCAATTCGTAAACTCAACCCTCAGTCTGTACAATTGTTACTTTATAATCTAGTCAGGTCATTACAATACTGAACAGAAAGGATGTTATTGGTTGGCGTCATAGCTCAAAGGGCGTAACTAAATAAAACGTGTATGTGCGCTGTTCTTATCTCATGTTCAAAATAACTGGGATCTCGGAAAAATACGAGGTCAAATCCTGACGTCAGTGATTTTCAGGTCAGAAAGTCGGAGCTGGAGAAAGAGGGCCGAGTTCCGAGTTGGATGACCGTTCAAATTGCTGTGTCCCTTCTAGACAACCATCCCACTCACTCATTGTTTCTGTTTCAATGTAAGTCAATGAAGTAGGCCACACCCAAATGCAATCGCATTGATGTCTATGGGAGCCACCCCGTTAAGTAGACAGTGTAAGGCTCGGGCGTCGTGAGTGAGGAATCAAACGCAGGAAGCAGCGAGCACAGGGTAGTGGCTTTTTAATGGATCAACAGGCGAGCACACACAAGCCACCCCAAACAGCGAATAACGCGCACACAAAATAAAGTGCCCCAAACACAGGGGAAAACACATGCGGCGCAAAAACAAACACACAAGCGTAAACACAAGCACAAACGGGAATGACAATCCCGCACAATGAGAAGGCGGACCAGCTAATACTAATAGCCCCGCTAATCACCCCCACTAAGAACAGGTGCACACAATCACAAAAAGGGAGAAAACAAAAAAGGGAATCAGTGGCAGCTAATAGGCTGGTGACGACGACCGCCGAGCGCCACCCGAGCAGGAGGGGGCGCCACCGTCGGTGGGAATCGAGACAGACAGTAACAACCATTTTTTCTATGGCAAACTGCCTGAGTGAATTATCTTCATTTATCCAGCATCTTTGATTACACATCAAACCTATTCATGATCAGTATCTTTCAAGCTCAGAGCCGACATGCTTAGACAAAAGTACCATTCATTAATGACCTAAAAATGGCTTATTAAGGTGTTATAAAGAAGAGGGACATTATATTTGTTATGAATAGAACATAGGCAAAACTAAATTCAGAGGGCAATATAGTGTTACACTTCAATGTCAGTGTTTCGGCTATGCCAGCACACCAAACAACAAGTCTGTATCATGTGAGAATGTAAGCATATCTAGATACTCAACTGAGGGATTTAGTAGTCACAAAAACCCTCATAACCCAAGACACTTCACATGATAACTATAAAACTAAAGAATGGTTTCCAGATATCCCCTGCGTAAAGCATAACCAACACTGCTGCGATTTCCCCCCCGTGGTGGACACTCCTATGTCTGATAAGGTTACTCAGGAGGAAGGAGAAATTCTTGTAACAGCTCACTTTAAGGGCCTCTTGGTGTGAACGGTCTGGTGCTGCTTCACATATTTCACCTTAGCGAAGTGCTTCCCACACGTGCGTCAGGCGTACAGCTTGTCTGCGTCCTTCCTAATGCTCGGCCTCCCATGTTGTGACCCAATGACACCAGATGAGGTAGAGCAGGAGCCACCACCCTCAGGTGGTCAGTCTTTGAGCTCCCTCCTTGACCTCTAGCCATTGTTTGGGTGTTGTTGGGATTGTGTACTGTGTGTACTGTGTTATAGGCTAGGTAACTCTGTGGTGAATGTCCATCCTGACCCTGTCTGTATTGGTGGGGTAACCATTACCAGGAAGGCTAGACCCAGGTCCAGGCTCAGGCCTTCTATGAACCCAGTCACCAGGCATTAGATGAGATCCTGAAGGAGAAGACAGACTTCCTGTTAGACTACCACCAGTGGGGTCTCCCACCACTCTCTGTGAAGGCTGAAGCCCAGGGTGACCTGCTCTGTTCATCATGGATACTGTGGTGTTTGTATCATAGGAACAGGAGGGTCTATCTCTATCAGCCCCAGGCCCTGCTCCATCCCTGCACTGAGACTGAAGAGAAGGGTTTGGGCTGCAGACTGGATCCTTGACTGGCGCCTCGGTCAGGGAGGTGTTTCTTACAGAATACATAGGAAAAGCATATGCATAAGCATGGTAGCAATTAAAAGGGGAACAGTTAGGAGCTTACAGGAACATTATCAGACCAAAGTGGAGGACACAACATTTCACGTGATACAAGACGATCCTAAAATTACTGTTTTTACATTTACTGCACTTTTCACTGCATTTGTTGATAACGAAATCTGAAAACACTCTGGATACATTCACTAACATGATAAGAGTATTGCTGGAAAATGTGGGGTAGGTGCAACATAAGACCAAAAAATGACAAGGGTTTGAGTGAGAGGTCTAACTGGTGTCTCTCGAAGTGTCCACACACACACTTCTCCAAAATGCACAGTTCCTACATAATTTCATGACACAAAGTCTTCAACTATAAGGTGCTTTTTTGAGCTATCCTAGCTGTGCCGTTGAGGAACTAGAGCAAGCAGACTTGTAGTTGTTTCGTTTGGAACACAGCCCTGCATCCCCAACATCACACAATTACTGTTGTAGTTCACGCTGTCCAAAAACATCATTATAAACTGCAGTCTGGGTCAGGTGGGCATCATTTGAAAGCTTGTTCCATTGCCAACATGACTAGCTAAGTTATAAGGTACAATCTTAGTGTTAAGGTTTCACAGGGCAAATCAGAGAAACGGGTTGTAATTGTATAGATATAGAAAGGAGTCATGGGTGCATTCAGGTGTGTGTTTCGTGACAAATGTTCTTCACAATAGACAGACTCATTCTGTTCAGAACAACCCAGGGTATGATGCCATGTCATCTAGAAAAATGTACATCAAACATAGTGATCATAAATGTTCACAGTGTTTATGACATGAATTTAATGACATGGAAATGTGAAGAGCAGGTCTGGACTCACAGGTTTTTGAATTGCTAGTAGGACATCAAAGCAGTATTTATTATAATCCTCAACGTCTCATCTTAATTTACAGCATTTCCCTCAGAAAACAAGAAATCTGCAAAAGTTGCCTAATTAGCGGGAGGGATGGGGGGCAACTTCTTGTCGTGTGTGGTGCTCAAGTTCAGAACAGCTGTCATTCAAAACCCATCCAGCACTGTGAAGCGCAGAGCCTGAGCTCTTGACGTCATTTACAGCATTTTACTGTACAGACAATGCTTATCATTTTTTTTGTTTACCCCCTTTTTCTCCCCAATTTTGTGATATCCAATTACGATCTTGTATCGTCGCTGCAACTCCACATCGGGCTCTGGAGAGGTGAAGGTAAAGTTGTGCGTCCTCTGAAACATGACCCACCAAACTGCGCTTCTTAACACCCGCCTGCTTAACCCGGAAGCCAGCTACCCCAATGTGTCGGAGGAAACACAGTTCAACTGACAACCGTAATCAGCCTGCAGGTGCCCGGCCGGCCACAAGGAGTTGCTAGAGCGCGATGAGCCAAGTAAGTCCCCCGGCCATCACACCAACCATCACCATATCATCAACTCTGCCTTATCATACACATTATTTTCTCAGTTCACCTCATCCAGTTCCCTACTACATCCAAATACAACAGAATTAATTACAAACAAACTAACTAGTAATACATTACATGTTTAGTTTATAAGGATCCCGATTAGCTACTGCACATGCGTCAGCTACTCTTTCTAGGGTCCACATAAAACGTACAAATACATGACAAAGTACAGAATGGTAATAGACAAAAACAACAAGTTATTACATTCAACAAAAATAAAAAATGAAAACGTAAGAATTAGAGTGCCTTCTGAAAGTATTCAGACCACTTGACCTTTCCCACATTTTGGAAGTTACAGCCTTATTCTGAAATTGATTCAATAGTTTTTTCCCCTCATCAATCTACACACAATACCTCATAATGACAAAGCAAAAATAGGTTTTAATTTTTTTGGCTAATTTATTAAAAATAAAAATGGAAATAGTCAGACCCTTTACTCAGTACTTTGTTGAAGCACCTTTGGCAGCGATTACAGTATTGAGTCTTCTTGGGTATGACACTACAAGCTTGGCACACCTGTATTTGGGGAGTTTCTCCAATTCTTCTCTGGTGGAGATCCTCTCAAGCTCTGTCAGGTTGGTTGGGGAGCGTTGCTGCACAGCTATTTTCAGGTCTCTCCAGAGATGTTAGATCGGGTTCAAGTCCGGGCTCTGGCTGGGCCACTCAAGGACATTCAGAGACTTGTCTCGAAGCGTTGACTTGGCTGTGTGCTTAGGGTCGTTGTCCTGTTGGAAGGTGAACCTTCCCCCCAGTTTGAGATCCTGAGCGCTCTGGAGCAGGTTTTCATCAAGGATCTCTCTGTACTTTGCTCTGTTTATCTTTGCCTTGATCCTGACTAGTCTCCCAGTCTCTGCCGCTGAAAAATATCTCCACAGCATGATGCTGCCACCACAATGCTTCACCGTAGGGATGGTGCCAGGTTTCCTCCAGACGTGACGCTTGGCATTCAGGCCATGGTCTGAGAGTCTTTAGGTGCCGTTTGGCAAACTCCTAGTGGGCTTTCATGTTCTTTTTACTGAGGAGTGGCTTCCGTCTGGCCACTCTACCATAAAGGCCCGATTGGTGGAGTGCTGCAGAGATGGCCGTCCTTCTGGAAGGTTCTCACATCTCTACAAAGGAACTCTAGAGCTCTGTCAGAATGACCATCAGGTTCTTGGTCACATCCCTGACAAAGGCCTTTTTCCCCCGATTGCTCAGTTTGGCCGGGCGGCCAGCTCTAGGAAGAGTCATGGCGGTTCTAAACTTCTTCCATTTAAGAATGATGGAGGCCACTGTGTCCTTGGGGATCTTCAATGCTACAGAAATATTTTGGTACCCTTTCTGTCTCTGAGCTCTACGGACAATTCCTCCAACCTCATGGCTTGCCTTTTCAAATCAGGTCCAATCAATTGAATTTACCAAAGGTGGCCTTCAATCAAGTTGTAGAAATGTCTCAAGGATGATCAATGTAAACAGGATGCACCTGAGCTCAATTTCGAGGCTCATAGCAAAGGGTCTGAATCCTTACATTTTTTTATACATTTGCAAAAATGTATGAAAACCTGTTCTCACTTTGTCATTATGGGGTATTGCGTGTAGATTGCTGAGGATGGTTTTTTAAATGCATTTTAGAATAAGGCTGTAATGTAACAAAATGTGGAAAAAGTCAAGGGGTCTGAATACTTTCTTGATGGCACTGTATATATAGGAAAGACACCAAGAGACAAAAATACTATTCAAATATTCATATTATATACAGTACAGTTAAATTTGATTTTTAGAAAGAGGAGAGGCGCTGTGATACAAGTCGTTTTTTCATCTGTTTTTTTAAAGCATTCCACGATGACATTGCTCTATACATAACTGAGCAACGCATGCAATCCTTTTTTTCATTTGGGTACTGTGAAGAAACCCATAGTGGTGTATGTATGCCTGTTTGAAGTGTATGCAAATAGATTATACAAGTGGTTAGGCATTTCCAACACACAAATGTTTATTAAAATGACTAGAAGAGAAGTAGTCAATTTCTTCTCAACCCTCAATCATGACAGACTATCATGCATGCTGTTGATGTTAGTTCTGTGTGTGAAGTTAAGGGCAAGGCGTGCTGCTTTGTTTTGAGCCAGCTGCAGCTTTGCTAGGTCTTTCTTTACTACACTTGACCATATTACCTTACAGTAATCAAGATGGGACAAGATCAAAGCCTGAAGAAATAGTACAGTTGATCTTTGTGTCAATAATGTAGAACATGTTTCTATAACATACATACCTCTCCCCATCTTCACAACTCTACCGTTCAAAAGTTTGGGTCACTTAGATATGTCCTTGTTTTTGAAAGAATATCACATTTTTGTCCATTTAAAATAACATCGAATTGATCAGAATTACAGTGTAGATATTGTTGATGTTGTAAATGACTATTGTAGCTGGAAACGCCAGATTTTTTATGGAATATCTACATAGGCGTACAGAGGCCAATTATCAGCAACCATCACTCCTGTGTTCCAATGGCACGTTGTGTTAGCTAATCCAAGTTTATCATTTTAAAAGGCTAATTGATAATTAGAAAACCCTTTTGCAATTATGTTAGCACAGCTGAAAACTGTTGTTCTGATTAAAGAAGCAATACAACTGGACTTCTTTAGACTAGTTGAGTATCTGGAGCATCAGCATTTGTGGGTTCGATTACAGGCTCAAAATGGCCAGAAACAAAGAACTTTCTTCTGAAACTCGTCAGTCTATTCTTGTTCTGAGAAATGAAGGCTATTCCATGTGAGATCTCGTACAACGCTTTGTACTACTCCCTTCACAGAACAGCGCAAACTGGCTCTAACCAGAATAGAAAGAGGAGTGGGAGGCCCCGGTGCACAACTGAGCAAGAAGACAAGTATATTAGAGTGTCTAATTTGAGAAACAGACACCTCTCAAGTCCTCAACTGGCAGCTTCATTAAATAGTACCCGCAAAACACCAGTCTCAACGTCAACAGTGAAGAGGCGACTCCGGGATGCTGGCCTTCAAAAAAATGTGCTTTTCTTTCAAAAACATGGACATTTCTAAGTGACCCCAAACTTTTGAACGATAGTGTATATATATATATATATATATATATATATTGTTTTAACCCTTATTTAACTAGGCAAGTCAGTTAAGAACAAATTCTTATTTACAATGACGGCCTACACCAGCCAAACCTGGACGACGCTGGGCCAATTGTGCACCGCCCTATGGGACTCTCAATCATAGCCGGTTGTGATACAGCCTGGATTCAAACCAGGGTGTCTGTAGTGACGCCTCGAGCACTGAGATGCAGCACCTTACACCACTGCGCCACTCGGGAGCCAAATACGACTTGACCATGATAACTGACCATCCAATGTTACTCCTAGGAGTTCAGCTTCTTCAACTCATCCAATGGTCACACCCTTTATGCACAACTTCAGTTGAGGTTTAGGTCTAAGAGAATGCTTTGAACCAAATACAATGCTTTGGTTGTAGACGTATTTATGACCAGTTTATTGTTAATTTCCCATTCTGACACTGACTAACTACTTGTGAAGAGTCTCAGTGAGCTTACTAGCTGTAGGTGCCGATGTGTAGAGTGTGCAATCATCAGCATACATTGTCATTTTAGACAAGTGGCAAATCATTTGTAAAAATTGAGTAACGGCCCAAGGCAACTGCCCTGAGGGATACCGCACTGTACATATCTGATGTTAGAGAAGCTACCATTGAAGAATACTCTCTGAGTTCTATTGGATAAGTAACTCTCCAACCATGTGATGGCAGGTGATGTAAAGCCATAACAAGTGAGGTTTTTCAATAACAATTTATGATCAATAACATAAAATGCAACATTGATATCTAATACAGCTCCAACTATCATCTTATTATCCATTTATTTTAGCCAATCATCAGTCATCTGAGTCACTGCAGTACAAGTTGAGTGCCTTTCCCTATATGCATGCTGAAAGTCAGTAGTTAACTTGTTCTTTAAAGAATATACTGAACAAAAATATAAACGCAACATGGAAATTGTTGGTCGCATTTTTCATGAACTGGAATAAAAGATCCCAGAAATGTGCCATAGGCAAAAAAAGTTTATTTCTCTCAAATTTTGTGCAAAAATGTGTTTACATCCCTGTTAGTAAGCATTTCTCCTTTGCCATGGCATATCAAGAACCTTGTGCTGGGGACAATAAAAGGCCTCTCACACAACACAATGCCACCAATGTCTCAAGTTTTACAGGGAGCTTGCAATTGGCATGCTGACTGCAGGAATGTCCACCAGAGCTGTTGCCAGAGAATTAAATGTTCGTTTCTCTACCAAAAACCTGCCTACGTCGTTTTTAAAGAATTTGGCAGTACGTCCAACTACCCTCACAACCGCAGACCACGTGTAACCACACGAGCCCAGGACCTCCACATCCGGCTTCTTCACCTGATGAAACTGTGGGTTTGTACAACCGAAGAATTTATGCACAAATTGTCAGAAAACGCCTCAGGGAAGCTCATCTGCATGCTCGTCATCCTCACCAGGGTCTTGACCTGACTGCAGTTTGGCCTCTTAACCGACTTCAGTGGGCAAATGCTCACCTTCGATTGGCCACTGGCACCTAGGAGAAGTGTGCTCTTCATGGATAAATTCTGGTTTCAACTGTACCGGGCAGATGGCGTTTATGGCGTCATGTGGGCGAGCGGTTAGCTGATGTCAACGTTGTGAACAGAGTCTCCAATTAGGGTGTAATCAGCCAACAATGTCTCTGGATTTTCCCTCAGCAGTTTTAGTATGTGATGCTGTTTATAATGTTCAGAGTTTTTTTCTGCTGGTAGATCAAATGGAATATGCCAAGCTCATGCTACTGTTGCCATTGTTATTTTTAGAACTTGAGTATTGATGCATGTCAGTGGCGGCTGGTGGGAGGAGCTATAGGAGGATAGGCTCATTGTAATGGCTGGAATGGAATAAAGGGAACGGAGTCAAACATGGTTTCCATGTGTTTGATACCGTTCCATATATTCCATTCCAGCCATTACAATGAGCCTGTCCTCCTATAGCTCCTCTCACCAACATCCACTGATGCATGTAAGTTTTAAATAATGCACTATTTATAATGAAAATATAAAGCTATTAGTTGTGTAATTTAGTATAGTTAACATTGTACACACCAATAACAATGTCCAGAACAATCCTACCTCTCCTTTGTGTGTGTTTTTGTTTGTTGGTTGACTTTCTAATGCCTTGTACTGTCTTTCCTTTAGAAATCCTCCAAATCAATTATTTTTTCTGTTGGTTTTATCCTCTTTCTCATGTTCCTTCTCGATGCCCTAGTCCCTCAAGCTTGCCCTTGTTGCTTCTTGCTAGATGATCAAGATGACTTAGTAGACTAGCTAGCCTTTAGCCAGGTTGATCACTCTCTCAAAAATCTCTCTCAAAATCTCAAAATCAAACAATCTTCTCAAAGGAAAAACATCTACTAACATCTCCAGATATGGAGAACACAGCACTGCATTGAAACAACCAAACTGTTCACTAAATACAAAATAATTTAACAAAAATAATAACATTTTACGAGGAGCTCTCCCTAACTGCTGCTGCTCAGTTAGATTATGATGTCACTATACTCTATACATGGGCCGTGTGCATTTTCTGCTGGTGTATCCTGAGGCAGCTCCTCTCTGAGAACCTCTTTCCGCACTGCATACAGGCAAACGAACTCTCTCCTGTGTGGACCTTCAGGTGCATCTTCAGCCGCTGCTGGCGGGAGAACCTCTTCTCACACTGGGTACAGCTGTATGGTTTCTCCCCTGTGTGGACCTTTTGGTGCCTCTTCAGGTTGAATGAGTGGGAAAAACTGGCCCGGCACAGATGGCAGCTGAACGGTTTCTCCCCTGTGTGCATCCTCTGGTGCCTCTTCAGACTGGATGAGTGGGAAAAACTGGCCTGGCAAAGGTGGCAGCTGAATGGTTTCTCTCCTGTGTGTATCCTCTTGTGGATCTCCACCTGTTTGGGGAAACTGAAGGCTTTCCCACAGAATGAACACGGGAAGTGCTTCTCTTTGCCACCGTATCTACTGATAGCATTACTACTACTGTCATTAGTCATCGGGCTTGTGTAGGCATTTAGTGTTGAGGCACTGGCATTGTCTGAGGTCTGGTTTAACATTAGGAGAGTGTGAGGAGGACGAAGGCCAGGGAGTGTCTGTGTTGTCGCAGGGTCCATGTTCCAGTTGATAGATCCTATAGAAGGCAGGCTGAAGGCAGCATCTGTTAGGGGGTTAACCTGAGGCTCCATCAGTCTCTCTGAATCACAACTATAGGAGCAGGACGGAGCATCGCTAGCCAAGTCTTTGTCTGTTCTCTCCTGCCGCATACGGACACCTCCCCGTCTCTGCAGACCAAATCTACGCCTCGCCCTGGTCTCAGCCAGTCTGTTGTCATAGAGACTAGGTTTGGATGTTGCTTTGCTTTCGGCTGTCTGTTTCTGATTATGGTTAACAGTGTTGTTCCCCAACCCAGAGATGAGGACACTGTCCCATCCAGTGACCTCCGCTTGACCATTGGCTGCACACGTCTGGGAATCCAAGATGGCCGCCCAGTCTCCTCTGTTATCCTCCAGCCAACCAGCTGCAGGAAGAGGTTAGAAAGTAGACTTTTTATTTTATTTTAAAGTCAATAACCTGGTCAAGTTCATTTATTATGTCTGCGTTTGTATGTAAACATAAGTTGTACTGATTTCATTTTATGAATGAAGAAAAACAAAACAGTTGCCAGGTGCATTACTGTGTGTAGACAATATGCATTGTTTTACGTCAGATAATAGTGAGACGATTCCTCCAGCACTGATGAGGGATGAGCCTTGCATAGAAACGATGCTACCTGTCGGAAGACAATGGGCTATATGCATTTCTCCCTTACCTTGCTCCCCCATTTTTTGTCCACTCTGCAGATCAATGCTCTCTGGTCCATCTTCCATTGTCTTTTCTTTGACCAGCAGCAGATCAGGCTTCCTATCCTCCATGTCTACTGACTGTAAGAGATACAGAGTGAGAGGATGTTGGATCAAGAAATCTGATATGAGCACCCTGCTATGGAGCATCTTCTGATCGGGCAATGAGGGATTGCTATGAGTACTATGCAAACATGTTAGTTGATTTGATTACTTGACAGTTTTTAATGGTTTGATTATTCAAAGGCATGGTCCCACACTTGATAACCCCTTACATTTGTTGAAATTGGCCTATATGGATAAGGCCAAATTGAAATGTTTCTAACAGATGAACTATACAAAGCATATGCATTACCATGGTAGCAATTGAAAGAGAAGACTTTGGAGATTATATGGAAATTATAAGACCAAACGTAAGGACATAACAGTTCACCTGACACAAGATTGAATCCAAACATGACACTGTTGATTTTATGTGCATTTTACATTTACTGTACTTTTCACAGCATTTGTCAATTTCTGAAATCTGAAAATACTCTGGATACATTCAGTAACATAATAAAAATATTCATTGAAACTTTGGAGTAGGTGCAAGATAAGAAAAAACAATGACAAGGGTTTGAGTGAGAGGTCTAACTGGTGTGACACCACACCTCTCCAAACTGCACAGTTCCTAAGTAGTTTCAATGCATTTTTATTACGCAAGGAAAAAGCCTTCAACTACACTACATGGCCAAAAGTATGTAGACACCCCTTCAAATGAGTGGATTTGGCTATTTCAACCAGACCCGTTGCAGGTGTATAGAATCAAGCACACAGCCATGCGATCTCCATAGACAAACATTGGCAGAAGAATGGCATTACTGAAGAGCTCAGTGACTTTCAACATGGCACCATCGTAGTATGCCACCTTTACAAAAAGCAAGTTAGTCAAATTTCTGCCCTGCTAGAGCTTCCCCGGTCAACTGTAAGTGCTGTTTGTTTTATTTACTTATAAAAACAAATTTAAGTGGGTAGATCAGCTTTAATATTGCAGATAGATTCTAGCTTCCATAAATGTAATTGCCTGCATGATTTCCAATCGCCTATATATATATTTGTTAAAATACACAAACACACACACACCCCATTCCAGGGTTTTTCTTTATTTTTACTATTTTCTACATTGTAGAATAATTGCGACGACATCAAAACTATAAAATAACACATATGGAATCATGTAGTAACCAAAATGTGTTAAACAAATCAAAATATATGTTATATTTGAGATTCTTCAAAGTAACCACCCTTTGCCTTGATGACAGCTTTGCACACTCTTGGCATTTTCTCAACCAGCTTCATGAGGTAGTCACCTGGAAGCATTTCAACAAAACAGGTGTGCCTTGTTAAAAGTTAATTTGTGGAATTTATTTCCTTCTTAATGGATTTGAGCCAATGGTTGTGTTGTGACAAGGTAGGGGTGGTATACAGAAGATAGCCCTATTTGGTAAATGACCAAGTCCATATTATGGCAAGAACAGGTCAAATAAACAAAGAGAAACAACAGTCCACCATTACTTTAAGACATGAACGTCAGTCAATACGCAAAATGTCAAGAACTTTGTAAGTTTCTTCAAGTGCAGTCACAAAAACCATCAAGCGCTATGATGAAACTAGCTCTCATGAGGATCTCTACAGCAAAGGAAGATGCAGAGTTACCTCTGCTGCAGAGGATAAGTTCATTAGAGTTACCAGCCTCAGAAATTGCAGCCCAAAAAAATTCCTCACAGAGTTCATGTAACAGACACATCTCAACATCAACTGTTCAGAGGAGACTGCGTGATTCAGGCCTCCATGGTCGAACTGCTGCAAAGAAACCACTACTAAAGGACACCAATAAGAAGACGAGACTTGCTTGGGTCAAGAAACAAGCGCAATGGACATTTGACCGGTGGAAATCTGTCCTTTGGTCTGATGAGTCCAAATTTGGGATTTTTGGTTCCAAACGCCGTGCCTTTTGGAGATGCAGAGTAGGTGAACGGATCTTCTCTGCATGTGTGGTTCCCACCGTGAAGAATGGATGAGGAGGTGATGGTGTGGGGATGCTTTTCTGGTGACACTGTCAATGATTTATTTAGAATTCAAGGCACACTTAACCAGCATTCTGCAGAGATACGCCATCCCATCTGGTTTGCGCTTAGTGGGATTATCATTTGTTTTTGAACAGGACAATGACCCAACATACCTCCAGGCGGTGTAAGGGCTATTTGACCTCAACCGAATTGAGATGGCTAGGGATGAGTTGGACCGCGGAGTGAAGGAAAAGCAGCCAACCAGTGCTCAGCATATGTGGGAACTCCTTCAAGACTGTTGGAAAAGCATTCCAGGTGAAGCTGGTTGAGGGAATGCCAAGAGTGTGCAAAGCTGTCATCAAGGCAAAGCGTGGCTACTTTGAACAATCTAAAATATTTTTGGGTTACTACATGATTCCATACAGGTGAAGTCAGAAGTTTACATACATTTAGGTTGGAGTCATTAAAACTCGTTTTTCAACCACTCCACTTTTTTGTTAACAAACTATAGTTTTGGCAAGTTGGTTAGGACATCTACTTTGTGCATGACACAAGTAATTTTCCAACAATTGTTTACAGACAGATTATTTCACTTATAATTCACTGTATCACAATTCCAGTGGGTCAGAAGTTTACATACACCAAGTTGACTGTGCCTTTGAACAGCTTGGAAAATTCCAGAAATGTATGTCATGGCTTTAGAAGCTTCTGATAGGCTAATTGACATCATTTGAGTCATTTGGAGGTGTACCTGTGGATGTATTTCAAGGCCTACCTTCAAACTCAGTGCCTCTTTGCTTGACATCATGGGAAAATCTAAAGAAATCAGCCAAGACATCAGAAAAATAATTGTAGAACCCCACAAGTCTGGTTCATCCTTGGGAGCAATTTCCAAATGCCTGAAGGTACCACGTTCATCTGTACAAACAATAGTACGCAAGTATAAACACCATGGGATCACGCAGCCGTCATACCGCTCAGGAAGGAGACGCGTTCTGTCTCCTAGAGATGAACGTACTTTGGTGCGAAAAGTGCAGATCAATCCCAGAACAAAGGACCTTGTGAAGATGCTGGAGGAAACAGGTACAAAAGTATCTATATCCACAGTAAAACGAGTCCTATATCAACATAACCTGAAAGGCGGCTCAGCAAGGAAGAAGGCACTGCTCCAAAACAGCCATAAAAAAGCCAGACTAGGGTTTGCAACTGCACATGGGGACAAAGATCGTACTTTTTGGAGAAATGTCCTCTGGTCTGATGAAACAAAAATAGAACTGTTTGGCCATAATGACCATCGTTATGTTTGGAGGAAAATATGTATCTAAACTTCCGACTGTATGTGTTAATTAATAGTTTTGATGCCATCACTCTTATTCTACAATGTAGAAAGTAGTAAAAATCAAGAAAAACCCTTGAATGAGTAGGTGTGTCCCAACTTTTGACTGGTACTATCCATACAGTGCACTCAAAGTATTCAGACCCCTTCACTTTTTCTACATTGTTACGTTACAGCCTTGTTCTAAAATATATTTAAAAAAAAATGTATCCTCATCAATCTACACACAACACCTCATAATGACAACAGGTTTCAGACATTTTGCTATGAGACTCAAAGTTGAGGTCAGGTGCATCCTATTTCCAAGGATCATCCTTGAGATGTTTCTACAACTTGATTGGAGTCCACTTGTGATAAATTCAATTGATTGGACATGATTTTGAAAGGCACACACCTTTCTATATAAGGTCCCACGTTTGATAGTGTATGGCAGAGCAAAAACCAAGTCATGAGGTCAAAGGAATTGTCCGTACAGCTCAGAGACAGGATTGTGTACAGGCACATTTTTTCTGCAGCTTTGAAGGTCCCCAAAAACACAGTGGCCTCCATCATTCTTAAATGGAATTAGTTTGGAACCACCAAAACTCTTTCTAGAGCTGGCCACCCGGCCAAACTGAGCATTCGGGGGAGAAGGGCCTTGGTCAGGGAGGTGACCAAGAACCCGATGGTCACTCTGACAGAGTTCCTCTGTGGAGATTGTAGAACCTTCCAGAAGTACAACCATCTCTGCAACACTCCACCAATCAGGCCTTTATGGTAGAGTGGCCAGACAGAAGCCACTCCTCAGTAAAAGGCACAAGACAGCCTGCTTGGAGTTTGCCAAAAGGCGCATAAAGGTCTCAGACAATGAGAAACAAGATTCTCTAGTCTGATGAAACCAAGATTGAACTCTTGGGGCTGAACGCCAAGCATCATGTCTGGAAGAAACCTGGCACCATCCCTACGGTGAAGCATGGTGGTGGCAGCATCATGCTGTGGGGATGTTTTTCAGCAGCAGGGACTGGGAGACTAGCCAGGATCAAGGGAAAGATGAACAGAGCAAAGTACAGAGAGATCCTTGATGAAAAACTGCTCTAGAGCGCACAGGACCTCAGACTAGGGTGAAGGTTCACCTTCCAACAGGACAACAAATCAAAATCTTATTTGTCACATGCTCCGAATACAACAGGTGTAGACCTTACAGTGAAACGCTTACTTACAAGCCCTTAACCACCAACGCTTTAAGAAGTAAACAAAGTTAAGAAGTAAAAAAATAGATAAGTAAAATTTTTTCAATAAAAGTAACAAATAATTCAACAGCAGCAGTAAAATAACAATAGCGAGGCTGTATACAGGGGGTACCGGTACAGAGTCATTGTGTGGGGGCAGCGGTTAGTCGAGGTAATTGAGGTAATATATACAGTGCCTTGCAAAAGTATTCATCCCCCTTGGCGTTTTTCCTATTTCATGTAATGGACATACACAAAATAGTCCAAATTGGTGAAGTGAAATGAATAAAAAAAACTTGTTTAAAAAAATGCAAGAAAATATTAAAAACGGAAAAGTGGTGTGTGCATATGTATTCACCCCCTTTGCTATGAAGCCCCTAAATAAGATCTGGTGCAACCAATTACCTTCAGAAGTCACATAATTAGTTAAATAATGTCCACCTGTGTGCAATCTAAGTGTCACATGATCTGTCACATGATCTCAGTATATATACACCTGTTCTAAAAGGCCCCAGAGTCTGCAACACTACTAAGCAAGGGGCACAACCAAGCAAACGGCACCATGAGTTGTGGAGAAGTACAGATCAGGGTTTGGTTATAAAAATAATATCAGAAACTTTGAACATCCCACAAAGCACCATTAAATCCATAAAAAAAATGGAAAGAATATGGCACCACAACAAAGCTGCCAAGAGAGGGACGCCCACCAAAACTCATAAACCAGGCAAGGAGGGCATTAATCAGAGAGGCAACAAAGAGACCAAAGATAACCCTGAAGGAGCTGCATACTCCAATTTCCGCTGTGGAGCTATCTGTCCATAGGACCACTTTAAGCCGTACACTCCACAGAGCTGGGCTTTACCGAAGAGTGGCCAGAAAAAAGCCATTGCTTAAAGAACAAAATAAGCAAACACATTTGGTGTTCGCCAAAAGGCATGTGAGAGACTCCCCAAACATATGGAAGAAGGTACTCGGGTCAGAGGAGACTAAAATTGAGCTTTTTGGCCATCAAGAAAAACGTCCAGCGCAAATCCAACACCTCATCACCCCGAGAACACCATCCCGACAGTGAAGCATGGTGGTGGCAGCATCATGCTGTGAGGATGTTTTTCCATTGGTAGGGACTGGGAAACTGGTCAGAATTGAAGGAATGATGGATTGCGCTACAGAGAAATTCTTGAGGGAAACTGTTTTCAGTCTTCCAGAGATTTGAGACTGGGACGGAGGTTCACCTTCCAGCAGGACAATGACCCTAAGCATACTGCTAAAGCAACACTCGAGTGGTTTAAGGGGAAACATTTAAATGTCTTGGAATGGCCTAGTCAAAGCCCAGACCTCAATCCAATTGAGAATCTGTGGTATGACTTAAAGATTGCTGTACACCAGCAGAACCCATCCAACTTGAAGGAGCTGGAGCAGTTTTGCCTTGAAGAATGGGCAAAAATCCCAGTGGCTAGATGTGCCAAGCTTATAGAGACATACCCCAAGAGACTTGCAGCTATAATTGCTGCGTAACGTGGCTCTACAAGGTATTGACTTTGGGGGGGGTGAATAGTTATGCACGCTTAAGTTTTCATTTTTTTTTGTCATTTCTTCTTTGTTTCACCATAAAAAATATTTTGCATCTTCAAAGTGGTAAGCATGTTGTGTAAATCAAATGATAGGAAAAATGCCAAGGGGGTGAATACTTTCGCAAGCCGCTGTACACTACCGTTCAAAAGTTTGGGGTCACTTAGAAATGTCCTTGTTTTTGAAAGAAAAACATTTTTTTTGTCCATTAAAATAACATTACTTTGATAAAAAAATACAGTGTAGACATTTTTAATGTTGTAAATGACTATTGTAGCTGGAAACGGTTGATTTTTTAAAATGGAATATCTACATAGGCGTACAGAGGCCCATTATCAGCAACCATCACTCCTGTGTTCCAATGGCTTGTGTTAGCTAATCCAAGTTTATCATTTTAAAAGGCTAATTGATCATTGCTGGCCTTCTAGGCAGAGTTCCTCTATCCAGTGTCTGTGTTCTTTTGCCCATCTTAATCTTTTTATTGGCCAGTCTGAGATATGGCTTTTTCTTTGCAACTCTGCCTAGAAGGCCAGCATCCCGGAGTCACCTCTTCACTGTTGACTTTGAGACTGGTGTTTTGCAGGTACTATTTAATGAAGCTGTCAGTTGAGGACTTGTGAGGCATCTGTTTCTCAAACTAGATACTCTAATGTACTTGTCCTCTTGGTCAGTTGTGCACCGGGGCCTCCCACTCCTCTTTCTATTCTGGTTAGAGCCAGTTTGCGCTGTTCTGTGAAGGGAGTAGTACAGAGCGTTGTACGAGATCTGCAATTTCTCGCTTGGAATAGCCTTCATTTCTCATATCAAGAATAGACTGACGAGTTTCAGAAGAAAGTTCTTTGTTTCTGGCCATTTTGAGCCTGTAATCGAACCCACAAATGCTGATGCTCCAGATACTCAACTAGTCTAAAGAAGTCCAATTTTATTGCTTCTTTAAATCAGAACAACAGTTTTCAGCTGTGCTAACATAATTGCAAAAGGGTTTTCTAATGATCAATTAGCCTTTTAAAATGATAAACTTGGATTAGCTAACACAACGTGCCATTGGAAGACAGGAGTGATGGTTGCTGATAATGGGCCTATGTAGATATTCCATAAAAATCTGCCGTTTCCAGCTACAATAGTCATTTACAACATTAACAATGCCTACACTGTATTTATGATCAATTTGATGTTATTTTAATAGCCAAAAAATTTGCTTTTTATTTCAAAAACAGTGACCCCAAACTTTTGAATGCTAGTGTACATGTAGGAAGAGTTAAAGTGACTATGAATAGATAATAAACAGAGAGTAGCAGCAACATAAAAGAGGGGTCTGGGTAGCCCTTTGATTAGCTGTTCAGGAGTCTTATGTCTTCGGGGTAGAGGCTGTTAAGAAGCCTTTTGACCTAGACTTGGTGCTCCGCTACCGCTTGCTTTTCGCTTGCCTTTTTCTTTTCCTGTGGTCCACAATCATCTCCTTTGTCTTGATTATGTTGAGGGAGAGGTTGTTGTCCTGGCACCACATGGCCAGGTCTCTGACATCCTCCCTATAGGCTGTTTCATCATTGAGCAACCCTAAGCACACAGCCAAGACAATGCAGGAGTGGCTTTAGGAGAAGTCTCTGATGTCATTGAGTGGCCCAGCCAGAGCCCGGACTTGAACCAGATCGAACATCTCTGGAGAGACCTGAAAATAACTGTGCCGAAATGCTCCCCATCCAACCTGACAGAGCTTGATAGGATCCGCAGAGAAGAATGGGAGAAACTCCCCAAATACAGGTGTACCAAGCTTGTAGCGTCATACCCAAGAAGACTTGAGGCTGTAATCGCTGCCAAAGGTGCTTCAACAAAGTACTGAGTAAAGGGTCTGAATACTTATGTAAATGTGATATCAGTTTTGTATTTGTAATATATTTACAAAAATGTCAAAAAAACTATTTTTACTTTGACATTATGGGGTATTATGTGTAGATTGATGTGTAAAAACAATTGAATCCATTTTAGAATATGGCTGTAACATAACAAAATGTGAAAAAAGTCAAAGGGTCTGAATACTTTCCGAATCCACTGTACACACATACATACATATATATATATATATATATATATATACATATACATACACATACATATATATATATATATATATACACACACACACACACATTAAATACATATACACATATATAAATAAACAACTTTAAAAATATATATTTTACTTTATTATTTTAACGACAACATTTTAGCTTCTACTTCCAGCTTATACATCCAAAAAAGTGTAAGAGATACTGTTGCATGTAGGTCTAGATTATTTATGGATTGATCATATAGAATTATCAACACATTCTTTTAAGAACTCCAAAGACTCCAAAGCAATTGCATGTGGTGCAAGAAACACTGAATTGCTGCTTTTTTCTATTATCAAGACACCTGCTGGTAACTTTAAGCTGGTTAAGACAGCTCACGACGTTTCCTAAATACTGTATCGGTCAACTAGGCATGGCTCTAATCACTAAAGAGGCTTCACGCATAACTTTTATTTTTACCCAGCAGAGTAAAATGGATCTATTCTCAGCACTTATGACAAATATTCTACTTGGAGACGCTTTGTGAATACACACCCTGATGTATACAAAATTGTCTCAATGGAAGTCTTAGAATGAAAAGTCCCATTTTGTGTTTATTAAACATAAACAAGTTTTAAATACACCATAAGAAAACCACACATACACGTCTCAACAAAAAAAAAAACATAATGAACTTGAGAAAGTGCATTCATTTTCTCATTAAACCTTTACACTTGTGGACATTTGCCTATATGGAAAGGGCCATATTGAAATGTTTCCCACAGAAGAAATGTAAAAAGAATATGCATTACCATGGTTGCAGTTGAAAGTGAACATTTTGGTCTGATCATTTCCCCATGATCTCCAAACGGTGAGGACACAACAGTTCACCTCACAAGACTGAATCCAAACGCGACACTTGATTTCATGTGCATTTTACTGGACTTTGCCACATTTGTTGATAACAAAATCTGAAAATACTCTGGATCCATTCAGTAACATGATAATAACACTATTGGAAAAATTGGGGTAGGTGCAACATAAGGCCAACAAATGACAAGGGTTTAAGTGAGGACTAACTGGTGAATCCAAATGGACACACACCTCTCCAAACCGTGCAGTTCCTACATCATTTTAATGATCTTTTATGATTCAAGGAAAGAGCCTTCAAATATAAGGTGCTTTTTGAGCTCCCCTAGCTTCGATGTTGAGGAACTGAAGCAAGCACACTTCTATTTATAAAAATATATATATACACAAATTACACAGCCCTGTGTTCCCACCATAACACAATTACTATCGTTGTATAAGCAATGCAAACATTTTCCGTTATAAATCTCAATCTGGGTCAGGTGGGCATCATTTTAAATCTTATTATTTTTCCAACATGACTAACTAAGTTATAAAATACGATCTTAGTGTATTCTCCTTTTTTTTGGGTAGGCACAAAACTACCTCCATACTTCCATTCATTGTTTTAATCAGGACTGGTCACCTTCTGACAAGTCTTGTGACACTTATGGGGGTCGTAGAGCAAAACAGAGAACATCATGTTCGGGAGAGCCTCATCTTTCCATAGAGTGGTCATATTAGTTTTGTAGGCCAAACCGTTCGGACGCTACAGATGTTTTTGTGAGAAGTGTCGTGGAATTATTGTAATCAAATGGAGAGACTTTTTAGATTTCTTCAAAACAATCAAACTGTATTATTTCACTCCTGCAGTAATGGAGCTGAAAACCCGTGACATTTACAGTATCAACGTTCGTCATGTTTTATGTACAGTGACAAGGATGACATGTGTCATACCCTGGGTTGTCCTGAACAGAATGAACATGTTTGTCGTATTGCGAAGAAAATTTGAAGTGGAACACGCACCTGAATGCACTTATGACTCCATTCTACGTGCACCAAAATGCCGATCTGTTTGTCTAAAGTGCCTTGTCAAAGCCTAACACTGTAAGTTCGTATTTTAGAACTTAGCTAGTCATGTTGGAAATATAATAAGCTTTTAAATGATTCCCACCGGACCCAGAATGAGATTTAGAATGGAAAGTTGTTGCATTGCTTAAATGCCTTATATGTCACGCATTGTCTCGATGCAATATTCTACCCAGAAATATTCAACACTGAAATATGTTACTCTCGGTACTCCAAATGCATCTGTGGAGCTTTCCTGCTGACTACAATTCAAATTAACTGTTGTCTTTAATGTAAGGTTTGATCTAAAAGTCAGAAGCTATCGAGTGGAGTGGTTACTTTCTTTTTCAGCTGGTGTATCCTAAGGTAGCTCCTCTCTGAGAACCTCTTTCCGCAGTGCATAGGAGGCCTCTATCCCGTGTGGACCTTCAGGTGCATCTTCAGCTGGTTCTGGCGGGAGAACTTCTTTTCACACTGGGGGCAGCTGTAGGATTTCTCCCCTGTGTGGATCCTCTGGTGCCTCTTCAGGTGACCAGCCTGGGTGAAGCGCATGTGACACTGGGTACAGCTGAAGGGTTTCACCCCTGTGTGAAGCCTCTGGTGCCTAGTCAGGTTGGAGGAGTGGGAGAAACTAGCCTGGCAAAGGTGGCAGCTGAATGGTTTCTCCCCCGTGTGCATCCTCTGGTGGATCTCTACCTGTTTGGGGAAACTGAAGGCTTTCCCACAGAATGAACACGGGAAGCGCTTCTCTTTGCCACTGGATCTGCTGATAGCGTTACTACTACTGTCATTTGTCAATGGGCTTGTGTAGCCATTTAGTGTTGAGGCACTGGCATTGTCTGAGGTCTGGTTTAACAGGAGAGTGTGAGGAGGATGAAGGCCAGGGAGTGTCCGTGTTGTCTCAGGGTCCATGTTCCAGTTTATAGATCCTATAGAAGGCAGGCTGAAGGCAGCTCCTGTTAGGAAGTTAACCTGAGGTTCCATCAGTCTCTCTGAATCACAACTATAGGAGCAGGACGGAGCATCACTAGCCGAGTCTGTGTCTGTTCTCTTCTGCCACATACGGACACCTCCCCGTCCCCGGAGACCAAGTCTACGCCTCGCCCTGGTCTCAGCCAGTCTGTTGTCATGGAGATTAAGTTCGGTTGTTGTTTTGTGTTCGACTGTCTGTTTCTGGTTGTGGTTAACAGTGTTGTTCCCCAGCCCAGAGTTGAGGACGCTGTCCCATCCACTGACCTCCACTATGTCGCTTCTGGTCCTGGCCTTCTCAGTGATGTTATCCCCTGGGCCCTTGGCTGCACAAGTCTGGGAATCCAAGATGGCTGCCCAGTCTCCTCTGTTATCCTCCAACCAACCACCTGCAGGAAGAGGTTACAAAATACTTTACAAACATGGCAGAGAACATATGGAGTTTTTTGTTTGACAATCACCTGGTCAAGTTCATACACTATAATGTGTTTAAAACAATAGCCAGGTGCATCACTATTCCCATTGAAGATCTATTACTGCATGTAGGATATATGTATTTCTCCCTTACCTTGCTCCCCCATCTTTACTCCACTCAGCAGATCAATGCTCTCTGGTTCATCTTCTATTGTCTCCTCTTTGACTAGCAGCAGATCAGGCTTCCCATCCTCCATGTCTACTGACTGTAAGAGATACAGAGTGAGATGATGTTGGATCAATAAATCTGATATGAGCACCCTGCTGATTGGGCAATGAAGGACTGCTATTAATACTATGCAAACGTGTTAGTTGAATTGATTACTTGACACTAATGGTTTGATAACTCAAAGGCATGGTCCCACACTTCATACAAAATGAATCAAGACCTGGGCCCGTATCCACAAAGAGTCTCAGAGTAGAAATACTGATCAAGGATCAGCTCCCCACCTACATAGTCTCATTCCTTATGATCTATGATCAGCTCTGAGACACTTTGTGGATACGGGTCCTGACCTAATACCATTCAGACAGTAGTTTACAGTAGGCTCACCTCAGTGAGACTGTGTGTGGTCCTGTGCTGCTCAGCTGGTTCCTCTGTGGGTTCAGGAGGTGGTGTAGTCTGGTTGTCCTCCATGACCATGGTCCCCTCAGTGTTCCCCAGACTCTCCTCACACCCCTCATCCTTTATCAGCTGCACCTCGTGTCCCTCCTCATCCTGGAAGAGAGATGATACAGATTACACAGACATACACTCCCTCAGGTACGTACACACACATACACAGATAATAACTTTCAACATGGAGTGTTTACCCATCCCCACTATGTTTGAGTCCTATACTGTAGTTACAGAATGACTTCATTATTATTAAACCCATCATGGTGGACATAAATATGATGTGGGTAAATATGAGTCAGCTATGATAAGTCAAAAGTCAGACAAACCTGACTAAACTATTTTGACATGTACAGTAGGTGTTTGCTAGTGTGTGAGTATGTGTAGGTATTTTTAGTATTTGGTTCTAAAGAGCTGTTGTGTATATGCAGAATAGGGTGAGATCAGATGTGATGTATACTGAAGAGAGTCTCAATGAAAGTCTTGGAATGAAACACCCCATTTTGTGTTTATTAAACATAAACAATTTGTAAATACACGATATGAAAACCACACATACACGTCTCAACAAAGAATCTGCATAATTCTTTTATTTTCCCTTTATTTAACCAGGTAGGCCAGTTGAGAACAAGTTCTCATTTGCAACTGTGACCTGGCCAAGATAAAGCATAGCAGTTCAACGCATACAACAACACAGAGTTACACATGGAATAAACAAAACATACAGTCAATAATACAGTAGAACAAAATAAAACAGAAAGTCTATATACAGTGAGTGCAAATGAGGTAAGATAAGAGAGTTAAGGCAATAAATAGGCCATGGTGGCGAAGTAATCACAATATAGCAATTAAACACTGGAATGGTAGATGTGCAGAAGATGAATGTGCAAGTAGAGATACTGCGGTGCAAAGGAGCAAGATAAATAAATAAATACAGTATGGGGATGAGGTAGTTGGATGGGCTGTTTACAGATGAGCTATGTACAGGTGCAGTGATCTGTGAGCTGCTCTGACAGCTGGTGCTTAAAGCTAGTGAGGGAGATATGAGTCTCCAGCTTCAGTGATTTTTGAAGTTCGTTCCAGTCATTGGCAGCAGAGAACTGGAAGGAAAGGCGGCCAAAGGAGGAATTGGCTTTGGGGGTGACCAGTGAGATATACCTGCTGGAGCGCATACTACGAGTGGGTGCTGCTATGGTGACCAGTGAGCTGAGATAAGGCGGGGCTTTACCTAGCAGAGGCTTGTAGATGACCTGGATCCAGTGGGTTTGGCGACGAGTATGAAGCGAGGGCCAGCCAACGAGAGCATACAGGTTGCAGTGGTGGGTAGTATATGGGGCTTTGGTGACAAAACGGATGGCACTGTGATAGACTGCATCCAATTTGTTGAGTAGAGTGTTGGAGGCCCTTTTATAAATGACATCGCCGAAGTCGAGGATCAGTAGGATGGTCAGTTTTACGAGGGTGTGTTTGGGAGCATGAGTGAAGGATGCTTTGTTGCAAAATAGATTTTAGATTTAATTTTGGATTGGAGATGCTTAATGTGAGTCTGGAAGGAGAGTTTACAGTCTAACCAGACACCTAGGTATTTGTAGTTATCCACATATTCTAAGTCGGAGCCGTCCAGAGTAGTGATGCTGGACGGGCGGGCAGGTGCGGGCAGCGATCGGTTGAAGAGCATGCATTTAGTTTTACTTGCATTTAAGAGCAGTTGGAGGCCACGGAAGGAGTGCTGTATGGCATTGAAGCTTGTCTGGAGGTTTGTTAACACAGTGTCCAAAGAAGGGCCAGAAGTATACAGAATGGTGTCGTCTGCGTAGAGGTGGATCAGAGATTCACCAGCAGCAAGAGCGACATCATTGATGTAAACAGAAAAGAGAGTCTGCCCGAGAATTGAACCCTGTGGCACCCCCATAGAGACTGCCAGAGGTCCGGACAACAGGCCCTCCAATTTGACACACTGAACTCTATCAGAGAAGTAGTTGTTGAACCAGGCGAGGCAATCATTTGAGAAATCAAGGCTGTTGAGTCTGCCAATAACAAGGTGGTGATTGACAGAGACGAAAGGCTCGGCCAGGACGATGAATATGGCCGCACAGTAATGTCTCTTATCGATGGCGGTTATGAAATCATTTAGGACCTCGAGCGTGGCTGAGGTGCACCCATGACCAGCTCTGAAACCAGATTGCATAGCGGAGAAGGTACGGTGGGATTCAAAATGGTCGGTAATCTGTTTGTTAACTTCGTAAAGTGTATTCATTTTCTCATTAAAAGTGCCCAGGGAATTGTATTCTGCAGTTGAATGGAAGTAATGAACTAGTCATGTGTGAACATCATATAGCCTACACCAGTGTTTCCCAACTCCAGTCCTCCAGTACCACCAACAGTACACATTTTTATTGTAGCACGAGTTGAATGAGGTATGCATGTCCGGGGCTACAACGAAAATGTGTACTGTTGGGGGATTTGAGGACTGGAGTTGGTAAACACTTGCCTACACAGTACAAACACTATGTAACATACTTTTTAGGCTTATACTGTATATGCCTTATACAGTGCCTTCAGAAAGTATTCACAGCCCTTGACTTATTCCACATTTTGTTGTATTACAGCCTGAACTCAAAATGGATTAAAAATATTTTTTTCCTCACCCATCTACACACAATACTCCATAATGACAAAGTGAAAACATGTTTTAGAAATTTTTGCAAATGCATTGAAAATATGTCCTTTACATAAGCATTCACACTTCTGGGACAATATATGTTAGAATCACCTTTGCATCGATTACTGCTATGAGTCTTTCTGGGTAAATCTCGAAAAGCTTTGCACACCTGGATTGTACAATATTTGCACATTATTCAAGCTCTGTCAAGTTGGTTGTTGATCATTGCTAGAAAGCCATTTTCAAGCCGATTTAAGTCAAAACTGTAACTATGCCACTCAGGAACATTCAATGTCGTCTTGGTTAGAAACCAGTGTATATTTGACATTGTGTTTAAAACCTGTTTGGTAAAGGCGTGCTGCTAGCGGGACACCTCGACAACATCCGGTGAAATTGTAGAGCGCCAAATTCAAATTAAATTACTATAAATATTTAACTTTCATAAAATCACAAGTGTAATACATCAAAATAATTTTAACTTCTTGTTAATCCAGCCGCCATGTCAGATTTCAAAAAGGCTTTACGGCGAAAGCAAACGATTATCTGAGGACAGTGCCCCGCATACAAACACATGAAAATCATATCTTAACCAGGCAGGTGCGACACGACAGTCAGAAATAGCGATATAAAAAACGCCTTACCTTTGATGATCTTCTTCTGTTGGCACTCCAAAAGGTCCCAGTTACATCACAAATGGTCCTTTTGTTCGAGAATGTCCTTCTTTATATCCATAAAAACTCTTTAGCTGGCGCGTTTCAGTCAATAACCCACCCAGTTTCCCTCCATCAAAATGCATACAAAATGAATCCCAAACGTTACTAATAAACTTTTACAAACAAGTCAAATAACGTTTATAATCAAATCTTAGGTATCCTAATACGCAAATAAAAGATTAAATTTAAGAAGGAGAATCGTTATTGTCTTTACCGGAGAAAAATACCAAAGAACGCGCTCTCTTCCACGTGCTTGGAAACACTACAATTTCTGGGTCATTTTTCCAAAAACCAGCCTGAAACTCTTTCTAAAGACTGTTGACATCTAGTGGGAGCCCTAGGAACTGCAATCTGGGAGGACTTGACCTTATAATTAAAGTACTATCCATTGAAAATAGTGATAAGTTGAATTTTTGTTTTTTGGGGGGGGTTGTTGGTTTCGCCTGCCATATCAGTTCTGTTATACTCACAGACATAATTTTAACAGTTTTAGAAACTTTAGAGTGTTTTCTATCTAAATGTTCCAATTATATGCATATCCTAGCTTCTGGGCCTGAGTAACAGGCAGTTTACTTCGGGCACGCTTTTCATCCGGACGTCCTGCTGAAAGGTGAATTCCTCTCCCAGTGTCTGTTGGAAAGCAAACTGAACCAGGTTTTCCTCTAGGATTTTGCCTGTGCTTAGCTTTATTCATTTTAATTTTATCCTAAAAAAAACTCCCTAGTCCTTGCCGACGACAAGCTTACTCATAACATTATGCAGCCACCACCATTCTTGAAAATATGAAGAGTGGTACTCAGTGATGTTTGCCCCAAACATAACACTTTATTCAAGACATAATTTCTTTGCCACATTTTTTTCAGTTTTACTAGTTGTGCCATATTGCAAACAGGATGCATGTTTTGGAATATTTTATTCTATACAGGCTTCCTTCTTTTCACTCTGTTAATTAGGTTAGTATTGTGGACTAACTACAATGTTGTTGATCCATCCTCTGTTTTCTCCAATCACAGCCATTCAACTCTAACTGTTTAAAGTCATCCTTGGCCTCATGGTGAAATCCCTGAGTGGTTTCCTTCCTCTCTGGCAACTGAGTTAGGAAGGACGCCTGTATCTTTGTAGTGACTGGGTGTATTGATACACCATCCAAACTGTAATTAATAACTTCACCATGCTCAAAGGGATATGTTCAATGTACAGTATTTTTTATATTTTTAACCCATCTACCAATAGGTGCCCTTGTTTGTGTGACATTGGAAAACATCCCTGGTCTTTGTGGTTGAATCTGTGTTAGAAATTCACTGAGGGACCTTACAGATAATTGTATGTGTGCGGTACAGAAACGAGGCAGTCATTCAGAAATCACATTAAACACTATTATGGCAGACAGAGTAAGTCCATGCAACTTATGCGACTTTTTAGCAAATGCTTACTCCTGAACTTGTTTTGACTTGCAATAACAAAGGGGTTGAATACTTATTGACTCATGCGCAGACCAGCTGGCTGGTGTATTTACGGACATATTCAATTTCTCCCTATCCCAGTCTGCTATCTCCACATGCTTTTAGATGGCCACCATTGTTCCTGTACCCAAGAAGGCAAAAATAACTGAACTAAATGACTATCGCCCTATAGCACACGTCTGTCATCATGAAGTGCTATGAGAGGCTAGTCAAGGATCATATCACCTCCACCTTACCTGCCACCCCACTTCAATTTGCATACCGACCCAATAAATCCACAGACGATGCAATCGCCATCACACTGCACAATCCCATCTGGACAAGAGGAATACCTACAGTGGGGGAAAAAAGTATTTGATCCCCTGCTGATTTTGTATGTTTGCCAACTTACAAAGAAATGATCAGTCTATAATTTGTATGGTAGGTTTATATGAACAGTGTGAGACAGAATAACAACAAAAAAATCCAGAAAAACGCATGTCAAAAATGTTATTAAATGATTTCCATTTTAATGAGGGAAATAAGTATTTGACCCCTCTGCAAAACATGACTTAGTACTTGGTGGCAAAACCCTTGTTGGCAATCACAGAGGTCAGACGTTTCTTGTAGTTGGCCACCAGGTTTGCACACATCTCAGGAGGGATTTTGTCCCACTCCTCTTTGCAGATCTTCTCCAAGTCATTAAGGTTTCGAGGCTGACGTTTGGCAACTCGAACCTTCAGCTCCCTCCACAGATGTTCTATGGGATTAAGGTCTGGAGACTGGCTAGGCCACTCCAGGTCCTTAATGTGCTTCTTCTTGAGCCACTCCATTGTTGCCTTGGCCGTGTGTTTTGGGTCATTGTCATGCTGGAATACCCATCCACGACACATTTTCAATGCCCTGGCTGAGGGAAGGAGGTTCTCACCCAAGATTTGACAGTACATGGCCCCATCAAATGATGCGGTGACATTGTCCTGTCCCCTTAGCAGAAAAACACACCCAAAGCATAATGTTTATAACATTTTTGACATGCGTTTTTCTGGATATTTTTGTTGTTATTCTGTCTCTCACTGTTCAAATAAACCTACCATTAAAATTATAGACTGATCCTTTCGTTATCAGTGGGCAAACGTACAAAATCAGCAGGGGATCAAATACTTTTTTCCCCCACTGTATGTAAGAATGCTGTTCATTGACTACAGCTCAGCATTCAACACCATAGTACCCTCCAAGCTCATCATTACGCTTGAGGCCCTGGGTCTCGACCCCGCCCTGTGCAACTGGGTCCGGGACTTTCTGACGGGCTTCCCCCAGGTGGTGAAGGTAGGAAACAACATCTTCACTTCGCTGATCCTTAACACGGGTCCCACAATGGTGCCTTCTCAGCCCCCTCCTGTACTCCCTGTTCACCCATGACTGCGTGGCCATGGACGAATCCAACTCAATCATCAAGTTCGCAGACGACACAACATTAGTGGGCTTGATTACCAACAATGACGAGACAGCCTGCAGGGAGGAGGTGAGGGCCCTTGGAGTGTGGTGTCAGGAAAACAACCTCTCACTCAACATCAACAAAACAAAGAAGATGATCATGAACTCAAGGAAACAGCAGAGGGAGCTAATTTGGCTTGTCACCTAAAACCCTCACAAACTGTTACAGATGCACAATTGAGAGCATCCTGTCGGGCTGTATTACCACCTGGTACAGCAACTGCACCGCCCACAACCGCAAGGCTCTCCAGAGGGTGGAGCAGTCTGCACAACGCATCACCGGGGGCAAACTACCTGCCCTCCAGGACACCTACAGCACTCGATGTCACAAGAAGGCCAAAAAGATCATCAAGGACAACAACCACCCAACCCTGTTCACCCCGCTACCATCCAGAAGGTGAGGTCAGTACAGGTGCATCAAAGCTAGGACGAGAGACTGAAAAACAGCTTATATCTCAAGGCCATCAGACTGTTAAACAGTCATCACTAACACAGAAAGGCTGCTGCCTACATACAGACCCAAAGTCATTGGGCACTTTAATAAATTGATCACTTGCCACTTTAATAATGTTTACATATCTTACATTACTCATCTCATATGTATATACTGTGTTTTATACCATCTATTGCATCTTGCCTCTGCCACTCAGTCATCGCTCATCTTCGGAACTAGGAGCACAAGCATTTCGCTACACTCGCATTAACATCTGCTAACCATGTGTATGTGACCAATAAAATGTGATTTGATCTTTCAGCTTTGAATTTTTTATTCATTTGTAAAAATGTCTAAAAACATAATTCCACTTTGACATTATGGGGTATTGTATGTAGGCCAGTGACACAAAATGTCAATTTCAGCAACAACAAAAAAATCAGACTGCAACAACAAAATGTGGGAAAAAATCAAGGGGTGTGAATTATTTCTGAAGTTACTGTATATCCAACAATGCCTGGGCCTTGCAATTCAACGCCCTTAGTTGTTGTAGAAATTGACCCGCTGCTGCTGTTTACTTTTTGCATCTACGTCATCTTGCTGAGTGTTCCTTTAATGCAGGATCTAAACGTCAGAAGCTATCAAGTGGAATGGTTACTTTCTATGTTAAAGAGTGGAAATTGTTTTTTTGCAGGTGTATCCTGAGATATCTCCTCTCAGAGAAACTCTTCCCGCAGTGATTACAGGCGAATGGCTTCTCTCCTGTGTGGACCCTCTCGTGCCTCTTCAGGTCACCAGCCTGGGCGAAGCGCATATGACACTGGGTACAGCTGAAGGGTTTCACCCCTGTGTGGACCCTCTGGTGCCTCTTCAAAGTTCCAGCCTGGGCAAAGCGCATGTGACACTGGGTACAGCTGAAGGGTTTCTCCCCTGTGTGGACCCTCTGGTGGATTGCCACGTTCTGGGGGCAGCTGAAGCCTTTGTTACAGAACATGCAGAGGAACCGTTTCTCTTTACTATTGCCTGATGTGGCTCCCGCTCCCTGAGTCTGGGCTCTAGCCCTGTCGTTTGAGTTCAATACCTGATCGAAAAGGACGCGGCCATGTGAGTCGGAAGGCGCCGTCGACGTGGACACTGGGTCACGATCCCTGAAAGCGTGTAAAGGGGAGTGGGTCACAACATTTAGATTTGTCGCTAAGCTTTCACTGTAGTCTAAGAAGTCACTGGTGTTGCCCTGCGAGTGTCCTTCTCCTAAGTGAGTCTTGTCGGCATTCCATGTCAGAGGAGTGTCGTCCTCCACTTTCACAGTCACCTCATCTACAACTAGACACTCTCCTTTCTTATCTAGGGACCTTTCAGAGTATACACTACTATTGTACCGGTTCCAATCCTCTCTAGACAGATCAGTCTGTGTCTCTAAACCCAAGGATATATTGCCAGGGTCCATCTCTGTAGAGTAAGAACAAGATGGATCATCACCTCCAGTGTCTAACGCGTCACTATCACCACGGGAATGAACCATCCTCTGGCTATGGTGAAATACTGGTAAATACTCTGAGCCGGGAGCAGGAGGACAGCCCAGTGGCTCCACCACCAGTCTCTCTGGGTCTGATCTGTGGTCAGATCTTGTATGTAAGAGCCTGTGTGTTACAGTTAAAGTCTCTGTGTCGGTCTCTGACTTGAGGACGTCGTTCGGCGTTCCACTGACCTCCGTGATGCTTCTTTGGGTCCTGGGCTGGGGCGCGGCGGCGAGGTCCTCCATGGCTTCAGGGGGCGCTCCAGCCGCTCCAGTCTGGATGTCTCTGCAGTGACGTGGGTCCTCCTCTCCTTCAGACCTCCCCTGCTTGACCCCAGGACCTACTGCCTCTGCATCTGCAGCCTGACACAAGAAGAGGGGAGGTTATTAACGGTACATTAGTAGAATTGGATAACAATGTCATAGGGAAGTCTCACAAGCTCCCCTATGGCAGATAAATAAGGATGATCATGTAAGCAAGTGAATAGCCAAGGGGAGCCTTTCTGAAGTAAACTGGCCACATTTGATTTACAAAATAAAACTTGTTTTTTTTATGCAGCACTATTCCACTAACCTCTATCACAATAACGTGCTGGGTTGAGGTTCCACTCCCCTCATCAACAGTGATTGGTTGGTCATCTCTCCATGTATTGTGTCCTGCTGGCTTCACAAAGCTCCTGTGGCCTCCAGTGAGATGTCCTTCACCTGAGAGAGTGATTGGGGGAAAAGAGGTGGTTAGGTTAACTACTGTCAATGGTATTTTGTACAATATAGACACTGTCTAGAATTGACAAGGATGTCAACTTCTTGATATACCATTTATTGATTCATTTATTATGTTCCATGCATCACATTGTTTTCTATGAGTAAATAACAGGAATTGCGTTAAATAACGAATCTGGTTTGAATATGATATTGTGTCTTTGTGCAAGATCGCTAAGTAATCAGGTGAATTATTGCATACTATCCAAAAATTGACCAAGACACAATTCTGGTTAACCATATATGTGGTTAACACATCAAAAATCATGCGCAGAGGAGAACAGGGCAACAGGCCCCGCAGCCTCTGCCTTCTAGTCCAGGCGATAATGTGCCAAGTTTTAGGTGACAACTTAACTTTTTCATAAAAGCATGAAACTTGGTACACTTGTACAATTTGGTTCCCTTTACATTTTCTGATATGGTGGCATAACAAAAACGCCTCTTGGTGGCCATTGTCCATTCCGCCATAACCTAATAATGTATTTTGCATTATCTTCTGAATCAAACATTAGCACAGAAAAGGTGATGTCTACACCTATGTTTTGATGGTCAAGGATGACAATGACGCCATGCACTAGAGGTCCACCGATTAATCGGAATGGCCGATTAATTAGGGCCGATTTCAAGTTCTCATAATTGGTCATCGGCATTTTTGGACACGGATCATGGCCGATTACATTGCACTCCACGAGGAGACTGCGTGGCAGGCTGACTACCTGTTATGCGAGTGCAGCAAGGAGCCAAGGTAAGGTGCTAGCTAGCATTAAACTTATCTTATAAAAACCAATCAATCTTAACAATCACTAGTTAACCACACATGGTTGATGATATTACTAGTTTATCTAGCTTGTCCTGTGTTGCATATAATCGATGCGGTGCCTGTTAATTTATCACTGAATCACAGCCTACTTTGCCAAACGGGTGATTTAACAAGCGCATTTGCGAAAAACGCACCAATGTGTACCTAACCATAAACATCAACGCCTTTCTTAAAATCAATACACAAGTATATATTTTTAAACCTGCATATTTAGTTAATATTGCCTGCTAACATGAATTTCTTTTAACTAGGGAAATTGTGTCACTTATCTTGCGTTCTGTGCAACAGAGTCAGGGTATATGCAGCAGTTTGGGCCGCCTGGCTCATTGCGAACTGTGTGAAGACTATTTCTTCCTAACAAAGACAGCCAACTTCGCCAAACGGGGGATGATTTAACAAAAAGCGCATTTGTGAAAAAAGCACAATCGTTGCACGAATGTACCTAACCATAAACATCAATGCCGTTCTTAAAATCAATACACAGAAGTATATATATTTTTTAAAGCTGCATATTTAGTTAAAAGAAATTCAGGTTAGTAGGCAATATTAAACTGGGGAAATTGTGTCACTTCTCTTGCGTTCATTGCACGCAGAGTCAGGGTATATGCAACAGTTGGGGCCGCCTGGCTCGTTGCAAACTAATTTGCCAGAAATTTACATAATTATGACATAACATTGAAGGTTGTGCAATGTAACAGCAATATTTAGACTTATGGATGCCACCCATTAGATAAAATATGGAACGGTTCTGTATTTCACTGAAAGAATAAACGTTTTGTTTTCGAAATGATAGTTTCCGGATTCGACCATATTAATGACCTAAGGCTCGTATTTCTGTGTGTTATTATATTATAATTAAGTATATGATTTGATTGAGCAGTCTGACTGAGCGGTGGTAGGCAGCAGCAGGCTCGTAAGCATTCATTCAAACAGCACTTTACTGCATTTGCCAGCAGCTCTTCGCAATGCTTCAAGAATTGCGCTGTTTATGGCTTCACGCCTATCAACTCCTGAGATTAGGCTGGCAATACTAAAGTACCTATTAGAACATCCAATTGTCAAAGGTATATGAAATACAAATGGTATAGAGAGAAATATATTGCACTTTTACTTCCTTCTTTAACACTTTGTTTTTGCATTATTTAAACCAAATTGAACATGTTTCATTATTTATTTGAGACTAAATTGATTTTATTTATGTATTATATTAAGTTAAAATAAAAGTGTTCATTGTTCATTCTGTATTGTTGTAATTGTCATTATTACAAATATATATAACAAATCGGCCGATTAATCGGTATCGGCTTTTCTCGGTCAGCCAATAATCGGTATCGGCGTTGAAAAATCATAATCGGTCGACCTCTACCATGCACATCATCAAAAATGCCCCCTGGCTGCTGTGAAGGACATTTTCCATTCCGCCATAACCAAATAATGTATTTTCCATGTCAACCCCTATGTTTAGATGGTCAAGGATTACAATGGTGCCATGTACAACATCATAAAGATGTTCGATTATTATATAAATGGTGGACTGTGTAAACCCTGTAACTTTGTGAAAATTCATGGGACACAAGGGCCTTTGATTTGTCTGGACCCAGGAACCTGGTGATTTCATGGGCACGTATGGGTCAACTACCACTCCTCAAATTATATTTCAGAAGAGAACATTTCCATTTTGGAGCACTTTATGATCACACTCCCAGTCAAGATATAATCAAATCAAGCTCATTTTGAGATGGTCATTTAGAAAGGAACATGAAATCAGAAAATCCTCCCACAACGATAATGATCATTTAAAAAAAGTCTTATTATTATTAGACTTATTTTCACGACACCCAAAGTCAACAGGATAAAAACCAATAAAATCCTATATTAAATAAAGTATATAAAAGCACACTAAACATCATGACAGACTAACCAGGGGGAACACTAAACATGATGACAGACTAACCAGGGGGAACACTAAACATGATGACAGACTAACCAGGGGGAACACTAAACACGACAGACAGACTAACCAGGGAGAACACTAAACATGATGACAGACTAACCAGGGAGAACACTAAACATGATGACAGACTAACCAGGGGGAACACTAAACATGATGACAGACTAACCAGGGGGAACACTAAACATGATGACAGACTAACCAGGGGGAACACTAAACATGATGACAGACTAACCAGGGGGAACACTAAACACGACAGACAGACTAACCAGGGAGAGAACACTAAACATGATGACAGACTAACCAGGGGGAACACTAAACATGATGACAGACTAACCAGGGGGAACACTAAACATGATGACAGACTAACCAGGGGGAACACTAAACATGATGACAGACTAACCAGGGAGAACACTAAACATCATGACAGACTAACCAGGGGGAACACTAAACATGATGACAGACTAACCAGGGAGAACACTAAACATGATGACAGACTAACCAGGGGGAACACTAAACATGATGACAGACTAACCAGGGGGAACACTAAACATGATGACAGACTAACCAGGGAGAACACTAAACATCATGACAGACTAACCAGGGGGAACACTAAACATGATGACAGACTAACCAGGGAGAACACTAAACATGATGACAGACTAACCAGGGGGAACACTAAACATGATGACAGACTAACCAGGGAGAACACTAAACATCATGACAGACTAACCATGGAGAACACTAAACATGATGACAGACTAACCAGGGGGAACACTAAACATGATGACAGACTAACCAGGGGGAACACTAAACATCATGACAGACTAACCAGGGAGAACACTAAACATCATGACAGACTAACCAGGGAGAGAACACTAAACATCATGACAGACTAACCAGGGAGAACACTAAACATGATGACAGACTAACCAGGGGGAACACTAAACATCATGACAGACTAACCAGGGAGAGAACACTAAACATCATGACAGACTAACCAGGGAGAGAACACTAAACATCATGACAGACTAACCAGGGGGAACACTAAACATGATGACAGACTAACCAGGGAGAACACTAAACATGATGACAGACTAACCAGGGAGAACACTAAACATCATGACAGACTAACCAGGGAGAACACTAAACATCATGACAGACTAACCAGGGGGAACACTAAACATGATGACAGACTAACCATGGAGAACACTAAACATGATGACAGACTAACCAGGGGGAACACTAAACATCATGACAGACTAACCAGGGAGAGAACACTAAACATCATGACAGACTAACCAGGGAGAGAACACTAAACATCATGACAGACTAACCAGGGGGAACACTAAACATGATGACAGACTAACCAGGGAGAGAACACTAAACATGATGACAGACTAACCAGGGAGAACACTAAACATGATGACAGACTAACCAGGGGGAACACTAAACATGGTGACAGACTAACCAGGGGGAACACTAAACATGGTGACAGACTAACCAGGGAGAACACTAAACATCGTGACAGACTAACCAGGGGGAACACTAAACATGATGACAGACTAACCAGGGAGAACACTAAACATCATGACAGACTAACCAGGGAGAGAACACTAAACATCATGACAGACTAACCAGGGAGAGAACACTAAACATCATGACAGACTAACCAGGGGGAACACTAAACATGATGACAGACTAACCAGGGAGAACACTAAACATGATGACAGACTAACCAGGGAGAACACTAAACATCATGACAGACTAACCAGGGGGAACACTAAACATGATGACAGACTAACCATGGAGAACACTAAACATGATGACAGACTGACCATGGAGAACACTAAACATGATGACAGACTGACCATGGAGAACACTAAACATGATGACAGACTGACCATGGGGAACACTAAACATGATGACAGACTGACCATGGAGAACACTAAACATGATGACAGACTAACCAGGGAGAGAACACTAAACATCATGACAGACTAACCAGGGAGAGAACACTAAACATCATGACAGACTAACCAGGGGGAACACTAAACATGGTGACAGACTAACCAGGGAGAACACTAAACATGATGACAGACTAACCAGGGAGAACACTAAACATGATGACAGACTAACCAGGGAGAACACTAAACATGATGACAGACTAACCAGGGGGAACACTAAACATGATGACAGACTAACCAGGGGGAACACTAAACATCATGGCTGACTAACCAGGGAGAGAACACTAAACATCATGACAGACTAACCAGGGAGAACACTAAACATCATGACAGACTAACCAGGGAGAGAACACTAAACATGATGACAGACTAACCAGGGAGAGAACACTAAACATGATGACAGACTAACCAGGGGGAACACTAAACATGGTGACAGACTAACCAGGGGGAACACTAAACATGGTGACAGACTAACCAGGGGGAACACTAAACATGGTGACAGACTAACCAGGGAGAACACTAAACATCATGACAGACTAACCAGGGGGAACACTAAACATGATGACAGACTAACCAGGGAGAACACTAAACATGATGACAGACTAACCAGGGAGAACACTAAACATCATGACAGACTAACCAGGGAGAGAACACTAAACATCATGACAGACTAACCAGGGGGAACACTAAACATGATGACAGACTAACCAGGGAGAACACTAAACATGATGACAGACTAACCAGGGAGAACACTAAACATGATGACAGACTAACCAGGGAGAACACTAAACATCATGACAGACTAACCAGGGGGAACACTAAACATGATGACAGACTAACCAGGGAGAACACTAAACATGATGACAGACTAACCATGGAGAACACTAAACATGATGACAGACTAACCAGGGGGAACACTAAACATCATGACAGACTAACCAGGGAGAGAACACTAAACATCATGACAGACTAACCAGAGGGAACACTAAACATGATGACAGACTAACCAGGGAGAGAACACTAAACATGATGACAGACTAACCAGGGAGAGAACACTAAACATGATGACAGACTAACCAGGGAGAACACTAAACATGATGACAGACTAACCATGGAGAACACTAAACATGATGACAGACTAACCAGGGAGAACACTAAACATGATGACAGACTAACCAGGGAGAGAACACTAAACATCATGACAGACTAACCAGGGAGAGAACACTAAACATCATGACAGACTAACCAGAGGGAACACTAAACATGATGACAGACTAACCAGGGAGAGAACACTAAACATGATGACAGACTAACCAGGGAGAACACTAAACATGATGACAGACAGACTAACCAGGGACGTGAACTAGACAGACAGATAAAAGCGGAAGACAACAGAGAATCCAGGTAAGCCTGTGTGAAGAAGTGTGTTCGTGTGGACCTGAATATGTGTATGGATCGTGAGGTTGACATGGAGAGGGAGCTCCTGCTAAAAGCCAGGTCTCCCATGGAGCGGAGCCTGGTGCGAGGGAAGTTGAGGAGGCCGGTGTCAGAGGAGTGCAGTGAACAGGTGGGAGTGAAGGGGTGCAGGAGGTCAGTAAGGTATGTGGGCGCCAGTTCATTGAGGGTTTTGTAGGTGAGCCTGAGCAATTTGAAGATGATCCTGTATTGAACTGGGAGCCAGTGGAGTTTGATGAGGGTGGGGTGATGGGGTCTCAAGGGCTGGTGTGTGTGAGGACTCGTGCAGCTGCATTTTTTACATGTTGAAGTCTGTCCAGTGTTTTGGTGGGGAGTCCGTAGTGAATGGCGCTGCAGTAGTCCAGGCATGATAAAACAAAAGTGTGAATGAGGGTTTCAGCAGTGGGATCAGTGAGAGAGGGTCTGAGTCGTAAGATGCTTTTCAGATGGAAGAAGGCTGACTTGGTGATGTTCAATTTACCACTAGGGCACTTGGAAAGTTCTGGAGTATATTTTCGTTCCAACCTCCATTGTTACCATTGTATCCTTAGTCCTCAGAAAGTACATCCTCCTTCATATTGTTGTTGTTCCAGCTAACAATGTTCTCGATAACTCTTGTTTTTTGTTGTCAAATCACATTGTGCAGGAAGGGACGCAGCCACCACCGGTGCAGAAATGCACACAGTGCTGCCAGCTGTATCACTGTCCTCTGTGGGTCTCTACAATCCCTACGGCCACCGACTGAAGCAAACTAAACATGCATTTAAATGCTCACCTTGGTAGAGCAATTCAATATAAAAGTTGGTCAATAATATTTGTCACTAGTGTTTAATCATTTTGATCTGGAGTTAATGTATTCTGCATTTTGTGTTTGTTCCCACAGGATGTTGCATCTACAGGTGCAACCTTGGTTTCAGGCTCACTTCCATTGTTTTTGCAAATCTTTGTTTTTGAATAAGAATCAGTTCCTCCATCTACCCACCGGGGGAGAGGCTGGGACACCACCCACCGGGGGAGAGGCTGGGACACCACCCACCGGGGGAGAGGCTGGGACACCACCCACCGGGGGAGAGGCTGGGACACCACCCACCGGGGGAGAGGCTGGGACACCACACACCGGGGGAGAGGCTGGGACACCACACACCGGGGGAGAGGCTGGGACACCACCCACCGGGGGAGAAGCTCGGACATCACATAATCTCCCGGTGGGTATGTGTCATATAAAAACTGGCAAACGGTAGTACGCCCCAAATGTAACATGAAAGAAAACAGGAAAAAGCTGTCCAAGCATGTATTAAGTAAGCACTCAGGTGTTCACCATGGGGATGTCACCTCAACTTCAAACCTGCCAAGCCAGTTCCTGGATCCTGCGAAGGCAAATTGAGTATTTGCTGTTGTCAAAACAATGCACGGTTCAAGTGTGCCTTTTCACAAACAGAGAAAGGATGAAGCGTACTGCGAGTCACCTCAATGCCAGTCTAACCATGAACTAGTACAACGATCAGGTGTTATTTTCTTTCAAATAGTTAGTGGAATATTGTACATCTACAGAGGAAAGTGAAAACATGAGGGAAGATGTTTTGTCGGAGATGGTAGAAAATAAATGGTTTGGAGACAAGATGTCTGAGTGCCTGAAGCTCCAATGTCTGGCTATGGCTGTCGGTCCCTTTCTCTGTTTCGAGTCCACAGTCCGTGTGCCTAAATTCAAACATTATGTTTCTGTCTTTGAACCAACCACTTCTTATTATGAGTGTGGTTTCAGAGTACAAACATTGGCTACAGTATTCTACAGTATACCACAATATTTTATAGTAAGTAATACACATGATCGAGGGATACTACTGTGTGTATTCTAAAGTTTACTACAGAAGTCTATACTAAGTACTGTACAGTAAACTGTAGTATTTTTTCATGTGGGCAGACATCTGTCTCCATGTTTACCTTCACTTCAAGGCCCTTTGTGACAACATATGCAACTTCTCTTGTGCTTCATGTGGACACTATCCTCCTATTGTGATTATGGATCTACACAAGAAAGGAGCATAGCTGGTAAGTCATTAAGATATGAAATAACTTCAAATTGTCTGTTGAATTCAGTGCACCAGATTGTCACATTTAAGTTTGAAATCTCTATTTCCTGTTTTGAGTATGTGTGTGTGTGTGTGTGTCTCGTTCACTCTCTCCCTTTCTGTCAGGTGGTAGGCTTTGGAGAGGAGAACAACCAGGCAGAGCAGCTGTGGCCCCAACCCCAGCCCTGCAGAGGGGGGAAGAGGAGCAAGGCCTCTAAGACCTCCACTTTATCCTAAAGAGAAGTGTCCAAGCTGACCTTCCTGCCCGCCTCGCCCATGCTGGCCAACACAACGCTCATCGACGACATCCACGCGTTCACCTCCTCCCTCACCCTCTACCCCACCACAAAATCCTCAAGTAGACTGGTTCTGCATAGCAGGAGGCGACTGAAGGAGCAAGGTAGGCCATTTTTGCTCAGGACGACTAGCCAGCCAGGCCGGAACGCAGTGCAGCGGTGTCTTCAGAAGCGAAACTCATCTCTGCCCTGTCTCCTTTCTCCACGGCTCATCGTTTGAGAGCTCTTTAGTTTGTCCTTTTGTTCTCAACGTCCCTGACTAATTGAATAGCAGGAATCATCTTTGCTGTGAATGGTAGTAGTAATGACTCACGGTTTGGCAGGCAGGAGGGCGGACAGAGAGAGGGAAGAAAAGAGAAGAGGGATTCTAACATCTCTGTCATGTATCATATCTTCATTATTTTTGTTGAAGGCTTGAGTGTATTTTAACAAATGGACATTAGGGTTAACCTATACATGTTCGTACTGTAAGATTTTGTGGATAGAAAAGTGTGGCATGTTTGTCATAGCATTAAGATAAGGAGCCTGATACATTGTCAGTATGTGACAGTTTTCTGACTTGTTTTTTAGGTAATGTTGTAACTTTGATTGTGTTTTAGAGAGGCTGAAGGGAAAACCTCACTGTTACTATAGGCTTAACATTTCAGCCCTACCGCTGCCTTTAAAACCACCAGACTGGCATGTTTATAGCTATAACCTGTTGTCATCTTTAAATGTAAATATTTACTTATGTAGAAACTGGTTTCAGACTTTTTCTCATATGAACACAATTTTCAACACTGCAAGATAAATAACATTGCTAAAATTGTTATGTCATATACCACTGTTCTTAATTACCTACATGATTAATAATTGAACGTCTATCTCCATTTATCTAGAATTCAGATACGTTTCCACTGAGTTAATTTTAAAGTGTTGCTATTCTATAACATGTTTTTGTCATTATTTTCAGTACCTCTAAAACGGATTATTTTGGACATACATATCATTGTAATTTTCTATTCATCCATTTTCGAAAATGTATTGCATAAATATACGTGTTTGTGATCAAACGCGATGGTGTGCAATTACTCGTGTTTTTTTTAATGAATGTGTTTTCTACTTCTATAGTCATAAAATACGAATTCGAGGGGGGGGGGGGGAAGAATCAACCTTAATCCCTACAAGTAGATGGCGATAGTATTGATTTTGTTGACAGGCTAGTTTTAGACACAGGTTACACTGCAGGGCTGAAGCTGGATAGTATTGAAATGTTCAGGGCCACAAATTGTACAAGTGTTGCAAATGATATGCTTTAAGAAAAAGTTAACAATTTTCATATCGCCTGGACTATTCTGCTAAATGTACCTCTTTCCATTCCTCTGTACCGGTCGAGGATCTTGACACTTCTGGGACTGGAGGGGACGCGCTCTCGCATTGTCCTCTCTGCGCGCTCCCGTGACACCTTTAGTTCCAATAGCTGTAGTTTCCTCCGCAATGCCCTGTTTTCTTTCTGGCTTTGAGTTATTTCCAAACGAAGCACTGCATAGTCGTCGTCTACGAGTTTACAGATCTCTACCACGGCTGCGTTAGCTAGCACCTCCATGATGGAGGCTATCTGAGTGTGAAAAACCATACCGTTGGCCATTGTTAGTTAACCCTTAGCAGCTAGCTAGCGTTACCTAGATAACATCTATCAAGTCCTGTAACCAATTCCTGTCTCCAACGCGAATTAAAGACTACACGGGTTAAGTATGTGATGCTGTGCAGTTAAACGAGTCATATTTAGAGTTCCATAGAGTCAAAAAAAAGTATAAATAACTGTAACGTGGAATTTTTCTTGGTCACTGTTTACTTCCGTTTACACTGAGGTGAAAGGATGTTGTAACGTTAGCTCAAGCCGGGTGTGGCTAAATGAAACGCGTATGCGCGCTTTTCCCCTCACAGATACTTTATATAGAACAACAAAGATATACGATTTAAAAATCAATCTCTTTTTTTTTCGTAACTGGTTTGAGAATAAAATTATTTGGGTTGGTCAGTTACTGAATGAGGATGGATATCTACTCTCATATGGGGAATTTCTTGATAAGTTTAAAATTCCAAAACCCCGAAAGAATATGCAATTGTTTTTGATGTGATTCCAAGGGGGGTTGTATATCTTTTAAATTCCTCTGTGGTTGATGTAAGTAACATAGATTTACATGAAAATATATTTGTTGGCAATATTAACATCAAAGATAAATGTAGTAATAAACAGATTAGGGATATTGTTTGTGATACTACAATTCCCTCAGCAAGATTCTTTTGGTCAAATATCTATGGTGATATACAGTGGGGGAAAGCATGGAAAATTGCTAACAAATATTGTATCAGTAACAAGGTAAAATAAGTTTCATTTAAAATGTTACATAGAATTTATCCTGTGAAACATGTTTTGGAAAGATTCAAGCTAAATATTGACTATAACTGTGATTTCTGTGGAATGGAGGAGACCATTTTGCATTTGTTTTTTGCCTGTATTTATATTATAATCTTTGGGATTGACATACAGAATTTTGTTACAAAAACAATAGGACCGGCTGTACTATTTAATGGTTTTGATATGATTTATTTCAGAAATTCTGACATAGATAAAGATGTAGTATATTTAATTCAACTGCTAATCATACTAGGTAAATTTCATATTCACAAATGCAAATGGTCTAATTCAAAACCTAACTTTTTTCACTTTATAAATGAATTTAAACAATATGGCACTACTTTAACTAAAATGAAAAACAAAAAGGCAATTAAAACTTGTTGTATTATTAATGAATATGATTTATTTGTTTAGGATTCCTGGCAATGTAAATAGTTTGTATGTATGCTTGTTTGCATGTGACTATTCCTCTTTTGTTTGTTGATATTTGTTAATATAAAATAAAAAGCATATGCGCGCTGTTCTTTGTATACGGTACTGCTTGTTACATTACACATCTCCTACTCGTCAGTATCTTTCAAGATCAGAGCAGACTTGAGGCTTAAGAGATGTGATTCATCAACTAACATAACTTTGGGGGAATTCTGAAGCATTTATGTAATCAAAACAATCACATAAAGGCTTCATAATTCATAAAGGTCATGTTACCTGACTGATTATATATCATAGAACATAAAGTAAAAGATCTCCTAAACCTATCTTAACCTCAGATCTTATTTTCACCGTTTATCCCAAAACCCCATTCCTTCCCCCCATAGGAATAGCTGAACGAACCAGAGGTAACTCATTTTCGATTTTTTGGACTACAAACTGCCTAACTCTATTACCCTCTTAAACAAAAGGGTCGTTCCATTTGATTTCAATCACTTTTTGACCACACCCATTTTGATTTGAATGAATAATACCGTACATATTTGCCAGAACATTCAGGAGATAGAGATGCTCAAAGTTGACCCATTTTGCTTACCCCACCATGGGACATCCATGTCTTCATCATTAGAAAAGATTAACGGTTGAGTTTGATATAATTTAAAAGCTTATAAATACGGTTGTCAAACTATTTTATAATTTCATGAAATGTTTTTTAATGAAAATTGTATTTTTTACCTTTAACGTCAATTGTCAGTTATTAAAAAACACAAACTTTGATTTTTTTCATTTTCTCAAGTTGAAGGCCAACAGGGGCTTCTATTAGCAACAAAATGATCCTTATAACTTCTGTGTGCAATTTATTAAAGAATCGGTTCAAGGAAATACTGTATATCTGGTATATTAGAAGCAATTATTGGTACCTGATTGTCTTGGAATTGTCTTTTTGTTTACACAAAGATTGCAATTTTTTTCATACACCTCAGATTACTGTATGTAAATTATGCTTGAAGCCCAGGGTGACCTGCTCTGTTACTCATGGATACTGTGGTGTTTGTATCATAGGAACAGAAGGGTCTATCTCTACCAGCCCCAGGCCCTACTTCATCCCTGCACTGAGACTGTGAAGAGAAGGGTCTGGGCTGCGGACTGGATCCCTGACTGGAGCCTCTGTCTCTCTGATGACCACCAGGACTGGGGTTGTTCAGTCCACCTGTCCACTGGTTGTGTTCTGTGTAGTGGAGTCTCTGTCAACAACAAAAAAGTAGATTTTTTTATTTAATTACAATAAAATGGTCATGCACTCACATTAGGGACTTTGAAGTACAGTACTTTTATTGCACAAAATTATATGTGACAAGAAGAATAACTTTTCTCATTATGGTAACACTTTACCTTCTCTGTAAATCTGGTATCCTCGCATTGATAAAATTATTTTTAGAAAACTTTGGAAAAGGTTTAACATTACACACAGCTTCACTACTTCTTGTCAAGTAAACATTAAGGCACTATCATTATCTTACTATAAAACACCAGTATCAACCTAAATGGACAAGGTTGTCACTTTTCATAAGTTAAGCATTTTTACAGACTCCATCACACAAACCATCAATTTATCTACTCTGCCTCATCATACTCATTCTTTCCTCAGTTCACCTCATCCAGTTCCCTACTACATCCTAAACCAACAGAATTAACTACAAACTAACTAGTACTACATTACATCACTATACTCTATACATGGGCCGTGTGCATTTTCTGCTGGTGTATCCTGAGGTAGCTCCTCTGTGAGAACCTCTTCCCGCAGTGCATACAGGCGAACGGCCTCTCTCCCATGTGGACCTTCGGGGGCATCGTCAGCTGGTGCTGAACCTCTTCTCACACTGGGACCAGCTGTAAGATTTCCCCTGTGTGGACCCACTGGTACCTCTTCAGGGGGGACAAGTGGGAGAAACTGAACTGGCACAAGTGGTACCCAATCAATTTCTCCCCCGTGTGCATCCTCTTGTGGATCTCCAACAGTTTGAGGAAACTGAAGGCTTTCCCACAGAACGAACACGTGAAGCGCTTCTCTTTGGTGCTGCCGCCTTTATTGATTCTGTCTCTACTATCGTTATTTGTCAATGGGCTTGTGTAGCCACTCAGTGTTCAGGCACTGATATTGTCTGAGGTCTGGTTTAACATTAGGAGAGTGTGAGGAGGACGAAGGCCAGGGAGTGTCTGTGTTGTCGCAGGGTCCATCTTCCAGTTGATAGATCCTGTAGAAGGCAGGCTGAAGGCAGCAACTGTTACGGGGTTAAAACCTCTTCCTGCAGATGTTTGGAGGGAGGCTAAGATGCTCCCCCATCTTTAGTCCACTCAGCAGGTCAATGCTCTTTGGTCCATCTTCTATTGTCTCCTCTTTGACCAGCAGCAGATCAGGCTTCCCATCCTCCATGTCTACTGACTGTAAGAGATACAGAGTGAGAGGATGTTGGATCAAGAAATCTGATATGCAAAACTGATTCTAGATCAGCACTCGGGCCCTGACCTAATGCCATTCACAGTGGGCTCATCTCAGTGAGACTGTGTGTAGACCTGTGCTCCTCAGCTGGTTCCACTGTGGGTTCAGGAGGAGGTGTAGTCTGGTTGTCCTCCATGACCATGGTCTCCTCAGGGTTCCCCAGACCCTCCTCACACCCCTCATCCTTCACCAGCAGCACCTCTGGACCCTCCTCCTCCTGGAAGAGAGAGGTGATACAGATTACACAGACAGACACTCCCTCAGGTACGTACACACAGATAATAAACACACTTTCAACATGGAGTATTTACCCATACCCATAATTAGAGATTAAATAGGGTTTATTTGAACTATTTTCATAGTTTGCATAGTTCCTTACTCATGATGATTAATTTGTGTGTACCCCTTTAAGAAGAAATAAAGCTCCGGTAAAATAGGTCTTTAGTTTCGAATGGTTTGAGCTAGAGACAAGTGGTTTTCTGCATTGTAAAGGTGAAACCACCGACACAAAGCCATGCTCCGTTTGTTTCTACGGCAGAGGCTCTGGTAGAGCTAAGACTAATAATCAGACTTGCCTGTTTCTATGGCAGAGGCTCTAGTAGAGCTAAGATTAATAATCAGACTTGCCTGTGCTAATGGTTCTCACAGGCGAAGTAAAATTATAAATGACTTTGCTCATGAGTGATTCAAATATAACAACAGCCTGACCGCACTGGACTTGAAACAACGATATAGATGTAACTATGTGCCATTCAATATATTATCTGAGCAGCACTGTGTTGCCCTCAAGTCAAAATTCCATTTGCATTCCACAGGTCACGTTTATAAGGGAGTGTTGTTTTTTTTCAAGATCAGGAAATGTTTCGGGGCACACCTGAGAGTTCCTCAAGGCACACCGGTTGAAAACCACTGCTCTGGACAACAAGGCAGGGGAACCCTAACCATATTTTCATCCCTGTCCTACGGGAGAACATGGTTCCAGGGATCACTGTGAAACCCTCTCCGACCTTTTTAGGTTCTGAGGTGTGTTTTTCCTCTACATGGCAAAGGCAACTTAGATCTGTTATGGAGAACCCTTTCCATTGAGCTAGAGATCAGTCAGTATAATAATGATTTACTTTCTGGGTCTTAGAGAAGAAGGATTTCACTTGCCTGAGTGTCAACAATGTCAGCCGGGAGCCCTCCTCGACCAGCTATGTTCCGCCACCCCCATGTCGCCCTCTGTCAGTGGCAAGTAAGGAGTGGCCAGGGGACAAACTGTGTCTAGGCACCCTAAAGCAGGGCTAGTCCACTATGTCCAGTAGGGTGTTGGGGTAGGTTCCCCAACAGAGCCTGATAGTGTCCCAAGGTTGGAGGTAGAGGAGTAGGGTAGGCATGGCGGAGGCTCTCCTACCGGGGCAGGATGGTGGTCCACTCCTGGGTCTGGAGGGTTCTCCATCACAGGCTTAACATCCAGAAATCTCACTTGTGGAGTGCTGGCGTTGGCACAGTTGGGGTGCCTGAGGCCCTTGTGTAGGCAGTGATGAAGGCTGCAGCATCCACTGGAGCACCGCAGACTGGATTGGTGGGGGCAGGGCTCCTTCCTGGACCGGTGCACGGGCTGATGGCTGATGCACGGGTTAATGAGATGGTGACCGAGCGGGCTGCAGGCTGGAACTCAGGTCCCGCAGGCTGAGGACCAAGCTGGGGTACAGCTGGCTGGGCCAACAGAGTGGACTGTTGGTACAGAGAAGAGGTGTGCAGGGGGTGATGAGTTGATGCTGCGTGACTTCTGAAGGCTGACACCACTAGTCCAGTAGGCGCAGGCCCAGTCCCTGTCACAGACATCCCCTGTAGCGTTGCTGGGGCCGAGGTGGTGGTACATCCCTGCTCAGGATCCCCAGTCACCTGTCCTGCCACTCTCTCAGCTGTGAGGGATGGGTTCCCCCGACTGGATGAGGCTTTAAGTTCACACCGTTGATGCCTAAACAGGCAAAAGGACTTCATAAAATCCTGGCAAAGCCGTGAGTCAAACTCCAAGTCCTCCCCACAACCAGAAGCTGCCTTTACTCCACATGCCGGTGAAGAAAAGGGGGGAGTAATCCAAGGGCGGAGGTCTGGATGTCAAGTCCCCTGCGAACTCTCTGTAAGCTGCCATAGTGGTCGCAGAAAGTCCCAAATCCGGTAAAACAAAGGACCATGAAAGAGAGCAGCTCTACATTTAGGCTGGTCTGTGATTCATTCATTCATTCATTTACAGGGATGTAACGGTTCACCAAATCCACTGTTCGGTACGTATTGCGGTTTTGGGGTCACGGTACGGTTATGATACAGCGGAAAAATTGAATTCTAACAGTTACTGTAGTTCATTTTGATTTATTTGGCAAAATACGCTAAATTAAAAAGCACCCTATTTGTGGCCCAACTCCAGTTTTGTGACATCATTCACAATGTTCCTGGCATTGTCTGTTTTGACAAGTAGAGGTCTAAAAAATTTGACCTGCTCCGAAATGAATCTGGGGCTTTCACACCCGGACAAATATGCATAAATACAGAGACCCATTCCGAACGGACCCGAGGATGACCAGTTCCGTATAGACGTGGTCAGATCTGAGTGAGGGAAGCAGCAGAAAAGTCAATTTGTAAGCTAGTTTATTAACTAGAGCTGATACAGTGCAAGGGAGAGCAGGGGCCTTAAGGTGTTGTACTGTGAGGTGTGTATACTGTGAGTACGATTGAAACTGGAGCAAGGGAGAGGCATCAACCAACTGAGCTGACTTGCGCTAGTATATGAACTTCTAGCTTGTCATAGCTAGGTTATTTATCATCCAATATTATTTTTTATTTAACTAGGCAAGTCAGTTATGAACAAATTCTAATTTACAATGACGGCCTACCGGGGAACAGTGGGTTAACTGCCTTGTTCAGGGGCAAAACAACAGATTTTTACCTTGTCAGCACAGGGATTCGACCCAGAAACCTTTTGGTTACTGGACCAATGTCCTAACCACAAGACTACCTACCAAGTACCTGTCTTGACTGCATCAAACCGAGAGAAGCTAGTTGGCTAAAATAGCTAAGTTAGCTAGCTGGGCTAATTGAGTCTGCATGCGCTTTTTTCCTGTCCATCAGTAACAAATAACAACACCTCCATTCAAATGATTAAATAGCAGCCTACCTGTTGGGTCTTGTTCGTTGTCGCATATACTTCTCATTTAACTTTTAATTCCATTTTCCATTGATTAGATAATCTAATTTGTTGACCAACACAAGGAGGCTCTATGACTGTAGTGGCACTTTGATGACTTGTGATTGGCCAACACCAGCTACATCCGCCACTCTGCATAGGCTATTGTAGTTGAGCAGTGGCGAACATACTATTAACTTTTTATCCACAATCTCTGTCCATCGCACTTGTAAACGACTGTGAAGCCATTAGGCCTAATGTAAACATTTATTTTATAATAATGTTTTTTTTATGTATTCATTCGGGTTCACGGTGCGGACCGAACAGTGGTGTACAAAAACAAATCCATCACAGCCATACTGGATTGAACAGCTGCCGTTTTACCTTTTTTAGTACATAATGTTTCCGCCATTATTTCCTATGATCGAAAATAGTTTTCTGGACATCAGAACAGCGATTACTAACCTTGATTTTGATTAAGATTTCTATTTCAATGAGTCGGCGGCGCGGGACATATTGCTTACCCCTGACCAGGCCATATTCAAATCAAATCACATTTTATTGGCCACATACACATGGTTAGCAGATGTTATTGAGTGTAGCGAAATGCTTGTGCTTCTAGTTCTGACAGTGCGCAATATCTAACAAGTAATCTAACAATTCCACAACAACTACCCAATACACACGAATCTAAGTAAAGGGATGGAATAAGAATATGTACATATAAATATACATTGATGAGCAATGACCGAGCAGCATAGGCAAGATGCAATAGATGGTATAAAATACAGTATACACATATGGGATGAGTAATGCAAGATATGTAAACATCATTATTAAAGTGGCATTAATAAAGTGACTAGTAATCCATTTGTTAAAGTGGACAATGATTTCAAGTCTGGATGTAGGCAGCAGCCTTTCTGTGTTAGTGATGGCTGTTTAACAGTCTGATGGCCTTGAGATTGAAAGTATTTTTCAGTCTCTCTGTCCCAGCTTTGATGCACCTGTACTGACCTCGCCTTCTGGATGGTAGCGGGGTGAACAGGCAGTGGCTTGGGTGGTTGTTGTCCTTGATGACCTTTTTGGCCTTCTTGTGACATCGGGTGTTGTAGGTGTCCTGGAGGGCAGGTAGTTTGCCCCCGGTGATGCTGTTGTGCAGACCGCTCCACCCTCTGGAGAGCCGTGCGGTTGTGGATGGTGCAGTTGCTGTACCAGGTGGTAATACAGCCCGACAGGATGCTCTCAATTGTGCATCTCTAACAGTTTGTGAGGGTTTTAGGTGACAAGCCAAATTTCTTCAGCCTCCTGAGGTTTAAGAGGCGCTGTTGCGCCTTCACCACACTGTCTGTGTAGTTGGACCATTTCAGTTTGTCCGTGATGTGTATGCCGAGGAACTTAAAACTTTTCACCTTCTCCACTGCTGTCCCGTCGATGGGGATAGGGGGGTGCTCCCTCTGCTGTTTCCTGAAGTCCACGATTATCTTCTTTGTTTTGTTGATGTTGAGTGAGAGGTTGTTTTCCTGACACCACACTCCAAGGGCCCTCACCTCCTCCCTGCAGGCTGTCTCGTAACTGTTGGTAATCAAGTCCACTAATGTTGTGTCGTCTGCAAACTTGATGATTGAGTTGGAGGCGTCCATGGCCACGCAGTCATGGGTGAACAGGGAGTACAGGAGGGGGCTAAGAAGGCACCATTGTGGGGCCCGTGTTAAGGATCAGCAAAGATGTTGTTTCTTACCTTCACCACCTTGGGGAAGCCCGTCAGAAAGTCCAGGACCCAGTTGCACAGGGCGGGGTCGAGACCCAGGGCCTTAAGCGTAATGATGAGCTTGGAGGGTACTATGGTGTTGAATGCTGAGCTGTAGTCAATGAACAGCATTCTTACATAGGTATTCCTCTTGTCCAGATGGGATAGGGCAGTGTGCAGTGTGATGGCGATTGCATCGTCTGTGGATTTATTGGGTCGGTATGCAAACTGAAGTGGGGTGGCAGGTAAGGTGGAGGTGATATGATCCTTGACTAGTCTCTCAAAGCACTTCATGACGACAGAAGTGAGTGCTATGGGGCGATAGTCATTCAGTTCAGTTATCTCTGCCTTCTTGGGTACAGGAACAATGGTGGCCATCTTGAAGCATGTGGGGACGGCAGACTGGGATAGGGAGAGATTGAATATGTCCGTAAACACACCAGCCAGCTGGTCTGCGCATGCTCTGAGGACGCGGCTAGGGATGCCGTCTGGGCCGGCAGCCTTGCGAGGGTTAACATGTTTAAATGTCTTACTCACGTCGGCCATGGAGAAGGAGAGCCCACAGTCCTTGGTAGCGGGTCGTGTCGGTGGCACTGTGATATCCTCAAAGCGGGCAAAGAAGGTGTTTAGTTTGTCTGGAAGCAAGACGTTGGTGTCCGTGACGTGGCTGATTTTCTTTTTGTTGACCGTGATTGTCTGTAGACCCTGCCGTTGAATTGCGACTCCACTTTGTCCATATACTGACATTTCGCTTGTTTGATTGCCTTGTGGAGGGAATAACTACACTGTTTGTATTCGGCCATATTCCCGGTCATCTTTCCATTGTTAAATGCGGTGGTTCGCGCTTTCAGTTTTGCACGAATGCCGCCATCTATCCACGGTTTCTGGTTAAGGTAGGTTTTAATAGTCACAATGGGTACAACATCTCCTATGCACTTCCTTATAAACTCAATCACCGAATCAACGTTTAAATCAATATTATTCTCTGAGGCTTCCCGGAACATGTCCCAGTCCGCATGATCAAAACAATCTTGAAGTGTGGATTCCGATTGTTCAGACCAGCGTTGAATGGTCCTTGTCACAGGTGCATCCTGTTTGAGTTTCTGCCGATAGGAGAGGAGAAGCAAAATGGAGTCATAGTCAGATTTGCCGAACGGAGGGCCTTGTTTGCATCCCGGAAGTAAGAGTAGCAGTGATCCAGTGTTTTGCCAGCCCGGGTACTACAATCAATATGCTGATAGCCTTGTTCTCAAATTTGCTTTGTTAAAATCCCCAGCTACAATAAATGCAGCCTCAGGATATATGGTTTCCAGTTTGCATAGAGTCCAGTGGAGTTCCTTGAGTGCTGTCGTGGTATCGGCTTGAGGGGGGATATACAGGGCTGTGACAATAACCGATGAGAATTCTCTTGGGAGATAATACGGTCGGCATTTGATTGTAAGGAATTCTAGGTCAGGTGAACAGAAGGACTTGAGTTCCTGTATGTTGTCACAATTACACCAATCGTTAATCATGAAACATACACCACCGCCCTTCTTCTTCCCGGAGAGATGTTAATTCCTGTCGGAGCGACGCACAAAGAATCCTGGTGGCTGTACCGACAGAGAGCCATGTTTCCGTGAAACAGAGACTGCGAGGAGAAAGAGGCGGCGGTGAAAGTGAGGCTGACTTGCGGGCACCCTGACAAAACTGCGTCGCTGAGTGAAAAAAATGCATTTACTCTCCGTTCTATTGGCGAACGTACAATCACTGGAGTACAAACTGGACGAGCTCTGTTTGAGACTATCCTATCAACGGGACCTGAAGAACTGTAATATCCTATGTTTCTCTGAGTCCTGGCTGAACAAGGACATGGATAATATACATCTGGCTGGTTTTTCTATGCATCAGCAAGACAGAACAGCAGCTTAGGGTTAACAACAGCTGATGCGTGATCACTAATATTAAGGAAGTCTCAAGGTTCTGCTCGCCTGAGCTAGAATACCACATGATAAGCTGTAGAAAATACTATTTACTAAGAGAATTTCCATCTGTATTTTTCATAGCTGTCTATTTACAAGTACAAACCTATGCACACTGTATAGGGCCATAAGCAGCGCTCCTAGTGGCCGGTGATTTTAATGCAGTGAAACTGAATTCCGTTTTACCTCATTTCTACCAGCATGTGCAACTAGAGGCGAAAAAAAAAACTCTACATCAGCTTTACTCCACACACAGAAACGCATCAAAACTCTACCTCATCCTCCATTTGGCAAATCTGACCATAACGCTATCCTCATGATTCCAGCTTACAAGCAAAAACTCAAACGGGAAGTACCAGTGCAAGTGGTCCCGGAAGTGGTCCAATGAAGCGGATGCTAACCTACAGGACTGTTTGAAGAGTTTACCACATTGATCACCCGCTTCATTAATAAGTGCACCAACGACGTCGTCCCCACAGTGACCATACATGCGTATCCCAACCAGAAAGGTAGGCAACAACACATTCGCCACACTGATCTCAGCATGGGGGCCCCTCAGGGGTGTGTGCTTAGTCCCCTCCTTTACTCCCTGTTCACCCACAACTGCCGTGCACTACTCCAACATCCTCATTAAGTTTGCTGACAACACGAAGGTGGCCTATAGGGAGGTCATAGACCTGGCAGTGTCGTGCCAGGACAACAACCTCTCCCTCAACGTGGGCAAGACAAAGGAGCTGATCGTGGACTACAGGAAACAGATTGCCGAGCAAGCCCTCATTCACATCAATGGGGCTGTAGTGGAGCAGGTCAAGAGCTTCAAGTTCCTCGGTGTCCAAATCACAAAGGATCTATCATGGTCCAAACACACCAACACAGTTGTGAAGGGGGCATGACAATGCCTCTTCACCCTAAGGAGGCTGAAAAGATTTGGCATGGGCCCTCAGTTCTACACCATCGAGAGCATCTTAACTGGCTGCATCACCGCTTGGTATCGCAACTGGTATCATGTTTTTAGAAATGTTTAAGAAATGGCAAGCCTAAATAAGTTCAGGACAAAAACAATGTGCTTAACAAGTCACACAATAAGTAGCATAGACACTGTGTGCAATATTAGTGTTTAACATGATTTTTAAATGACCACCATCTCTGTACCCCACACATACCATTTTTTGTAAGGCCTAGTACCTATCTATATGTACATAGCTACCTCGGTTACCTCATACCCCTGCACATCGACTCGGTACTGGCACTCCCTGTATATAGCCATGTTGTTTTAACTCGTCATTGTTATTCTCTGTCTATTTTTTACTCATATTACTTACTATTTTTTTAATCTTTATCATTAACTCGGCATTGTTATTCTCTGTCTATTTTTTACTCATATTACTTACTATTTTTTTCATCTTTATCATTAACTCGGCATTGTTGGAAAAGGACCCGTAAGTAAGTATTTCACTGTTAGTCTGTTGTTTACAAAGCATGTGACAAATACAATTTGATTTTACTTTCTAGGCTTATATATGCCTTATATATCACACAATGTCTGGATGCAATATTCTACCCAGGAATATTCAACACTGAAATATGTTACTCTCGTTATTCCAAACGCGTCTGTCGATCTTTTCTGCGGACAACAACGAAAATTAATCTCTGCCTTTAATGCAGGGTTTGATCTAAACGTCAGAAGCTGTAGAGTAGAACGGTTACTTTCTATGTTATATAGTGGAATGGTTTTTCTGCTGGTGTATCCTGAGGTAGCTCAGTGCGTACAAGCTAACAGCTTTTCTCCCATGTGGACCTTCAGGTGCATCTTCAGCTGGTCCTGACGGGAGAACCTCTTCTCACACTGGGGGCAGCTGTAGGGTTTCTCCCCTGTGTGGACCCTCTGGTGCCTCTTCAGGTGGCCAGCCTGGGCGAAGCGCATATGACACTGGGTACAGCTGAAGGGTTTCACCCCTGTGTGGACCCTCTGGTGCCTCTTTAGGTCACCAGCCTGGGCGAAGCGCATGTGACACTGGGTACAGCTGAAGCGTTTCTCCCCTGTGTGGACCCTCTGGTGGATCTTCACTTTCTGGGGGCAGCTGAAGCCTTTGTTACAGAACATGCAGAGGAACCGTTTCTCTTTACTATTGCCTGATGTGGCTCCCCCTCCCATAGCCTGGGTTGTAGCCCTGTCATTTGAGTTCAATACCTGATCAAAAAGGCAGTTGTGTGAATCGGAAGGCCCCATCGATGAGGACACTAAGTCGCGATCTCTGAGCACGAGTAAAGGGGAGTGGGTTGTGACATTTGGATTAGTTTCTAAGCATTCCCTGTCATCTAAGAAATCTCTTCCCTGTGAGTGTCCGTCTCTTAGGTGACTATCTGCATTCCATGTGGGAGAAATGTCGCCCTCCACTTTCACAGTCACTTCATCTACAACCAAACCCTCCCCTTTCTTATCTAAGCACCTTTCGGAGTATACACTACTACTGTACCGGTTCCAGTTCCCTCTAGACAGATCAGTCTGTGTCTCTAAACCCAAGGGCATGTTGCAAGGGTCCATCTCTGTAGTGTAAGAACAAGACGAATCATTGCCAGTCTCTAATGCGTCACCTGAGTCCCGATGGGAATGAGCCGTCTTTGGGCTTGGGTTACCGTAATGTAAATACTCTGAGCCGGGAGCAGGAGGACAGCCCAGTGGACCCGGCCCCAGACTCTCTGGGTCTGATCTGTGGTCAGATCCTGTGTGTAAGAGCCTTTGTGTTACAGTTAAAGTCTCTGTGTCTGACTTGACGATGGCATTCAGCATTCCATTGACCTCTGTGATGCTGCGTCGGGTCCTGGGCTGCAGGGCGGTTGCGTGGTCCTCCATGGCAAGAAGGGGCGCCACTACAGCCGCTGCTCCAGTCTGGGTGTCTCTGCTGTGTCGTGGGTCCACCTCTCCTTCAGTCCTCTCCTGCTTGACCAGAGACGATCCTCCAGGACCTGCCGCCTCTACATCTGCAGACTGACAAGAAGAGAGAGGGTTATTACAGGTACATGAGTTGAATTGGATAACAACATCGTAGGAAAGTCTCACAAGCTCCATTATGGCAGATAAATGAGGATGTACCACAGAGATAGATAGAGGACTCAGGTGCCCAAAATCCTGTTTTAGCATGGGCAAAGCTATTGAGGACTTACACCGTTTTGAAGCAGTCAACTCGGTGGGACTTTCTGTGGGTTAAGGAAGGATCACATAATTCTCTTCAGGTCATCAGGAAGGATCTTTGATCAGCCAATTAATTATACTTGTGAGTAAGTGCAGGTGCCAGTAAATCATCAACATTGACTTTATACCTGCTCAAACAACAGACTCTAGGTGGCAGTGAGCACCCTTACAGTTTGTTTGCCAACTCATAGAAGTAGTAGAAAAATAAAATGTACTACTTCAAAATTGAGATTTGTCACCGTCTCAATGGCCCATGCTTTCACAGACGCCACACCCATTGTGAGATACTCTCTCTTTAGAAAGTATTCACACGCCTTGACCTTTTCCACCTTTTTGTTTGTTCCAGCCTGAATTTAAAATTGATTACATTTAGATGTTTTTGTCACTGGCCTAGAGACAATACCCCATAATGTCAAAGAGGAATCATGTTTTCACCATTTTTTACAAATGAATAAAAAATGAAAAGCTGAAATGTCCTGAGTCAATACGTATTAAATCCCTTTGTTATGGCAAGTCTAAATAAGTTCAGGACTAAAAATGTGCTTAACAAGTCACATTATAAGTTGCATGGACTCACTCTGTGTGCAATAATAGTGTTTAATGTGATTATTTAAATGACTACCTCATCTCTGTACTCCACACATACAATTTTCTGTAATGTCTCTCAGTTGAGCATTGAATTTCAAACACAAATTCAACTACAAAGACCAGGGAGGTTTTCCATTGCCTTGCAAAGAAGGGCACCTATTGGTAGATGGGTTAAAATATTTTTTTAAAGCAGGCATTGAATATCACTTTGAGCATGGTGAAGTTATTAATTACACTTTGGATGGTGTATCAATACACAGAGTCACTACAAAGATACAGACGTCCTTCCTAACTCAGTTGCCGGAGAGGAAGGAAACTGGTCAGGGATGACTTTAAAACAGTGACAGAGTTTAATGGCTGTGATGGATCAACAACATTGTAGTTACTCCACAATACTAACCTAATTGACAGAGAGAAAAGAAGGGAGCCTGTACAGAATTAAACAAATTCTAAAAATGCATCCTGTTTGCAACAAGGCACTAAAGTAATGCTGCAAAAAATGTGGCAAAGCAATTCACTTTCTGTCCTGAAAACAAAGTATTATGTATGGGGCAAATCCAATACAACACATTACTGAGTACCACTCTCCATATTTTCAAGCATAGTGGTGGCTGCATCATGTTATGGGTATGCTTGTAATCGTTAAGGACTGGGGAGTTTTTCAGGATAAAAAATTAACGGAAAGGAGCTAAGCACAGGAAAATCCTAGCAGAAAACCTGGTTCAGTCTGCTTTTAACCAGACACTGGGAGAAGAATTCACCTTTCAGCAGGGCAATAACCTAAAACACAATGCCCAAATATACACTGGAGTTGCTACCAAGAAGACAATGAAGGTTCCTAAGTGGCCGAGTTACAGATTACTTAAATCTACTTTAAAATATATGCCAAGACCTGAAAATGAATGTCTAGTAATGATAAACAATGAATTTGACAAAGCTTCAATTTTTTTTAAAGAATAATGGGCAAAGGTTGCACAATCCAGGTGTGGAAAGCAGAGACATACCCAGAAAGACTCACTCACAGCTGTAATCGCTGCCAAAGGTGATTCTATAAATTGTGTCAGGAATCTGAATACTTATCTAAATGAGATATTTATGTATATAATTTTCAATAAATTTGCTAACATTTCTAAAAACATGTTTTCACTTTGTCATTATAAGGTATTGTGTGTAGATGGGTGAGGAAAAAAAGCAATTGAATCCATTTTGAATTAAGGGTATAACACAACAAAATGTGTAATAAGTCAAGGGGTATGAAATCTTTCTGACACACTATTACACTAACCTCTATCATGATAACATGCTGGGTTGAGGTTCCACTCTCCTCATCAACAGTGATTGGTTGATCATCTCTCCATGTGTTGTGTCCAGCTGGCTTCCCAAAGCTCCTGTAGGCTCCAGTGAGATGTCCTTCACCTGAGAGAGTGATTGTGGGGAAAGAGGTGGTTAGGTAGGTGAGTTATCGTCAATGCCACAACCGTCTATTGTTCACTACTGACACTGTCTAGAATTGTCAAGGATGTAAGGTAACACTTTTCATAACTTCTTGCAAGTGGAAATATTGCATACTATCCAAACACATGAGCAGAGGGGAACGGGCCTAAATGTACCTCTTGCCATTCCTCTGTATCGGTCGAGGATCTTGACACTTCTGGGACGACTGGCGAGGACGCGCTCCCGTGACACCTTCAGTTCCAGTAGCTGTAGTTTCCTCCGCAATGCGACGTTTTCTTTCTGGCTTTGACTTATTTCCAAACGAAACACTGCATAGTCGTCGTCTACGAGTTTACAGATCTCTGCCACGGCTGCATTCGCTAGCACCTCCATGATGGAGGCTATTTGAGTGTGAAAAATCATAACGTTACAGTTAGCTAACGTCAGCAGCGTTACCTATATAACATATATCAACCAAGTCCTGTCTCCAACGCAAATTAAACACTACCTGGGGTAAGTATGTGATGCTGTACAGTTAAACGAGTCATATTTTGAGGTCCAGGGTGTTAATACACGTCTAAATAACAATGTTAACGTGGAAATTGTTCTTTGTCACTGTTCACTTCCGTTTACATTGAAGAGAAATGATCTTATTGGTGGGAGTCATAGGTCAAAGGGTGTGGTGAAATAAAAAACGTTGCGCGCTGTTCTTTTAAATACGGTACTGCTTATTACGTTACACATCAATTATCCTATGATCAGTATCTTTTAAGCTCGTTTAGAAAGAACAGTGTGTTAGTAAGAGTATAAAATAATTACTTTATTTCTTTATTCAGCTCAGTAAGGTAAATATTCAACTCCTTGTTCTAGCTTAGGTTTACTGTCTCTATAAAAACAGGTATTTACACAATTCTGTTTCAAATGACAATTTAACAAAGGGTTAACGAGGGGTATGTGGTTAATTACACTTTTACCCCAAGACACTTCACATGATAACTATAATATGTCAGCTAAAGAATGGTTCCCTTTGTACATCTCAGCCACACTGCTACGATTTATACCCATTATGGACACTCCTAGGTCTGAAAGTAACTCAGAGGAGAAGCTCTTGTAATGTAAGTTGCACTTGATTTGCCTCCTTGGTGTGAACAATCTGGTGCCTCTTCACATAGTTCGCCTCAGTGAAGCATCTCCCACATGTGAGGCAGGTGCACGGCTTATTCACGTCCGACCTAACGCTCGGCCTCCCACGTTGTGACCCAATGACACCAGATGAGGTAGAAGCAGGAGCCACCACCCTCAGGTGGTTAGTCTTTGAGCTCCCTCCTTGACCTCTAGCCATTGTTTGGGTGTTGTTGGGATTGTGTGTTGTGCTATAGACTAGGTACCTCTTGTGGTGAACGCCCATCCTGCAACGATCTGTATTGGTGGGGTAAAAATAGGGTAACCGAGGAAGGCTAGACCCAGGTCCAACTCAAGGCTTTTTACAGACACCGTCACTAGATGAGACTCTGAAGGAGAAGAGACTACCTGATAGACTACCACTAGGGGGGTCTCCCACCACTCTCTGTGAAGGCTGAAGACCAGGGTGACCTGCCGTGTTCATCATGGATACTGTGGTGTTTGTATCATAGAGAGAGACGTTTCTGTCAGCCCCAGGTATTGATTAGATGAGTTTATTAGTCACATGCACAGGTGTAATTTGTGTAACAGCAGGGTATGGAGAAATGTTTAAGCTCTGAGCTCCAACAGTGCAGGTCAAAAAGAAGTGAATGAAACGATAATAAATAATAATATACATATTTACAACTGCAACAATGATAAATGTCCATGTGGGGGCAGGGTAAATGTCAGTTGCGGGGGTGAAGAGTGCCCATGGGGATGGGGGGGGGCAGGTAGCTGTCTAGCAGCCTGATGGTCTGGGTGTAGGAGCTATAGGCCAGTCTGACAGTTTTTGCGTCTGAGTAATGGAAGCGGGGAGAACAGGCAGTTGCTCGGGTGGCTGAGGTCCCTGATTATCTTCTTGGCCTTCCTGCGACACCTGGTGTTGTAGGTGTCCCAGAGGACAGGCAGTGTGAACCCAATGTTGTGTTCAAATGAGCGTACCACCTTCTGTAGAGCCTTGCGGTCAGCGGCGGTGGAGTTGCCCTACCAGGCTGTGATGCAGCTCAACAGTGCTCTCAATGGTGCTCTTGTAGAACACTGTGAGGACCCTCAGGGACAGGCATCATTTCTTCAGCCTCCTGAGGTTGAAGACTCGCTGTTTTGCCTTCTTCACCATAGTGTCTGTGTGGTTTGACCATTTCAGCTCCTTGGAGATGTGTATGCCAAGTAACGTTTTTGACCTTCTCCATGACAGTCCCGTTGATGAGGATGGGGGAGTCCAGTCTGGTTCCTCCTGGTTTGCTGATTTCTTTAGGGAGAGGTTATTTACCTGGCACCACACCAGAGTGCCTACCTCCTCTCTGTATGCCATCTCGTCATTGTTGGTAATCAGGCCTACTACTGTCATGTCATCAGAAAAGTTGATGATGGAGTTGGAACTGTGTGAGGCCACGCAGTCGTGGGTGTAGAGGGAATACAGGAGGGGGCTGAGGATGCATCCTTGTGGGGCCTTCGTGTTAATTATCAGTGTGGTGGATGTGTTGTCGTCTACCCTCACCACCTGGGGGCGGCCCGTCAGGAAGTCCAGGATCCAGTTGCAGAGGAAGGTGTTCAGTCGCAGGGTCCTTAGCTTAGTGACGAGCTGGAGGACACTATGTTAGGTGTTAAGCTTGTGTTAAAAATGCTTAAAATAATTAAAATACCAAAAAGCAATTGTGTTGAATTTCTTTATCTTTTTTGGGGGGGATTTTCAAAATGTTGTTTGGTAAATAAAAATGGTACAGAACAAAAATGTGTAGCTTACCCTGTCCCGCAGCTCAACTTACCCCATACCCAGGGTAAGTTGTGCCAATAGACCACTTTTTTCAACAAGCTATGATTTCAAAACTAATGTTTAAATACATTCAGATTATTTCCAGGGATACACAACATCCTGAAATATACTGAACAAAAATATAAAATGCAATATGCAACAATTTCCAAAAATGTACTGAGTTACAGTTCATATACGGAAATCAGTCAATAGAAATAAATTCAATAGGCCCTAATCAGTGGATTTCACATGACAGGAAATACAGATGTGAATCTGTTGGTCACAGATCTCTGTGTATTAAAATTGCCAACAATAAAAATGCAATTGTTTGTTGTCCGTAGCTTATGCCTGCCCATACAATAACCCCACCGCCACCATGGGGCACTCTGTTCACAACATTGACATCAGAAACCGCTTGCTCACAGGATGCTATACACGTGGTCTGCGGTTGCGAGGCCGGTTGGACATACTGCCAATTTCACAAAAACGACGTTAGAGGCAGGAAGTGAACATTCAATTCTCTGGCAACAGCTCTGGTGGACATTCCTGCAGTCAGCATGCCAATTGCAAGCTCCCTGAATGTATGAAATGGCTCAACTTACCCCACTCTCCCCTACTTTCAAAAACGATCTGTGACAAGAATAATAACTTCTCACTATGTTCTCACTTTACTTTTTCTGGACATCTGGTACCCTCCCTTTGATAAAAATACATTTTAGAATATCGTAATTTCCGGACTATTGAGCGCACCTGAATATAAGCCGCACCCACTGAATTTAAAAATAAATATTATTTTGAACATAAATAAGCCGCACATGTCTATAAGCCGCAGGTGCCTACCGGTACATTGAAACAAATTAACTTTACACAGGCTTTAACGAAACACGGCTTGTAACAAAAAATAAGCAGTAAACAGTAGCCTACCAAGAAAGTCATTGCTCCAGACCATATTTCCTTTTCCAACAGCCAGATCAATCGCCTTCAACTTGAAAGATGCATCATATGCATTTCTCCGTGTCTTTGCCATGATGAGGGTGACAAAATGACTACCGTAATCAGAATGATGGGAAGTTTGAGCACGCTCGATTTAATCTAAACAGTAAACAAAAAAGTTGTTTGACCTTAACCCGTTCGGCAATTTCATTGGTCTAATGAAAGCTTCATGCCGCCAAAAAACTGAGCACGTCACAGAGAGTGTTTTTTTTGAATTTTTTTTATTTGAAAGCGGGAAATATCCATATATTAGCCGCGTCATTGTTTAAGCCGCGAGATTCAAAGCGTGGGAAAAAAGTAGCGGCTTATAGTCCGGAAATTACGGTACTCTGTAAAAGGTTCAACATCACTACTCTGCCTCATCATACTCATTCTTTCCTCAGTTCACCTCATCCAGTTCCCTACTACATCCTAAACCAACAGAATTAACTACAAACTAACTAGTACTACATTACATCACTATACATGGGCCATGTGCATTTTCTGCTGGTGTATCCTGAGGTAGCTCCTCTCTGAGAACCTCTTCTCGCAGTGCCTACAACCTTTCTCCCGTGTGGACCTTCAGGTGCTTCTTCAGATGGTGCTGGTGGGAAAACCTCTTCTCACACTGGGGGCAGCTGAAGGGTTTCTCCCCTGTGTGGACTCTCTGGTGCCTCTTCAGGTTGGACGAGTCGGAGAAACTGGCCCGGCACAGGTGGCAGCCGAACGGTTTTTCCCCTGTGTGCATCCTCTGGTGGATCTCTACCTGTTTGGGGAAACTGAAGGCTTTCCCACAGAATGGACACAGAAAGCGCTTCTCTTTGCTACCAGATCTGCTGATAGCGTTACTACTACTGTTATTTGTCAATGGGCTTGTGTAGCCATTTAGTGTTGAGGCACTGGCATTGTCTGAGGTCTGGTTTAACATTAGGAGAGTGTGAGGAGGATGAAGGCCAGGGAGTGTCTGTGTTGTCTCAGGGTCCATGTTCCAGTTGATAGATCCTATAGAAGGCAGGCTGAAGGCAGCATCTGTTAGGGGGTTAACCTGAGGCCCCATCAGTCTCTCTGAATCACAACTATAGGAGCAGGACGGAGCATCGCTAGCCGAGTCTGTGTCTGTTCTCTCCTGCTGCATATGTACACCTCCTCGTCCCCGCAGACCAAGTCTACGCCTCGCCCTGGTCTCAGCCAGTCTGTTGTCATGGAGACTAAGTTTGGTTGTTGTTTTGTGTTCGACTGTCTGTTTCTGGTTGTGGTTAACAGCGTTGTTCCCCAGCCCAGAGTTGAGGACGCTGTCCCATCCACTGACCTCCACTATGTCGCCTCTGGTCCTTGCCTGCTCAGTGGCTGCACCGATCTGGGAATCCAAGATGGATGCCCAGTCTCCTCTGTTAGCCTCTAGCCAACCACCTGTATGTTTTTGTATGTAAACACAAGTTGTATTGATATCATTTTATGAATGAAGAAAAATAAGAACACATAGCCAGGTGCATCACTATTCCCATTGAAGATCTATTACTGTATGTAGGCTATATGTATTACTATTCCCATTGAACATCTATTACTGTATGTAGGCTATATGTATTACTATTCACATTGAAGATCTATTACTGTATGTAGGCTATATGTATTTCTCCCTTACCTTGCTCCCCCATCTTTAGTCCACTCAGCAGATCAATGCTCTCTGGTCCGTCTTCTATTGTCTCCTCTTTGACCAGCAGCAGATCAGGCTTCCCATCCTCCATGTCTACTGACTGTAAGAGATACAGAGTGAGATGATGTTGGATCAAGAAATCTGATAGGAGCACCATCTGATTGGGAGCATCTTCTGATTGGGCAATGAGGGATTGCTGAGTACTATGCAAAAGTGTTAGTTGATTTTATTATTTGACACTCTTTAATGGTTTGAACATTGCAAAGGCATGGTCCCACATTAAATTAATGAAGACCTGGGCCCGGACCCACAAAGATTCTCAGAGTAGGAGTACTGATACAGGATCAGTTCCCCCTCATCTACATAACCTTATTCATAATTATCTAAAAGGCTAAACTGATCCTAGATCAGCACTTATTCTCTGAGAGGGTTTGTGGATACGGACCCTGACTTAATATCATTCAGACAGTAGTTCACAGTGGGCTCACCTCAGTGAGACTGTGTGTGGTCCTGTGCTGCTCAGCTGGTTCCTCTGTGGGTTCAGGAGGTGGTGTAGTCTGGTTGTCCTCCATGACCATGGTCCCCTCAGGGTTCCCCAGACCCTCATCACACCCCTCCTCCTTCACCAGCAGCACCTCTGGACCCTCCTCCTGGAAGAAACAGGTGATACAGACAAACACTCCCTCAAGTACGTACACACAGATAATAAACCCACTTTCAACATGGCGTGTTTATCCATCCCCACTACGTTTGAGTCCTATACTGTAGTTACAGAATGACTTAATTGTTATTAAACCCATCATTGTGGATATAAATATGATGTGGGTAAATAGTCAGCTATGATAAGTCAAAAGTCACACAATGCCTGGATGCAATATTTTACTCAGGAATATTCAACACTGAAATCTGTTACTCTGGTTATTCCAATTGCAGCTGTGGATCTTTTCTGCTGACAACAATACATTCAAATGTAGACCTTACTGTGAAGTGATTACTTACAAGCCCTTAACCAACAGTGCAGTTCAAGAAGAGTTATGAAAATATTTACCAAATGAACTAAAGTAAAAAAATTATAAAAAGTAACACAATAGAATAACAATAAAGAGGCTATATATAGGAGGTACAGGTACCGAGTCGGTGCGCGGGGGTACAGGTTAGTTGAGGTAATTTGTACATGTAGGTAGGGGTGAAGTGACTGTGCATAGATAATAAAACAGCGAATAGCAGCAGTGTACAAAACAAATTGGGGGGGGGTTAATGTAAATAGTCCGGTGGCCATTTGATTAATTGTTCAGCAGTCTTATGGCTTGGGGGTAGAAGCTGTTGAGGAGCCTTTTGGTCCTAGACTTGGCGCTCCGGTACCTTTTGCCGTGCGGTAGCAGAGAAAACAGTCTGTGACTGGAGTCTGACAATTCTTAGGGCCTTCCTCTGACACCGCCGGGTATAGAGGTCCTGGATGGCAGGAAGCTTGGCTCCAGTGATGTACTGGGCCGTACGCAATACCCTCTGTAGCGCCTTACGGTCAGTTGCCATACCAGGCGGTGACCAGTTAGGATGCTCTCGATGGTGCAGCTGTAGAACTTTGAGGATCTGGGGACCCATGCCAAATCTTTTCAGTCTCCTGAGGGGGAAAAGGTCTTGTTGTGCCCTCTTCACAACTGTCTTGGTGTGTTTGGACCATGATAGTTTGTTGGTGATGTGGACACCAAGGAACTTGAAGCTCTCAACCTGCTCCACTACAGCCCCGTCGATGTTAATGGGGGCCTGTTCGGCCTGCCTTTTTTTGTAGTCCATTATCAGCTCCTTTCTCTTGCTCACATTGAGGGAGAGGTTGTTGTCCTGGTGCACCACACTGCCAGGTCTCTGACCTCCTCCCTATAGGCTGTCTCATCGTTGTCGGTGATCAGGCCTACCACTTGTCATCAGCAAACTTAATGATGGTGTTGGAGTCATGTTTGGCCACGCAGTCATGGGTGAACAGGGAGTACAGGTGGGGACTAAGTACACACCCCTGAGGGGCCCCAGTGGGGGCGGCCTGTCAAGAAGTCCAGGATCCAGTTGTAGAGGGAGGTGTTTAGTCCCAGAGTCCTTAGCTTAGTGATGAGCTTCGTGGGCACTATGGTGTTGAACGCTGAGCTGTAGTCAATGAACAGCATTCTCACATAGGTGTTCCTTTTGTCCAGGTGGGAAAGGGCAGTGTGGAGTGTGATTGAGATTGCGTCATCTGTGGATCTTTGGGGCGGTATGCGGATTGGAGTGGGTCTAGGGTATCCGGGAGGATGCTGTTGATGTGAGCCATGACCAGCCTTTGAAAGCACTTCATGGCTACCAACGTGAGTGCGATGGGGCGGTAATCATTTAGGCAGGTTACCTTTGCTTCCCTGGGCACGGGGACTATGGTGGTCTGCTTGAAACATGTAGGTATTACAGACTCGGTCAGGGAGAGGTTGAAAATGTCAGTGAAGACACTTGCCAGTTGGTCTGGCATGCTTTGAGTACATGTCCTGGTAATCCGTCTGGCCCCGCGGCTTTGTGAATGTGGACCTGTTTAAAGGTCTTGCTCACATCGGCTACCAAGAGCGTTAACACACTGTCATCCAGAACAGCTGGTGCTCTCGTGCATGCTTCAGTGTTGCTTGCCTCGAAGCGAGCATTAACGGCATTTATCTCGTCTGCTAGGCTTGCGTCACTGGGCAGCTCGCATCTGGGTTTTCCTTGGTAGTCCGTAATAGTTTTCAAGCCCTGCCACAGCCGACGAGCGTCAGAGCCGGTGTAGTAGGATTCAATCTTAATCCTGTATTGACGCTTTGCTTGTTTGATGGTTCGTCTGAGGACATAGCATGATTTCTTATAAGCTTCCGGGTTAGAGTCCCGCTCCTTGAAAGCGGCAGCTCTAGCCTTTAGCTCGATGCGGATGTTGCCTGTAATCCATGGCTTCTGGTTGGGATTTGTACATACGGTCACTGTGGGGACAGTGTCATCAATACACTTATGAAGCTGATGACTGAGGTGGTATACTCCTCAATGCCACTGGATAAATACCGGAACATATTCCAGTCTGTGCTAGCAAAACACTTACTTCCTGCTTTAGTTTTTGCTTGTAAGCAGGAATCAGGAGGATAGAATTATGGTCAGATTTGCCGGGGGAGAGCTTTGTATGCATCTGTGTGTGGAATAAAGGTGGTCTATAGTTTTTTCCCCTCTGGTTGCACATGTGACATGCTGGTAAAAATTTGGTAAAACAGATTTAAGTTTTCCTGCATTAAAGTCCCCGGTCACTAGGAGTGCCGCTTCTGGATGAGCATTTTCTTGTTTGCTTATGGTTGATTGAGTGCGGTCTTAGTGCCAGTATCGGTCTGTGGTGGTAAATAGAAGGCTACGAATAATATAGAGAACTCTTGGTAGATAGTGTGGTCTACAGCTTATCTTAAGGTACTCTACCTCAGGCGAGCAATACCTTGAGACTTCTTTTATATTAGACATTGCGCACCAGCTGTTATTGACAAATAGACACACACCCCCACCCCTCGTCTTACCAGACGTAGCTTCTTCTCTGTTCTGCCGATGCATGGAAAATCCCACCAGCTCTATATTATCCATGTCGTCGTTCAGCCAACACTCGGTGAAACATAAGATATTACAGTTTTTAATGTCCCGTTGGTAGGATAATCTTAATCGTAGGTCATCAATTTTATTTTCCAATGATTGCACGTTAGCCAGTAGAACGGATGGCAGTGGGAGTTTACTCGCTTGCCTATGGATTCTCAGAAGGTAGCCCGACCTGCGCCCCCCTTTTCCTCACGCAAATGATGGGGATTTGGGCCTGTTCCCGGGAAAGCAGTATATCCTTCTCATCGAACTCGTTAAAGGAAAAAGCTTCTTCTAGTTCGAGGTGAGTAATCGTTGTTTTGATGTCTAAGTTATTTTTGGTCATAAGGGACGGTAGCAGCAACATTATGTACAAAATAAGTTAAACAACGCAACAAAATAGCACAGTTAGGAGCATGTAAAAGTTCAGCCATCCTCTTCGGCACCATCTTAACTTGTTATGGATAGGGGGCTGTATTTTCACGTCCGGTTAAAAAACGTACCCGAATTAATCTGGTTATTACTCCTGCCCAGAAACTAGAATATGCATATAATTAGTAGCTTTGGATAGAAAACACTCCAAAGTTTCTAAAACTGTTTGAATGGTGTCTGTGAGTATAACAGAACTCAAATGGCAGACCAAAACCTGAGAAGATTCTGTACAGGAAGTACCCTGTCTGACCATTTCTTGGCCTTCTTTGTCATCTCTATCCAAAACAAAGGATCTCTGCTGTAACGTGACACTTTCTAACGCTCCCATAGGCTCTCAGAAGGCGCCAGAACGTTGAATGATGACTCTGCTGTCCATGGCTGAAAAACAGTAGCGCATTTGGTAAGTGGTCGATCTGAGAACAATGAGACGGGTGCGCGCGTGAAGAGTCCATTTTAGATTTTGAGTCTTTGAACGGAAAGGACGTCTCCCGGTCGGAATATTATTGCTTTTTTACGAGAAAAATCGCATAAAAATTGATTTTAAACAGCGTTTGACATGCTTCGAAGTACGGTAATGGAATATTTTGAATGTTTTTGTCACGATACACGTCTGCGCGTCATCCTTCGGATAGTGTCTTGAACGCACGAACAAAACGCCGCTATTTGGATATAACTATGGATTATTTGGATATAACTATGGATTATTTGGAACCAAACCAACATTTGTTGTTGAAGTAGAAGTCCTGGGAGTGCATTCTGACGAAGAACAGCAAAGGTAATCCAATTTTTCTTATAGTAAATCTGAGTTTGGTGAGTACCAAACTTGGTGGGTGTCAAATTAGCTAGCCCGTGATGGCGAGCTATCTACTCAGAATATTGCAAAATGTGCTTTCACCGAAAAGCTATTTTAAAATCGGACACCGCGATTGCATAAAGGAGTTCTGTATCTATAATTCTTAAAATAATTGTTATGTTTTTTGTGAATGTTTATCGTGAGTAATTTAGTAAATTCACCGGAAGTGTTCGGTGGGAATGCTAGTTCTGAACGTCACATGCTAATGTAAAAAGCTGTTTTTTGATATAAATATGTACTTGATTGAACAAAACATGCATGTATTGTATAACATAATGTCCTAGGAGTGTCATCTGATGAAGATCATCAAAGGTTAGTGCTGCATTTAGCTGTGGTTTTGGTTTTTGTGACATTATATGCTAGCTTGAAAAATGGGTGTCTGATTATTTCTGGCTGGGTACTCTGCTGACATAATCTAATGTTTTGCTTTCGTTGTAAAGCCTTTTTGAAATCGGACAGTGTGGTTAGATAAAGGAGAGTCTTGTCTTTTAAAATGGTGTAAAATAGTCATGTTTGAAAAATTGAAGTTTTCGGATTTGAGGAGTTTGTATTTCGCGCCACGCCTTATCATTGGATATTGGAGTGGTGTTCCGCTAGCGCAATGTGTAGATGTAAGATTAATATCTACTAAATTGTAGCTCGTACCTAAACGAAAAGGATGGGGCTGTGTGAATCGGAAGGTGCCATCGACGTGGACACTGAGTCGCGATCCCTAACTCTACACATTTTGCGATGGGGTGGAGAGAAATGTTTGCAGTTTTGAATATGATATCCGAGTGAGAGTGAAGAACAAAATCAATGGGGGCCCCCCGGTCGGTAATTTGACCATGATCACTACAAGTTTAGATAGCTGGCTGGACTAACTTACCAATCTTGAAAATGTTAGCTGACATGGGCTAATTGAGCAGCAATAAGTGACTGACATAAGATTAAGTGCTGATGCACAACCGAATTTCGAAATATATATATTTTAAAAAATCAGTTTTTGGAAATTGATATGCGGCCCGGCAGTTGTCCATCTCTGCTCTAAACCCAAGGATATGTTGCCAGGGTTCATCTCTGTAGTGTAAGAACAAGACAGATCATCAACACCAGTGTCTAACACGTCACCATCACCACGGGAAGGAACCGTCCTCTGGCTCTGGTGAAATACCGGTAAGTACTCTGAGCCAGGAGCAGGAGGATGGCACAGTCTCCCCAGGCCCAGTCTCTTTGGGTCTGATCTGTGGTCAGATCCTGTGTGTCAAAGTCTCTGTGTCTGTCTTTGACGTGAGGACAGCGTTCAACTGACCTCTGTGATGCTGCGTCGGGTCCTGGCCTGGGGCGCGGCGGCAAGGTCTTTCCTAACTACAGGGTGCGCTACTCCGGCGGCTGCTACAGTCTGGATGTCTCTGCTGTGCCGTGGGTCTTTCTCTCCTTCAGACCTCTCCTGCTTGACCCCAGGACCTGCAGCCTCTACATCGGCAGACTGACACAAGAAGAGGGGAGGTTATTAACGGTACATTAGTAGAATTGGATAACAATGTCATGGAGAAGTCTCACAAGCTCCCCTATGGCAGATAAATAAGGAATGTACATGGAAGCAAGTGAACAGGCCACATTTTCTGCACTTAAAATGTTTTATGTCACACTATGACACTAACCTCTATCACGATAACTTGCTGGGTTGAGGTTCCACTCCCCTCATCAACAGTGATTGGTTGGTCATCTCTCCATGTATTGTGTCCCGTTGGCTTCACAAAGCTCCTGTGGCCTCCAGTGAGATGTCCTTCACCTGAGAGAGCGATTGGGGAAAAAGAGGTGGTAAGGTTAGCTACTGGCCAGGATGTAAGGTAACACTAATTATAACTACTTGATACACAATTTATTGATCGATGTATTATGTTCCATGCATCACATTGTTTTCATTGTATATAATAATATGAAATTCAGTACATCAAGAATCTGGTTAGAATAGTGTTTTGTCTTTGTGCAATAATAATGTATTCTTAATTGACCTGCCTGGTAAAATTAAAATTAAATTGTGCTTAGTAATCAGGGGCTAGTATTGCATACTATCCAACAACTGACCAAGACCCAATTCTAGATAACACATCGGAAACATATGCGCTGAAGGGAACCGGGCGACAGGTCCCGCAGCCTTCTGCAAAAAGTACCTCTTGCAATTCCTCTGTATCGGTCGAGGATCTTGACACTACTGGGACGACTGGTGAGGACGCGCTCTCGCATTGTCCTCTCTGCGCGCTCCTGTTCCAACTTCAGTTCCAGTAGCTCTAGTTTCCTCCGCAATGCCCCGTTTTCTTTCTGGCTATGAGTTATTTCCAAACGAAACACTGCATAGTCGTCGTCTACGAGTTTACAGATATCTGCCACAGCTGCATTCGCTAGTACCTCCATGATGGAGGCTATTTGAGTGTGAAAAACCATACAGTTAGTAACGTTAGCCATTGTTAGCAGGTAAAGTAACTAGCCTTACCTAGATAACATATCAACCAAGTCCTCTCCAACGCGAATTAGATACTACATGGGGGTAAGTATGTGATGCTTTGCCGTTAAATTAGTCATATTTTGAGTTCCATGTCGTTAATAATCGTCTAAATAACAATAGAAAACGCTCAAGTTTAAATTGTTCTTGGTCACTGTTTACTTTCGTTTGCACTTTAGAGGAAGGATATTATTGGTTGGCGTCATGGCTCAAAGGGCGTGGCAAATGAAAATGTGATGCGTGCTGTTCATTGACTTACGGTAATGCTTATTACGTTACACATCAACCTATTCATGATTAGTTTATTTCAATCGTTTTCTCTTGCGTACACAGCTACGCAAGAGTCATAATTATGGCTGAACTCTGACTATGTCTACAATTTCTCTTAACATTGATTTTAAACCTAACCTTAACCACAACGCTAACATTATGCCTAACCTTAAATTAAGACCAGAAATAATTTTTATGATATAGCCAATTTTGACTTTGTCTGTGTTATCTAGTGAAACCCCTTTCAAACTCAGAGCAGTAAATTACCTAAAAAGAACGGCTGGCTAGATCATATCGGTGGCAAGAACAGAACCCTATAGGTTCGAAGGAAATTCTAATTCTAAATGATAAACACGCAAATAAATGGGGCTTTGTACATTCTGATGGGTTTTATAGTGTTTAATGAAACTTCAAACAAAATCTGGAATATAGTGGTCACTTTGAATGCAGCGTTTGACATGACGAATTAAAAAGCCAGGGAAGGTTATTGTGACAGGGTAGGAACCAGTGTTGGTCAGTGTTTCCCAGTGGACCCTAATTAACGTTACATGAAATGTTTCGCTTACTGTAGCTGAAATATTTATTCTTTGCCTGTACCTCTTCGATTTAGGATATACCGTTGCACAAACATGCTGATCTCGGCCTACACCAGGTATCCGGCTAGATAGCTACGTTTGCTCTGACTAGGTGCGATTAGCATTAGCTAATACAATTTATTTTAACCACACCTTGCTAAGAAAAGACAAACTAGCTGTTTGCAGACAGTAAGATACACAAACTAATAGTGAAATTATAGAATGCATTGACCATGCAGACTGTCACTGCAAGTGGTAGTTGTGACTCGTGGTAGCAGAAAAACATGCTCTCCTTGAGTGACACCGAGTGCAGGGCTTGGTATGTGTGGAAGGAGAGGGAGACAACTCAAGTAGCAAACGGAATAAACTATAAAAACGGACATTACACTGGCTTAACACGTTTATCAAACCAAACACTGAAAGACCGTTACACAACTAAAAACCCAAACTACTGGTATATAGTAAAATATAATATACCGCCTGGCCCTACTTTACATGATCACTATAATATTTCAGTTAAAGAATGGTTCCCAGATATTCTGTGTACATCAAGCCACACTGCTAAGATTTCTCCCCATTGTGGACACTCCTATGTTTGATAAGGTAACTCAAGAAGGAGAAGCTCTTGTAACATAGTTTGCACATGAAGGGCCTCTCCTTGGTGAGAACGGTCTGTTGCTGCTTCACATATTTCACCTTAGCAAAGCGCTTCCCACACGTGGGGCAGGCGTATGGCTTGTCGTCGTCCGTCCTAATGTTAGTCTTTGAGCTCCTTCCTTGACCTCTAGCCATTGTTTGGGTGTTAGGATTGTGTGATGTGTTATAGGCTAGGTACCTCTCGTGGTGAACACCCATCCTGACCCTGTCTGTATTGGTGGGGTAACCCTGAGGTAACTGAGGAAGGCTAGACCCAGGCCCAAGGTTTCTATGAACACAGACCCCACCAGGGGGGTCTCCCACCACTCTCTGTGAAGGCTGAAGCCCAGGGTGACCTGCTCTGTTCAACATGGATACTGTGGTGTTTGTATCATAGGAACAGGAGGGTCTATCTCTATCAGCCCCAGGCCCTGCTTCATCCCTGCACTGAGACTGTGAAGAGAAGGGTCTGGGCTGCAGACTGGATCCCTGACTGGAGCCTCTGTCTCTCTGATGACCACCAGGACAGAGGTTGTTCAGTCTACCTGTCCACTGGTTGTGTTCTGTGTGGTGGTGGAGTCTCTGTCCCTTACGGTTCGGTCCTGGTTCCGACTCAGGAAGGATGAGCGATGGCTCCTGATCCAGGGTTCTGATCTGGGGCCAGGGTTTGTGACCAGGCGCTTCAGAGGTCCAGTCTCTCCCGCCAGCAACACCAGATATCAGCAGGTCCTCATGGACTGCAGACTGTAAACAAAAATTGAACAGAAGAGAATGTAAACGTTTATATAAGAAACTCTTTTCTGTACACACAAACATGATATTATAAACTGTTAACCACAGTCAAGCCCATCTCTAACACTGTGATTCAAGTACCTAACAATATGGAGCCATTGGAGTTTATTATAGAAAATGTCCGTCTGCGTTGATTCAAGTAATAAGTATAATGTTTTGGTTTTTGCCTGAGATAAGGGAAATTCAGTCCCTGCAATGATAAAAAAAGAACCAAGTCAATCAGCACAGAGTCAATTTTGTATTTAATTTCAACGAAATGGTCATATACACTCACATAACGTGAAGTACAGTACTTTTATTGCACAAAACAATACATGTGACAAGTAGTTTAACTTCGCCCTATTTACTTTTCTGTAGATCTGGTACACGTGCTTTGATGAACTTAATTTTAGAATACTTTGGAAAAGGTTCAACATTACATTAATAATAATTTATTACATTTCTATAGCGCTTTTCATAGAATCTCAACGTGCTTCAAGAGCAAAAAGAAACGTGGTCGCCAGGCAACTCTTCAAGAAGGCAGACTGAAACCACTGGGAAGGATCTCGTTTATCAACTCAACGTTCATGATTCTCATTAGAAAACAGTCTAGGACTTGGTATATAAGTGCCATAGTTTTTTAAATATGATAATCATTGTTTTAAAACCATTACTTAATGGACAACATATTTTGGAATGTTATACATTTTCATAAACAATGTGGGATGGCAGTATCAAATGTATGTTAAAAACACCTAAAAATAACTAAATATGTACAAATTTACACATTGCTTCATTACTTCATGTCAAGTAAACCTGAATTAAGGCACTATCATTTCCTCATTATAAAACACCAGCATTAAACAACAGGACAAGGTAACTTTTCATTAGTGAAGCATTTTTACAGACACCATCACCATATCATCTATTCTGCCTCATCACACACATTATTTTCTCAGTTCTCATCCAGCTCCCTCCTACATCCTAAACCAACAGAATTAACTACAAACTAACTAGTACTACATTACATGTCACTACACACTATACATGGGCCGTGTGCATTTTCTGCTGGTGTATCCTGAGGTAGCTCCTCTCTGAGAACCTCTTCCCGCAGTGCGTACAGGCGAATGGCCTCTCTCCCGTGTGGACCTTCAGGTGCATCTTCAGCTGGTGCTGGTGTGAGAACCTTTTCTCACACTGGGGGCAGCTGAAGGGTTTCTCCCCTGTGTGGACCCTTTGGTGCCTCTTCAGGTTGAATGAGTGTGAGAAACTGGCCCGGCACAGTTGGCAGCCGAATCGTTTCTCCCCCGTGTGAATCCTCTGGTGGATCTCCACTTGTTTGGGGAAACTGAAGGCTTTCCCACAGATTCCATCTCCACTACTGTCATTTGTCAATGGGCTTGTGTAGCCATTTAGTGTTGAGGCACTGGCATTGTCTGAGGTCTGGTTTAACATTAGGAGAGTGTGAGGAGGATGAAGGCCAGGGAGTGTCTGTGTTGTCACAGGGTCCATGTTCCAGTTGATAGATCCTATAGAAGGCAGGCTGAAGGCAGCACCTGTTACGGGGTTAACCTGAGGTACCATCAGTCTCTCTGAATCACAACTATAGGAGCAGGATGGAGCATCGCTAGCAGAGTCTGTGTCTGTTCTCTCCTGCTGCATATGTACACCTCCTCGTCCCCGCAGACCAAATCTACGCCTCGCCCTGGTCTCAGCCAGTCTGTTGTCATGGAGACTAAGTTTGTTTGTTGTTTTGTGTTCGACTGTCTGTTTCTGGTTGTGGTTAACAGTGTTGTTCCTCAGCCTAGAGTTGAAGACGCTGTCCCATCCACTGACCTCCACTATGTCGCCTCTGGTCCTGGCCTGCTTGGTGATGTCGACCCCAGGGCCCTTAGATGCAGCCGTCTGGGATACCAAGATGGCTGGCCAGTCTCCTCTGTTAGCCTCCAGCCAACCACCTACAGGAAGAGGTTACAAGGCAGTTAACCCACTGTTCCCCAGTAGGCCGTCATTGTAAATAAGAATTTGTTCTTAACTGACTTGCCTTGTTAAATAAAATTAAAACGTTTTTTAAAAAGTAGGCTATACGCTCAGTGGCCATTTTATTAGGTACACCCATCTAGTACCAGGTTGGACCCACATTTTCCTCCAGAACAGCTACGCTGTAGCATTCAAATGTTGCTTAGTTGGTATCAAGGGACCTAACGTGCCAGGAAAATATTCCCCTCACCCTTACACTACCAGCCTGTAGCGTTGACACCAGGCAGTATAGAGCGCTGGACTCATGCTGCTTACGCCAAATCCTGACTCTGCCATCAGCATGAGGCAACAGGAACCGGGATTCGTCGGACCAGCCAATGTTTTTCCACTCCTCAATTGTCCAGTGTTGGTGATGGCGTGCCCACTGGAGCCACTTCTTCTTGTTTTTAGCTGATAGGAACCCGGTGTGGTCGTCTGCTGCAATAGCCCATCCGTGACAAGGACCGACGAGTTGTGCGTTCCGAGATGCCGTTCTACACACCACTGTTGTACTGCACCATTTTTTTTGCCTGTATGTGACCCGCCTGTTAGCTTGCACGATTCTTGCCGTTTTTTTCACCCACACGACTACCACTGATTGGATGTTTTTTTTCTTGGTCGCACATTCTCAGTAAACCCTAGACAGTGTTGTGCGTGAAAAGCTCAGGAGGCCGTTTCTGAGATACTGGGACCGGCGCGCCTGGCCCAACGATCATACAACACTCAAAGTTGCTTAGGTTACTCGTTTTGCCCATTCTAACGTTCAATCTAACAGTAACTGAATGCCTCGGTGCCTGTCTGCCTGCTTTATATAGCAAGCCACGGCCACACGAATCACTGTCTGCAGAAGCAAATC